>NW_027256889.1:12200780-12763280 GCF_029215685.1 Pituophis catenifer annectens
GCCAGTGCAGCTCGCGCAGGAGGGGTGTCACATGGGCATAACGGGTTGCGCCCATAACCACCCGCGCGGCCGCATTCTGGACCAGTTGGAGCTTCCGAGTGCTCTTCAAGGGGAGCCCCATGTAGAGAGCATTACAATAGTCCAACCGGGAAGTAACAAGGGCATGAGTGACCGTGCGCAGGGCGTCCCGATCCAGAAAGGGCTGCAACTGGCGAATCAGGCGAACCTGATAAAAGGCCCCCCTGGCCACGGCCGTCATATGCTCTTCTAAAGACAGCCGCGCATCCAGGAGGACACCCAGATTGCGAGCCCTCTCCGTGGGGGGCAAAGATTCACCCCCAATAGTCAGCGATGGCACCTGCTGACTATATCGGGGCGCCGGAAGCCACAGCCACTCGGTCTTGGAGGGGTTGAGTCTGAGCCTGTTCCTCCCCATCCAGGCCCGCACGGCCTCCAGGCAGCGGGACATCACATCAAGGGCATCGTTGGGGTGGTCTGGGGTGGAGATGTACAGCTGGGTATCGTCAGCGTACAGATGACACTTCACTCCAAAACCACGGATGATCTCACCCAGCGGCTTCACATAAATGTTGAACAGGAGGGGCGAGAGGACCGACCCCTGCGGCACTCCCCATGCGAGACGCCTCGAGGTCGACCTCTGCCCCCCTGCCAACACGAACTGCGAGCGGTCGGAGAGGAAGGAGGAGAACCACCGCAAAACGGTGCCCCCTATTCCTAACCCCCTCAACCGCTGCAGCATGATACCATGGTCGATGGTATCAAAAGCCGCTGAGAGATCTAATAGGACTAGGACAGAGGAACAACCCCTGTCCCGAGCCCTCCAGAGATCATCCACCAACGCGACCAATGCCGTTTCTGTGCTGTACCCCTGCCTGAAGCCCGACTGGTACGGGTCTAGATAGATAGCTTCATCCAGGTGCCGGGGAAGTTGTCGTGCCACCACGCTCTCAACAACCTTCGCCACAAAACGAAGGTTGGAGACTGGACGATAGTTGGCTAATTCAGCCGGGTCCAGGGAAGGCTTCTTGAGGAGGGGCCTCACTACCGCCTCTTTCAAGGCAGCAGGAAAGGCACCCTCACCCAAAGAAGCACCTATAATCCCCTGGAGCCAGCCTCGTGTAACCTCCCGGGAGGCCAGTACCAACCAGGAGGGACACGGGTCCAATAAACACGTGGCGGCACTAATCTTACCCAGAACCCTGTCCACATCCTCGGGAGTCACAGGATCAAACTCCTCCCAGATAACATTCTCAAGGCCTCCTCCCGTGGACTCATCCAATCGGAGTCCAAGCCATCCCGAATCCGAGCGACTTTATCGTGCAGGAATTGCACAAAATCCTCAGCACGACCCTGCAAGGGATCTTCCCGCACTCCCCCCCCGAAGAAGGGAGTGGGTCACCCTAAACAGGGCGGCTGGGCGGTTCTCTGCAGATGCGATAAGAGCGGAAAAATGGTTAGATTTTGCCGCTTTTATCGCCACTAGGTAGGTCTTGATATAGGACCTCACCTGTGTCCGGTCGGAATCGGATTGACTAGTCCTCCAAATGCTCTCTAGGCGTCTTTTCCGATGCTTCATCTCTCTCAGCTCCTCAGAGAACCAAGGAGCTAATTGAGATCGGCATCGGGTCAGAGGCCGCAAAGGCACGACGCGATCCAAAGCTCCGGCGGCCGCCCTTTCCCAGGCGGCCACCAGCTCTTCAGTCGAGTCATGTGTTAGAGTCTCAGGAAACGGCCCAAGCTCCGTCAGGAACCTTTCGGGATCCATCAGGCGCCTGGGACGGAACCATCTGGTCGGTTCCGTCTCCCTGCGGTGGGGGCAAGCGGTAGGAAAGTCTAGTTGAAGGAGTGAATGATCTGTCCATGACAAGGGTTTAATATCTAGGTCCCCTCTACCAAGATCATTCAACCACTGACCAGAGATAAAAATCAGGTCCAGAGTGTGTCCCCCTATGTGAGTGGGGCCTTGAACTAACTGGGTCAGGTCCAAGGCCGTCATGGAAGCCATGAACTCCCGAGCCACCTCTGACGCCTCACCTGCGGATGGGAGGTTGAAATCCCCCATGACAATAAGTCTGGGGGTATCAACCGCCACCCCGGCAATGACGTCGAGTAGCTCGGGCAGGGTCGCTGCCACATGGCAGGGAGCCAGGTACATAGTCAGCAAACCCATCTGCACCGCACGGCCCCACTTCACACAAAGGGACTCACATCCGGCTATCTGAGGAACAGTGGTCTCCCTCGGACAAAGACTCTCCCTAATGATCACCGCCACTCCCCCACCCCTCCCCTGGGCCCTTGGCTGATGAAATGCATGGAAACCTGGCGGGCACATCTCTATGAGGGGGACCCCCCCCTCTTGGCCCAACCAGGTCTCCGTAATACCTGCCAGGTCTGCACCCCCCTCCGAAATAAGATCACAGATGAGGGGGGCCTTATTAACCACCGACCTGGCATTACATAACATCAGCCGCGGACCCTGGGCCTGAGGCTCTACACAACCCAGGACACGAGTCACGCATTGGGGGCCGGAGTGCGCAATCGCTCGGAGACAGCGTGTGCGCACCCCCGACACTTGATATGACCCCCTGCACCCGTCGTACCTGCCCCTCCCACTCATGATTTCAATTACACAGCCCTTTCTATCGTCCCCCTGCCCCCCAGTTAAATTTCCTGTCACGACCCCTCTGCTGCAGCTAACCAACCCCTCATCCCGCACAGTCGCTATCTGGACCCCCCCAGGTCCACTTTTACAACTCCCACCCGTCCTCCCGGGTCCCCTTAAAATTTTCCTTAAAAATTTAGCTAAAAAACCCCTCAGCCCCCTCTTTGCTGCATGCCATCTCTCGGGGTCCCAAAGCCCGTCATCAAGATAGGCCCTCGATAACGTGGAGGGCCAGGCCTGTGAGAGGGGGGAGTCTCGCAGCGCAAGAAGGTCGGTTTTTTGGAGCATCAACCGAGCCAAAGATGGGAAAAGAAAAGCCAGTCCGGGAATCTATCATAGTCCAAGGGATAACTGAGCATAAAGGTCACAAAATATCCATTTATAGGGCTGGACTCCACTGTCCTCTCACGACAGGGAGAGGGTCCAATGTTCTTTTTCTCCAACAGAGGTTAATGGCCAACCATCCTCTCACGATGGCCGGTCCCGTTACAAAGTTGACGGGAGCAGTGTTCTATCCTCTCCGTTGGGATGTGGAAAATCCCTCAGCTCTCTCAAATGGTGCACAGTCTCTCCAACCAGCGAGGGTATGAGTGGAGCATAATAAAGGTCCAAAGTGTCCAAAGTGTAGATGTTAATAACGATGGTAATAATAAAAATATTAATAAGATGATAATAGACCCACGGGCACAAGATCTTCCTTGAGGTGAGAGTAGGAGTAGCGAGACAGGAAAGCCCAATCCAGGGGTGGTTGGCCATTAAGGTCAACACCCACCCTTACCTGGGGGGAAAGGGGGGGGGAGGAGAGACCACCCGAGGCGACCAAGCAACCAAACCATGGTCAGCCTCCTGTCTCTCCAGCCCAATTTCCACAACCCCCCAGTCACAGCTTTGTTCTAAAAACACCCCATCACAGTAATCACAGTCATCACAGATGGTAGTCTTAGGGGTGAGGCTGTCAGCTTCTCCTCCATCAACCTGCTGCCAGGCTGTTTCTCTGGCCGGCTGGTCCATGTCAGCCACTGCCACCGCCGCCGTCGCCGCCGTCGTCGCCAGCTCGCAACCAGGCACCCCAAGCTCCCAAGGCGCACCGGGGCCCCCGAAAACGCCGGAAAAGGGCGCCCCAGGGATCCAGAGGGCTATAGGGAGCGAGGGGGGGCCACTTCCAAGCCGCCGCCGCACAAACGCCGCCCGCCGCCGGATGCCTTGGCCTCCGCTTCCCTCCGACACCGGAAACAGCTGCCGCGGCCAGGCCCATCGCCCCATCTCCCGCGGTGCCGTCCAGCCCTGCCCTGACGTTCCGGAGGGCAAAAAAGCCCTCAACAGGCAGGGCGGATGCTCCCCTCACTGGGACTGGAGCCAGAGATGGACAGGAAGGCATGAGAATGCTAAGTTCTGGCAACCCAAGCAATACCCATTTCCAAGTTCTTGAACCCACCATTGGTAAAGCAAAGGTGTAAAAAAACAGGGATGGGCAATATAGGGATCTTCCGTATGGCCAATGATGTGAGACAACAGATGTTGCAGGGGAGAAACATCTAGAGCACCAAATTTCTACCCATCTCTGAGCACAGCTTACCAGTTTAGGGTCTTCGTGCAGCTCCGTATCTTTGTCAAAGGACCTGTGAGGTAGAGGCACTGAAGATGATATTCCATGCGGAGTTTTACGTAAGTTTTGTACTTTTTCATCTACTGCCACTTGGCTATGAGAAGGCCTATCCTCTCTTCCTGGGGATGGATACCGTGAAGGTGGCTCTGAATAGCTCTGGGACAGCATTTTCTTCAGAGATAAGTATCTAGATGATGACATTTCCCTGTTTGGAGAGATGGATCTCACCGGAGAAACCCCCCTTGCTGGCGGAAGGTATAAGGGGGACGAGAGCTCTCTCTTTGAAGAAAAGTATCTGCTAGGTGAGATCTCAAGTCTTGGTGATGAATTACAGAGGACAAATGACTCTCTCAGAGCTTGGTGACCGGAGGGCATTTCTCCCGTGTAGGACAAACTTTTTGGTGAAGTTTCATTTTTGGTTAACAGATGCTTTCGAGCCAAGGACCGGTTGTTTCCACCGCTGCTAAGCCCAGAGTCCTTGCTTGGGGAACATTTCCTTCTAGGCATGAGATCTTTGGAGATAGACAAATCCATTGCTAAGAGCATCTGCGGTCTTCTCACAGATTCCTTCTCAGCTGACGTTGAGAGCGCACTGGAGGACAGAGCTGGTCGGTGAAGTCTTAACAAGCTGTGGCACACAGCAACTTCACAGCTGTCAGCTGACCATTTCATTTCAGGCTCTAAGGAGGCAGTCTGGGAACACCGAACGGTACTTTCATTGCCAGAGGAAACATCTTCCACTGTGGACAAGATTGTCTTGGTGCCTTTCTCCTCAGAAGAGAAAGAACTTCTTGAAGAGTTCCCTGGAAGAGAAGTGTTCTTTGTTTCAGAAGGCTTTCCGAGTGATTCCTCTTGGTTTTCGTCTTCCTCCTCTTCCTCTTCCTCCTCCTCATCCTCTTCTTCCTCATTGTCATCATCATCATCAGACTCTTCCAAGTCTGAAAACTGGTGTTCGGGTAACTCAGATCCCTCCTGTCCTTCTGAATCTTGGAAGAGATCTTCAGTGGTTCCTAAAAGATGGAAGCAGAGCAAAACAATTTATCAGAAAAGGATACATAATACATGTACATATTCATATGCACACACTAGCTGGAGGCCCATGCTTCGCTACAAAACTATGTGCTCGGTCTTGATAAATTGACACTTAAAGCCTGAAACTTAATATAGAACATGTCTGCGTTAATGAGGAAGCACACTTCCAAGGAAATTAGAAATGTAAATTTCATTAAAAGTGCCGGTCCATCTCAGACTGTTTTCAGCACAATCTAAGGACTAAGATACTGCTTCTACCACTAATACAGATTTTACGTATAAAGGACACTTATTATTATGGGTTTTTCCCCATCTTCCCTTTCCCATTCATGTTAGGTGGAAGCAGAGAAAATAAACAGGTCTGGAGATAGTTCAAGGAGGATCAAATGAGGCTTTAATATACACAATTCAAAGCTTCCTACCTCCTGAAATATAATGGAAAATTGAGATAGAATTTTGTCAATTCTCAATCAATATGTAGCTTATAACAATGAAGTGTCTTGGCAGTTCACAACAAAAGGCCATTGAAGGCAATTAAAATGGTCATGATGAGAGGCTAATGAAGTAAAATATTTATATATTACAACGAACATTCAATTGGTTGTATAAATTCCAGGGTGGATAAAAATCAATGATTTTTTTAAAAGAATCAAAAAAATCAGATTTTTTTTATTTAAATTGGATTTTTTTGATTTAAATCGGATTTTTTTTATTTTTATTGAATTTATTTTAATAAAAAAATTTTGGGGTAAAAATCTGTCGTAAGATAGTTTTCTATTTAAGATACATAAATAATTTAGTTTATTTAGCATGAAATGGAGCTTAGTTATGTAGCATGAGGCTGTATATTCTGCAACACTGGGACTATCGGTGAGTCAACAGTGGGTCAAAGGAGTAGCAGAGATGACAGCTGCTCTTTAAAAATTATGATTTAAATCGAGTTGATTTAAATCAAGCCTTTTTACTAGTGATTTAAATCATGATTTAAATTGTGATTTAAATCAACTCGATTTAAATCAAATCCACCCTGATAAATTCCCATAAGCTATCTGAAACCGTTCCATTTTCAATAGTCTCTGGAAAACTAGTATTTTGGGGCCAAATATGTTCTCCAATGAAAGAGTTAGTGGTAAAAGGAAAGCATTAAAGGCCATCAAAGAATAGGGTGGATTAGGATTGAATCAGTATCCACCAAGAATTTTCAGATATTTTCTCTACTAGGAGTGTTATTCACTTCTTTTCATTCTTGGGTCATTTCACTTATTTATCTACATAACAGATGGATGATTTATGCAGGGGTGATACAGAAATATAATTTTCCGTTATTTTATTCTATTTTATGTATTAAATTATTGTATTTTTATCCCATAATTATTGTATTTTAACCTGTTCTTATTTTAAATAGTTTTTACAGGACTTTATTGGTAATACGTTGTGAGTTGTCATAGACCTTCCTGCTCCAGCCTTCCCTGTCCTGTAGTTCTCTACAGCACCAGCCAGAGTCACAATTTCCAGCAAACCCTCGAGTGAACAGATCTGTTCTTCATTCCCTTTCTCTCCTCCTTTGAAAACTTAGAATTTATATATATATATATCTGATGTCATGGTTTGGCCGGGGCCACCCAATGTCTCAAAATGCCCCTGAAAGCAACCCAAAGGTAATCCATCTAAAAGGCAAAGAACCATTCTGGGAAAGCTCCCTTGAAGCTCATCGGTTATTCTGAGTAAGTTAACAGACTCGAAAACTCCTCCGGCAATTTGATGCCAGAGCAGATGTCCATGGCTGACACATATGAGTGCACCTCCCTTGTGACTGACACAATACTGTTCCCTCGCCCTCCCTTGCCTGCATGTGCTTTCATCCCCAGGGGTGAAACTCTGGCAAGGCACCAATGCTTCCAAACACAGCTTTTGCCTGTTGCAAAGCAAAAAGAGGGAAAGACACACATCCACAGAGGTGGGGGGGAGAGGGAGAGAAGGGAGAGTGGGGGAGAGAGAGAGGGAGACAGAGAGAGGCAGAGAGTACATATATATTGTGTGTGTATATACACACAATCTCTCTCTCTCTCTCTCTCTCTCTCTCTCTCTCTCTCTCTCTCTCTCTCTCTCTCTCTCTCTCTTTCTACTCATGTTTCCCCGAAAATAAAACCCTGTCTTATATTTTTTGAACCCTGAAATAAGCGTTTGGCCTTATTTTCGGGGAGGTCTTATTATTTTGGGGGACGTGGAGGAAACCAGAGGAAATGGCAGGAACCGGCTGCACATGTGTTTAAATCTTTTCAGGGAGGGCTTATTTTCAGGGGGGGGCTTATTTTAGCGCATGCGCTCAAAAGCCCGATTGGGCTTATTATCTGGGGATGTCTTATTTTTGGGGAAACAGGGTATCTCTCTCTCTCCCTCCCTCCCTCCCTCCCTCCTTCGTTCTTCTCCCAAGCAGACAGAACTTGGGGAAATGATGGCCCAAATTGATCTCCTACAGATAACTGTTGAAATCTAGTTAAGAGCCCTATGCAGCTCAAAAGCCACATTTGCCCCCCATTCTGTCTCAAATCGGGGTCGACAACTCTAAAAATATAAAAACAAAACCAGTGCTGTGGAGACGGAAGCTCTCCTAACGATGGCGGTGGAGGTTGTGTTCCGCCAAGAGGCCATTTATCGAAGAAGAAGCCATGCAAGCAGAAGTTCCCACCTACTTGTTAGAACAAGGAGTCCAATGTCCCCCCGCAGATCTGTATCTCTACTTAGCATCAAGAATGGTGTCTGGCGGGGAGGAGCAACCAAGACCCTTGAGATGATTCCCATCACAACTGTCATAATCTCACAGCCGTGGTCGTGCTTGGTGACTCTGGGCATGCGTGGGCACTCAATCCCAGCCATGTGGAGAACATCGAGGTTCCATTCCCCCAAAAGTACAGTCCAGTGGTTGAATTCCAATTTTTTTTACTACCGGTTCTGTGGGCGTGGCTTCGTGGGTGTGGCTTGGTGGGCATGGCAGGGGAAGGATACTGTAAAATTTCCATTCCCACCCCCCACTCCAGGGGAAGGTTACTGCAAAATCCCCATTTCCTTCCAATTGGCTGGGACTTGGGAGGCAGAGAATAGATGGGGGCGGGGCCAGTCAGAATTTTTACTACCGGTTCTCCGAACTACTCAAAATTTCCACTACCGGTTCTCCAGAACTGGTTAGAACCTGCTGAAAATCACCTCTGATTCCCTCCCCACTCCAGGTGAAGGATACTGCAAAATCCCCATTCCCACTCTACTCCTGGGGGAAGGATACTGCAAAATCTCCATTCCCTCCTCACTCTGGGGCCAGCCAGAGGTGGTATTTGCCGATTCTCTGAACTACTCAAAATTTCCGCTACCAGTTCGCTGAACTGCTCAAAATTTCTGCTACCAGTTCTCCAGAACTGGTTAGAACCTGCTGAAACCCACCTCTGATTCCCTCCCCACTCCAGGGGAAGGATACTGCAAAATCCCCATTCCCACCCTACTCCTGGGGGAAGGATACTGCAAAATCTCCATTCCCTCCTCACTCTGGGGCCAGCCAGAGGTGGTATTTGCCGATTCTCTGAACTACTCAAAATTTCCACTACCGGTTCGCTGAACTGCTCAAAATTTCTGCTACCGGTTCTTCTGTCAGAACCTGCTGAATTTCACCCCTGGTCCAGTCCCAAATCTTTACCTTCCTCTGGTTCCAGCTCCCCCGGTGAAGACGCCAACACACCCATCTCCTGACATTTTTTGCTGTGGGCTTTTGACTTCATATGTTTAGTCAGATTCCCTGCAAATGAAAACAGAACAGGCACAAATGGTCAGCTGTTGTTTGCTAGCTACACTCAGCAACCGGTTAACGTTTATCGGCAAGCAATGCTTTACATTCCAAGGCCAGAAACAGAAGGCTGCTATACTCTTGACATCAAGCAGCTGCCCTGAGTGGCTAATTCATTCTCTGCTTCTCCCAGTTACTACAGAATTGCTTTTCACAACTGCTAGCTCTCATGCAAGGCAGGAAAAGCCAGCAGGCGCATGCTTTGCAAAAACAGGGAAAGCCCTACTCAAAACTCTTCCCTGCGACATGCAAAAGAGGCGGTAGGTACTGGATACTCATTGCCAGAGTGCATAAAGCAGAGATGGCCACATCATGCCTAGGGGGTGCCAGGTGGTGGCAATTCTTAAGGTGACGATGATGGAATTCCCCAAATCAAATATATCCAAAAGCTCACAGATTTATTTATTTAAAAAAAAAACAGAATTATTACCTTTGGTTGCCTTTTTTGTCTGAAAAAAAACTACTGACCTAGGACATTAACACAATCGTAAATTCTGCTCCAGAAATTAGCAAAGAGAGAGATGTCAAAGGAGATCTGGGAGTGGAGTAAAATGAAGAAGAAACCAAAGCTCTCCTAGGGTATGACTAAATTCTCATTTTTTAATTTAGGATAAGCTTTACGACGGCTCTTTCACCTCTTGCTTTATCCTTACAATTTTTTAAAAAATTTTTAAATGCACAGAGTTTGCATTCTGAAGTCTGTTTTTCCAAGATCTCTGCTACCACGCCAGTAAAACCTCAGCCAATTTTTATATTCTCCCAACTTCTGGAAATCACTACTCAGGTCATTTAACTCAACATCTTATTTATTTAGTTTTAAACAAGGAGTACTGTTGTCTTTTTTCAATTGCCAAGTCATGTCCAACTCTTCACGACTCCATAGTCCATAGCACGCAATCCTCCCCACCCTCCACTGTCTCCTGGAGTTTGCCCAAATTCATGTTTGTTGCATCAATAACCAGGGGTGGGCTGCTGGGGGTTCGCACTAAGATTCTGTGCAGTTCAGAGAACCCCCAAATCCCACTCCTGGCTGGCGCCACCCACCTTGACCCTCCCAGGAGTCCCCACGTGGCCTGTTGTGGATGCAGGTGCGTGCAGGGCGTGCAGGGAGGCTCTGGGAGGGCAAAAATGGGCCTACGAGAAGTTCGGGAAGGCCAGAAACGGGTCTGTTTCTAGTCTCCAGAACCTGGGGAGGCCATTTTCGCCCTCCCAGAAGCTCGAGGAAAGCCTCCGGAGCCTGGAGAGGGCAAAAATGCCCCCCCCTCCACCATGATGCAGGAGGCCAACTAGGCCACACCCACCATGGCCACGCTCCCCGGCAACTGGGCAGAGAACCCCTTGCTAAAATTTTTGAAGCCCACCCCTGTCAATGACTATCTAACATCTCATCCTCTGTTGTCCCCTTCTCCTTTTGCTTTCCATCTTTCCCAACATCATAGTCTTTTCCAATGAGTCCTCTCTTCTCCTTTGGTGGCCAAAATATTTGAGCTTCAGCTTCAGTCTTTCCAAAGAACAATCAAGAGTTGATTTCCTTTAGGGTCGACTAATTTGATCTCCTTACAGTTCAAGGGACTCTCAAGAGTCTTCTTCCAGCACAAAAAAAAAAAAAAAATGCCTGCATGTAAAGTTTGCTCATTTAACATTAAACCATGATCTGAACCCAACGGCAAGCAAATATGAAACAGAAAGAGGTTTTTATCTAGATAGAATTACCCTAGATGTCTTGCATTTGAAAGCAAAATAGATTTGCTACAGACACACGGACTGCTTCCAAATATAGGCTATGCTTTTGGAATAATGTCTACGTGTCCAATAATAAATCAAAACAGGTCACTGCTCAGCTTCCAGGTGATCAGGTAAATGTGACTTTTGGGGCCCAGACTGGGGAATGTTGCAATAAAGCAGCAGAAGAACATGATGAGGGGCTGACCTAATGAATCATTGGAAAACTTGATAAGAGCCACATGGCTCTACGCATTAAGGATCATTAAAAAAAACAACCAACCCCTTCAGTTTAAGTCTTTAAATTGCAGTTGTTGCTTAACCCAACCATGGAAGTTAGTTACAAGTCTCAGAGGATGAAAATTCAAAGGGATTGCATGATGTGCTTTTTGGAGATTGCAACAATGAGCGTTTACAATCCTACTAGTCTTCGGTGAATATTTTTGCACTTCAGAATGTTAAGGAAGGGAGAAATTCTGAAACATCCAAGCCGGAGAAACAGTTGGGAATCTAACAGTAGCTTTATTATGAATCCTAGGAACCTGTATCCAACAGCAGATTGAGGAAACCAACTTTAATCAAATCCTGAGTAACCAATTTCTCCACTGAAATCACCAGAAGTAAATGCCTATTCTCTCTTAAACAGCAAAATAGAAAAGGTACAACAGCGGGGAAGACAGGGCTATGAAAGAGATGTAATTGGACTGGCACTGAAATCAAGCAAAATCATGTTTAATTTTTTGTTTAATCTGATTCCACCCATTTTTTTTTGTCCTGATTCAATCCACATTAGGCAAGTACAGTGCACATAATCTTACTCAAAGGATTAGGGCAGCCTTTATCTTGAAAAATATTACGTATTCTTGAACTATAAGATTACAGAGACAAATAGCTATGAGGTCAATTGTTTCTTCTATGAGCTACCTTACCTAGAGAAAAAAACATGTTTTTGAGCAGTGAATTTGTAAAAAAACCATTGTTCCAATTATTTAATGTAAAAAGGCTTGAACTTTCTGAATTAGAATAACCACTGGATTATCTATTTCCAAAAATAGGATTTCTTCAAATCAAAGGGTTTGAACGAGTCCTAGATACAACCTCAAAAGTTCTTTTTCTCACCAACAGCAAGCACTCTAGCATATATCAGACTCCCAAATTCCCTTTTAGGATTAGATTTATATTCATCAGGCTGCTTAGTCTTGACATACTTTTCAAACTCTAGATTATTGAGGAATTCTGGAGAATTTGAAAGTTTGCACCTTATTTCATGACTCCAAATTAATATAAACCGTGTTTCCCTGAAAATAAGACCCTGTCTTATGGGGGGTTTTTTTGAACCCTGAAATGCTTGGCCTTATTTCCGGGGAGGTCTTCTTATTTTGGGGTACATGGAGCAAGACGGGGCTCCTCTTGCTGTCTTACCTGATTTCTAGCTCTGTCTCCCTAACCCTAACCAGAGGAAATGGCGGGGACCAGCTGAGCATGTGTTTAAATATTTTCAGGGGGGGCTTATTTTCAGGGGGCGGCTTATTTTGGCGCATGTGCTCAAAAGTGTGATTGGGCTTATTATCAGGGGATGTCTTATTTGCAGGGAAACAGGGTGTTACCCTAATATAGAGGTTAGAATTTATCCAGATTAGTCCAGACTGTTCAGAACATGGACATGTGATAGTAAAAAGTTCAGAGTTCCAAATTGGTTAATTAGTTTGGACAGTGATTCTAGCTTTTGCTTATGGATCAATGTAATGGCATCAGACAAAACTCCTTTTTATATTCCTCTCCTTGTTCCTAATATGAAAGTGGTAATGAATAGAAGTTATTTTTGCTATAGTTACAATTATCTAATCAAGAAGAACCATAAAATAGTTGGCATATTACACCATCTAAAGAAGAATGAATTCTTAATAATTAAAAAAAGCAACATGATACATTGAGGTTTATTCATTGTGGAGGTATGTTTTCAATGAATTGTTACACTTCAGTCCCCAGAGGAGATACCTTCACATATATCATAATGTCTAATTATATCAAAGTGGGAACAATGGAAGAGTTATTAAATAATCGATTATATTATTCCCAATGTGAGTTAAATATTGGTACAAGTTTTCTTGTTAGTGCCCAAGTTTGATTTTGTCTAGTCTCCATTTCTTTCTTTCTTTCTTTCTTTCTTTCTTTCTTTCTTTCTTTCTTTCTTTCTTTCTTTCTTTCTTTCTTTCTTTCTCTTTCTTTCTTTCTTTTTCTTTCTTTCTTTCCTTCCTTCCTTCTCTTTCTTTCTTCCTTTCCTTTCCTTCCTTCCTTCCTTCCTTTCTATCACAATCCTCTTTATAATATTTGCAACTAAGTCATAGGGTATTAATGCTATAAATAAAGGATTTTGTTATCCAGGGAGAAAAAATTAAGGACAGAAATGAGAAGGTGAAACCATACCAACTGATCACAGCCCCACATCTGCTCATACGTGACTAGAGATAGGAAGAAATGTCAGGTTTTCCATCTCTTCCAGTTACTCACTAAATGATAAATCAGTCCAGAAAGGGCTTTTCAGTTCTAAGGGATTTTTTTCCCCACCTTTATTACTTTATAAGTAACTCAAGGTGGTGAACACTCCTTCCTCTTCCTATTTTCCCTACAATAACTCTGTTAGGTGGGTTGGGCTGAGAGAGAGCGAGTGGCCTGAAGCCCCTTAACCAGCATTCATGCCTGAGACAGGACTAGAATTCACTGTCTCCTGGTTTCTAAGCCAGCACCTTCACTACTACCCCAATCAGTTTGACAACATTTATTCTTTTTGGGTAGCCACAGAATTTGGCCATCCAAATTGAGCATAGCGAAATTTATGCCAAGATCATTAAATGCAGCAGATCAAACAAAATAACATTGCGATGGCCTTCTTTACTACATATTTATGTATCTCTGTGTTTGCGTATCTGCATAATAGGCACTTTTAGGATCAAGCTCAGGTTTAATAATAAATTCTGTTTGCAACAAGCTACCAAAGCAGAAAGAAAAGGGAAAGGAAAAAAATGGGGAAAAGGCCCATTCACTATTTGTGAATAACACAACCCAAACAAAACGGACTTTCCATTCTCATTTCCTTCAGTTGGAGAATGAAGTGTTGTTTTTCCTCAGCCCTGTAATTGGATTCTAAGTGGCTTAGATGTGCTCAAATAATTCGATGGCAGAGGAAAGCCTTTTACTGGATCTTAAAACACACACGAATCGTATAGCTAATCTTTCCCCCACCTTTTAAGGTGAATATTTGAAATTGCTTAAATTCACTTCAAAGGCTACATCCCACTTATCCATTATAACAAGTGCACTGAAAAGTACCTCAGATTTGTTTGTGCAATAGAACTTGGTTTCTTTCTAGAAAACAAGCACACAAGCAAGAAAACTCTGGGAAGGAGGGTATAATTCAGAGAGGGAAAAGCTTTTCCCAACGAACTGACTGAAGATCAGACCTCTCCAGAAGCTGGGTTTCCTTTGCAGAAGGAATAAATGCTATTCTATCTTGTGATACAATGACTAATATTGTTTACACTATTGTGTAAACAATAAACAATATTGCTTACACTATTTGACCAGTTTCTGAGATTTCTGAAGGACACAAATCTGACTGCAAATTATTTCCCAACTATCTCATTTTCCAAAAGCATCATAGCATCAAGTTGAACATGTCAAGTCCCATAATGCTCTTATTTAGATATCTTATCTTATTTTAGCTTAGCTTAGCTTAGTTTAGCTTAGCTTATCATCTTATCTTATCTTATCTTGTCTTGTCTTGTCTTGTCTTAGAATAGAATAGAATAGAATAGAATAGAATAGAATAGAATAGAATAGAATAGAATAGAATAGAATAGAATAGAATAACAGAGTTGGGAGGGACCTTGGAGGTCTTCTAGTCCAACCCCCTGCCCAGGCAGGAAACCCTACACCACTTCAGACAAATGGTTATCCAATATCTTCTTAAAAATTTCCAGTGTTGGAGCATTCACAACTTCTGGAGGCAAGTTGTTCCACTGATTAATTGTTCTAACTGTCAGGAAATTTCTCCTTAGTTCTAGGTTGTTTCTCTCCTTGATTAGTTTCCACCCATTGCTTCTTGTCCTGCTCTCAGGTGCTTTGGAGAATAGCTTGACTCCCTTTTCTTTGTGGTAACCCTTGAGATATTGGAACACTGCTATCAAGCTATCGTCACTCAAAAACTTCTGATAATACTACAGATACTAGGAACATTTTGCTAGTTCAAGCTTCAGGATAAAATCCCAGAAAAATTGTCAACAATCTTTTCTCCCAAGCTTATTACTTTCTCCAAAGTTAAATTATAATAAGGTTTACAAATCAACAAAGTTGGAACAGAATAGAAACAATGTTCTATGTCTGCTTTGATAGACTTCTGTTATGCAGTCATTTTTTTTATGTGCAGAAATGAGGACCTACATTTTTATCATACAAGCATTATGATGTTCCTTGAACGGAGACTCAACCCAGAAAAGATTCAGGGGACAGGTGAGTTGCAAATCTCCATCTGATCAAGAGAAATCAGAGCTTTCCTCTATGCCCTCCTTATATGAAAATGCAATCCTCCCTTCCACTTCAAATTCTGATTACTACAGTATAACCCTAGGGGGTTTCTATTATTTTTCAGCTACACAAGCAGCATGAAACTACAGTAATTGCCTTGAATTGTTTTAAAGATTGCTGCCATCATCCCCCAGGAATTAAATAAATGACTAGGTTCTGTCTGCATTTTTAGACACTATATTCTCGGCTAGGACAACAGTTTTTCCTTATGAAGTTGTCCAAGGTCCTGAAAATGCTGTAATTATCTTTACTGTATATGTTCTGCACACTTGTGCTCTGTGAGGTTTAGACTTCTGGGCAGAGCCACAATAGATATTCAGGGACTTATACGAGCAGCTTCCAAGAAAAGCTTGCCAAATTTTAAGAGCTGATTTTTTTTTCCTGTCTCAGATTAAAACCCTAGAGAAGTGGGGGAGGGGGGGGATGGCTGACTTTCTGTATAACCTTGTATCTCCCCACATAGGACACACAAGCACATTGATGTATGATGTACAAGAGGAAAAAGAATAAGGATGGAATCAGAAAAGATATTTTATTCCTCCTGTATGCTATCTGTATTCTTGCCAAGAGTTGTGGAAGGTATTCGAAAGGAATGGATGCTGGGGATTGAGAGGATTGAGAGCAAGACATTTGAGATCATAGGTAGGTAGGTAGGTAGCAATGGTGGGATTCAAATATTTTTACTACCGGTTCTGGGGCTTGGTGGGCGTGGCAAGGGAAGGTTACTGCAAAATCCCCATTCCTTCTGGATCAGCTGGGACTCGGGAGGTAGAGAATAAATGGGGGCGGGGCCAGTCAGAGGTGGTATTCACCAGTTCTCCGAACTACTCAAAATTTCCACTACCGGTTCTCCAGAACTGGTCAGAACCTGCCGAATACCACCTCTAGTAGGTAGGTAGGTAGGTAGGTAGGTAAAGAGGAAGTGGAGGAGGGGAGGAAGGAGGGAGAACCAAATTCTAAACATCTAATTACTTTGGAAAATAAGTTCAATTCTTTCTGATTTTCTTCAGGAAAAATACTTTTAAACTAAAGAGGCACATTCCCCCACGCCTATGTTTCATTGAACTGAACAACAAACTCTATATACAGTAGTGGGCAAAATTGTGGAAAACCTTTTGGGAAAAGTGTATTTTTGAGGTTTGATGGCTAAGAACACCACTTTTTTTGGAGGGGGGGAGGTTCAAAGATAATCCTATTCCGCTGCTTGAATGGCCTGGGAATAGCCCAGACCTTAACCCAAGAGAACATCTATGGAACCGACTAAAGAAACTTGTTAGTCAGAAGCAGTGGTGAAATCCAATTTTTTTTTTACTACCGATTCTGTGGGCGTGGCTTGGTGGGTGTGGCTGGGGAAAGATACTACAAAATCTCCATACCCACCCTACTCCAGGGGAAGGATACTGCAAAATCTCCATTCCCACCCTACTCCAGGGGAAGGATATTGCAAAAGCCTCATTCCCTCCCCACTCCTGGGAGAAAGATATTGCAAAATCTCCATTCCCACCTCACTCTGGGGCCAGCCAGAGGTGGTATTTGCTGGGTCTTCAAACTACTCAAAATTTCCGCTACCAGTTCTCCGGACTGCTCAGAATTTCTGCTACCGGTTCTCTGGACTGCTCAACATTTTCCTATTGGTTCTCCAGAACCTGCCAGAACCTGCTGGATTTCACCCCTGGTCAGAAGCAACTCAGCAATAAAACCCAGTTAATAGAAGCAATGATTCAATCTTGGTTTCACATTATAACAGCTGCAGAACTAAAAGGCTTGGTTCACTCCATGGGAAGACATTGTAAGGCCATAATTCATGCTAAAAGTTACCCAACTATTAACTGACATGGTGATCATTTTTGTATATCTCGTTTTTTCTGTGTTTCACTTTTCTTCTTTATACTGTAACTGCTATTCTAATAGCAAATCCTTCATAAAAGTTATTGCATTACATTCTTGATTAAATTATCTTTCTATTGATATATAATTTTATGGTACTATTGCAAAAAAAAAAAGTGGTGTTATTAGCTAGTTTTAGAAAATACACTTTCCCCAAAAGATTTCCAAAATTTTGGCCACTACTGTATGTACCTCTCAGAATTCAGATGATGAACTCTAGACCAGAACTTACATTGTCTCACAATCATTCCATCCCACTTTTCAATTATATCAAAGAAGAGTTCCAAATACTTTTTCCATACCCATTCACTTGATCCTTCTGGGCAAGCATTGTATGCCAACTGAATATCTCTTTTCAAAGTCTTGGGAAGAGGCGGTTACCAGTTTGCAACCTGTCACCTGTCAAACTAAGGCACTATGTGAATTCAAACACGGAGCTAATGCTTTGATGACGACCCAACTGCGACTTTTGGTTCTAGAAATCAGAAATGAGAATCACCCAAGAGAGGCATTCGGAACCCTTGAATTTACACTTCAAATGGAAGCTGATTTCTCTTAAGCAAAATATGCATATTTCTCATAGCAGTTTCTGATATCCTAGGTAGAGGTTTCTATACTTGATCAAGGTTAGTACAGGCTAATAGGCTACAGAAATCTTTGGCAAAGCTACAGATCCCATGTAACACTGATGATTTTTGTGAATATTATCACTATGACTTGCAAAAACATCCATACCAGTTTAAGTTAAGGTGCCACTTCTCCAAATCTGACCACATGTTACCTTCTGCAAATTTCTCAACAACATAATGGCTGGTAGCTAAGTTCCCGTATGCCTGTAATTGATTCAAAGTAATTGATTCATGCAGCAAACGGGAACCTCATGAGCTATTTCCACTGAAAAAAAAGGGGATATTTTGCTCTTAAGAATATTGCACAGATATACTTCCAATTTACCCATACTAAAAGGTAAAGGTTCCCCTCGTACATATGTGCTAGTTGTTCCCGACTCTAGGGGGCGGTGCTCATTTCTGTTTCAAAGCTGAAGAGCCAGCGCTGTCTGAAGACGTCTCCGTGGTCATGTGGCCGGCATGACTCAATGCCAAAGGCACACGGAACGCTGTTACCTTCCCACCAAAGGTGGTCCCTATTTTTCTACTTGCATTTTTTACCTGCTTTCGAACTGCTAGGATAACAGAAGCTGGGACAAGTAACGGGAGCTCACCCCATTACATGGCACTAGGGATTCGAACCGCTGAACTGCCGACCTTTCGATCGACAAGCTCAGCGTCTTAGCCGCTGAGCGACCGCGTCCCTCATACTACTATGTTCTTAAAAATAATTGTATATTTTACTTTAAGCCATCCCTCTTCCCATCACATTCAGCAATTTAAAAAAGCTGCAGCTTGCTCAGATTTCACATTCTCTTGGTTTATAAACCTTCCGTCTCCAATTCAGTCATGCTTTCAGCATTATCTTTATTTCAAGAATTGAAACTATCTCTTATCTATCAATAAACCAAAAATGGGAAGCAATAAAGCTAACAGATCCAAAAGCTTAAAGAGATGCAGGGCAGGGGATAAGCGTTTTCAAGAACTGACAAACCCACAGATTTGTATGGAAGTACGATCCTTTGGGAGAATACAGGTAAGTTCTTGACTTACGACCAATAATTGAGCCCAAAATTTCTGTGGCTAAGTGAGACAGTTGTTAAGTGAGTTTTGCTCTATTTGTAACCTTTTTTTTTTTTTTTGCCACAGTTGTTAAGTAAATCACCAGAACTGTTAGTAACACAGTTGTTAAGTGAATCTGGCTTCCCCATTGACTTTGCTTATCAGACGGTCGCAAAAGGGGATCACATGACAGTGCCAGGACACAGCAAAGGTCATAAGTATGAACCAGTTGCCAAGCATCTGAATTTTGACCACATGACCATGGGGATACCATAACAGTCATAAGTGTGAAAAATGTCCGTAAGTCACTGTTTTCAGTGCCATTGTAACTTCGAACGGTCACTAAATGAAAGGTTGTAAGTTAAGGACTCCCGGTATGTTTCTTTGATGTAAAATTGCCAATAAGAGTAGGTCAAGGATAAAAATGGATAGCATATGTTAGGTTTGAGAATGCAAGCACATAATGCTTAACGGACCTATAGAAATATGGCTCTGGATGGCTTTTGCTCTGTAACAAGATACTATTTGATTGCCTGTTCAATTAATGAATACATGACATAGATGCTCATTATTCACACATGCTTTCAGTGAAGGAACAAGGGTGATTTACAGTCGTGGCCAAAATTGTGGAAACCTTTTGGGAAAAGTGTATTTTTGGGGTTTGATGGCTAATAACACCACTTTTTGGGGGGAGTTTCAAGATAATCCTATTCCACTGCTGGAATGGCCTGGGAATAGCCCAGACCTTGACCCAATTGAAAATCTATGGAGCCGACTAAAGAAACTTGTTAAGTCAGAAGCGACCCAGCAATAAAACCCAGTTAATAGAAGCCATCATTCAATCTTGGCTTCACATTATAACAGCTGCAGAACTAAAAGACTTGGTTCACTCCATGGGAAGACCTTGTAAGGCCATAATTCATGCTAAAGGCTACCTAACTAAAGATTAATTGACATGGTGATAGTTTTTGTATATCTTGGTTTTTTCTACGTTTCACTTTTCTTCTTTATACTGTAACTGCTATTCTGATAGCAAGTCCTTCACAAAAGTTATTGCATTACATACTTGATTAAATTATTTTTCCATTGATATATAATTTTATGGTACAACTCCAAAAAAAAAAGTGGTGTTATTAGCTAGTTTTAGAAAATACACTTTCCCCAAAAGGTTTCCACAATTTTGGCCACTACTGTATGTCAAAATAGCTTCCTCTAGCTTGGCAGCCATTGGTTCTGATCTCCCTGGCCTCAAACGTTATACAGGTAGTTCTCAGCTTACAACAGTTCATTTAGTGGCCATTTTTCAGCACTGAAAAATGTGATTCATGACCGTTTTTCACAGTTCCGACCTTTGCAACATCCCCATGATCGTGTGGTCAAAATCCAGGAGCTTCGTCCCTGGTTCCTATTTATGACTGTTGCCGTATCCCAAGGTCCCTTTGGCGATCTTCCCACAAGCAAAGTCGATGGGGAAGAAGCCAGATTATTAGTAACAACCGGGTTTATTAATTTATTGACTGCAGTGATTCACCGAGCCGCGGTGGCACAGTGGTTAGAGTGCAGTACTGCAGGCTACTTCTGCTGATCACCGGCTGCCAGCAGTTTGGCAGATCGAATCTCACCAAGGCTCAAGGTTGACTCAGCCTTCCATCCTTCCGAGGTCAGTAAAATGAGGACCCAGATTGTTGGGGGCAATAGGCTGACTCTGTAAACTGCTTAGAGAGAGCTGTAAAGCACTGTGAAGCGGTATATAAGTCTAAGTCTATATAAATCTAACTCCTATTGCTATTTTCCTTCCTTCCTTCCTTCCTTCCTTCCTTCCTTCCTTCCTTCCTTCCTTCCTTCCTTCCTTCCTTCCCTCCCTCCCTCCCTCCTTCCTTCCTTCCTTCCTTCCTTCCTTCCCTCCCTCCCTCCTTCCTTCCCTCCTTCCTTCCTTCCTTCCCTCCCTCCCTCCCTCCCTCCCTCCCTCCCTCCCTCCCTCCCTCTAAGTGGTTAGAATGCTGTATTCCAGGCTAACTCTGCCAGCTGCCAGCAGTTCGATCCTGACCGGCTCAAAGTTGACTCAGCCTTCCATCCTTCCGAGGTGGGTAAAATGAGGACTCAGAGACCCAGATTGTTGGGGGCAACATGCTGACTCTGTAAACCACTTAGAGAGGGCTGTAAAGCACTATGAAGCAGTATATAAGTGCTAGTGCTAGTGATTCCCTTAACAACTGTGGCAAGAAAGGTCATAAAATGGGGCAAAAACCTAACAAATGTCTCATTTAACAAGAGAAATTTTGGGCTCAGTTATGGTCATAAGTCGAGGACTACATGTGCTAAAGGCATACTCCTGTGACCTGTTTACCCAGCGGATGACAGCTTTGCTTTTGGCGTCATGCTTCAGCCAACTTCAGCCACTTTGAGGTTCTAGAGGTCTTCTCCAAAGGAGCCTTAAGCCCCTGTCTGCTGCTGCCCCCGAAGGAATGTCAACCAGCAAGCCAATGCACTAGGAAGATGAGCTCAGAGCTGACTGGTGCTTACCTTTGGTTTTAAAAGCAAAGTTACAGTACTTGCAGACATAGGGCCTGACGTCTGTGTGCGTGCGAATGTGTTTCTTCAGCATGCTGGGTTTCTTGCAGCGAATTCCACACTCCTCACATACATACTTCCCTCGTCCACGGCCTCGCACATACACATACTCTTCGTTTGATTTGTACCTATGAGCAACAGGGTGTCATGGTAACAGAAGCAAAAGATTCCCACCTTAACATAGCAAAGTCTCCTTGAAAAGAAAAAATAGATAAGCATAGAACCAACACACAATCCCACTGCATTATTCATGGCTGCAGATTTAAAAAAAATGCACCGAGGGAGCATCGGAGAACCATGGGTGTGCGGGTGGAGTCCTCCAGAACCCAAAAGATGTAGCTATTTCATTTATAGCCACAGCACTTCTACATCCTTTAATGGAGAATTATCAATCTTGGCGAAGAGTTTCCTTCTTTTTCCAATTCAAGGAAGCCAATGTTAGACAAGGAAGGCAGAGGGTCCCCCGCATAGCCCATGCAGTTCATGTTAGGAAGATTACATTTATTTATTTATTAGTTCAATTTATATGCCGCCTTTCTCCGGAGACTCAGGGCGGCTACATTAGCAAGAAGAGAACCATGGGTGGTATCCTAACTCCTCAAAGGAACCAAATGATTAAACACATTTAATAAAACAAGGGACTTCACTTTCCTGACAGTTTACAGAGATGAGGGATCCTTGATGCTCTCTGAGCTGGCTTGTTTTCTTGCAGATGTTTCGTTATCCCAAACTAGGTAATCTCACCACCACTAGCATTGATGATATTACCTAATTTGGGTCATGAAACGTCTACAAGAAAACAAGCCAGCTCAGAGAGCATCAAGGACCCCTGATTTCAACCCTGAGCTGCAAATATTCCCCTTTAGTGTACAGAGAGTTCCATGCAAGGAAGGGATTTCCATGTCCGTCATACTAAGCTCAGATCTTCAGCCTTGTTTAATTAACAAGCACCCTTTTCCCAAACAAACAAACCCCTGAAATTTCTAATCATCTTCAGCCATGTGTCTCATGAATGTCTTTTACCGAAATCTAAACATTACAGAAAAAAGTTTGTGAACTGAAACCCTTTGGCCAGAAATTCATGTGGAACATGTCAGGGAAAGATATCCCCACTTTTAAACATTGTTAGCTTTTTGGCTTAGCCTAGTAATAGGAGCTTCTCTTTCTCACTAGAGCAGTGGTCCCCAAACTTGGCAGCTTTAAGACTTGTGGACGTCAACTCCCAGAATTCTCCAGCCAGCATAGCATAGCTGGCTGGAGAATTCTAGGAGATGACATCCACAAGTCTTAAAGCTGCCAAGTTTGAAGACCTCTGCACTAGAGTAACAAGCAAGTCATCATTCCTGTAGCTGGAAAGGAAAAAAAAAACTGGTGATATTCATAATTCACACCTATTATTTTGGGGGTGGGAAGGGAAGGAAGTAGACAAGCAATTGGTTCCTCTCGTTTTTCCTACATTCAAAGCATAGAAATATGTCTCTCTACCTAAGAGACATTCAGATGGCTAATGTATGTTATTTTGGGGGGAAGAGAGGGGGACTGTCTTGAATTTGGAAGGAATAATAGCTTGGGAATCTGGGTCTAAAACATTCAAAGGTTTAAAAAAATAACTCGGAAAGGGTCTAAAAGAGGAAAGTGAGAAAACTGAACAGAAGCTGAACAATTCTATGGGCTAGTAATCTCAAGCATGCTCTACAGAGAAAGAAAGTAAAGAGAAATATCAGTTTTTAGTTTAATCGTAGTTCATTTACAACAAAGATAATAAGTCAGCAGGAAAGGCCGAGGATATCAAATATGTTGGAAAAATATTAGTAAAAGCCAGTTAACACTAATACATTTCAAGGAAGTCCAAGAACTGATGTGCCTACATACAGTACATCTACTAAATAATTCCCTGAACAAGAACTTTTATATAATATACACCTGTACAACAGGGGTGGGTTCTACTTACCTTTACTACCGGTTCGCAACAGGAGTGCGTGCGCACTTCTCGCTTTGTTCTGCACTTCTGCACATGCACAGATTGTCCATGATGATGTCTGGGCGGGTGTGCAGAGCCTCCCGCCACTTTTACTACCGGTTCGCAAGAACCGGACCGAACCGGGAACAACCCACCACTGCTGTACAAGAGGGAGGGAGGGAGAGCCAGAAACATCAAGAACCCTAGAATCAGGGGTGAAATTCAGCCGGTTCTATCCGGCTCTGGCAAACTGGTAGCGGCGGCTGCAGGAGGCTCCGCCCACCTGCCCAGATGACATGACATCCCTTTTTTTTCTGACTATTTCAGCCTCTGCGCATGCGCAGAAGGATACACACATTTGGGAACCGGCAGGGAAGGTAAGTGAATTTCACCCCTGCCTAGAATCCTATCTCTTAATTGTTCATTGCAACGCTGGAAAATGTTAATCTCTTTGAAGCAAAGCAAAAAAGAAGAAATGAAAGAGTCCTAACACCCCTCACTCTCTACCCAAGAATAAAATTGCAATAGGTATTTTTTTTTTTTTTTTTTGGTCATCAGAAAGAGATGTGGTTCGAAGCCACATCTTGCTTCTGTGGGCCAGCCACAGAAGGCATTCCAATAATGCAGAAAGCCATAGAGCAAGCACATGCCGCTTGTTCATTTTGACAAAACAAAGCAAGCAAGCTTTTGTTTTTTTCTAATTATCTTCTTAGTTTCTTCCCCTTCTCCCCCCCCCCCTTTTTTTTTCTTTATGTCATTTTACTGCTTTCCGTTTTTCTTCTGTATATAGTTTGGATAATTTAGACTGAAGCTTGTAAGCGCTCCATGGTTACAATGGCTACTGTTCACATAAAAGTCAGTAAAACTATCATTAAAAACAAAACAAAACCACGGATCCTGGGAAATCAAGGAAGCCCAAAGGTTGACACCCTCACTTGCACCCAGTGGTGAAATGTAAAATTTGTTACTACCGGTTCTGTGGGCGTGGCTTGGTGGTGGTGGTGGGTAATATGACTGAGTGGCATGGCCAACTTTTTATTTTTTTTTTACTTTTAAAACCATTTTTTCTACAACCTCTTCGGCTGAAGAGGTGGTAAAAAAATGCTTTTAAAAGCCTCTGACGATCCCAGCTGACTTGTCTGATTGGCAGAGGCTTTTCTTCTTTTTTTTAAGCCTCTGACGATCCCAGCTGACTTGCCTGATCTGCAGAGGCTTTGTTTTTACTTTTAAAAGCATTTTTTCAGCCGAAGAGGTTGTAGGAAAAATGCTTTTAAAAATAAAATAAAAAGCCTCTGATAATTGTGTGGCTCAGCTGGGCATGGGGGTGGGGAGGGATTTTTGCTACCTGTTCTCCCAACCACCCGCCACCATCGCTGCCGGATTGGGCAATCCGGTCCGAACCGGGAGCACCCCCATTCCATTGCATAGCTATCCTGTTGCACAGCTATATGTCAGACAGAGTGAACTGGACCTGATTATTTTTGCTAATGCAGACAATTTTTCTGGAGTAGCTATTAGCTCCAAAAAAAAAAAAAAGGGGGAAGAAAGGAAATGGACTGTTGGGCAGGTTGGCTAACTCCAATGAAAAAGGCGTATTATTACTCTTTGCTGTCAGGGTCAGGTTAAAAATCCAAAGGAAAAGAATGTCACAATAGCCCCAATATTGACAACACTGACCGATCGAATGGATTCCTGCAAAGCCACTCACTCATTCAAGCAGCTGATTTGAGAAATGAGGTCTACAAATATTGTACCTTTGCTTTTCCCCTATTTATAAAACAAGGTGGGCCTAGAGAAACCCCCACACCCAACTTTTCACCAGGTTTTCCTTAGATCCAGCCATTCTCAAGCTATCGTTCTCCAAGGCAATTGCAAAGAAGTCATACACATGAAGACTGGGAACCCAGTCAGGGTCAGGGAATTTTGCCAAACTGTCTGTTCCCAGATGCTGCATTACACCCACATGCAAGATTGGAGCCACAAACAGCTGGGAAACTTGACAAAACAGGAAAGGAATCCCTTCCAGACCTTAAATACACACCAAAAGGACAGGGTTGCTGAATGAGCATTGAGAAAAGAATGATTCCCAGGTTAGTTATGGGGGGTGGGGAGAGGGGGAGGACATCTTTGGGGGGTCTGGCCAGCTCTCTATCCAAATCTTACTGGGGCTATGAAATTGTCTTTTGGAAGCTTGCCTACTGAGCAATGGAAAACGGGAGCCGAGAGCAAAGCAATGAAAAGAAATGGTTTCTCACAAAGAAGCAACAGATTTCCAAGAATTTGGCCCAAGAAAACCTGCCTGTTGGAGATATATCTCCTCCTCCTTCTCCTCCTCCTCCATCATCATCTCTTCCTCCACCACCATCATCATCATCTCCTCCATCATCATCATCTCCTCCTCCTCCTCCAAAATCAACATCATCTCATCCTCCATCATCATCTTCTCCTCCTACCCCAAAATCATCATCATCTCCTCCTCCTCCAAAATTATCATCATCTCCTCCTCCTCCATCATCACCATCATCTCCTCCTCCTCCATCATCATCTCCTCCTACTACTCCAAAATCATCTCCTCCTACTCCAAAATCATCATCTCCTCCTCCTATTCCAAAATCATCATCTCCTCCTCCTCCAAAATTATCATTTCCTCCTTCTCCTCCATTATCATCATCTCCTCCTCCTCCATCATCATCTCCTCCTCCTCCATCATCATCTCCTCCTCCTCCATCATCTCCTCCTCCATCATCTCCTCCTCCTACTCCAAAATCATCATCTCCTCCTCCTACTCCAAAATCGTCATCATCTCCTCCTCCTCCATCATCATCATCTCCTCCTCCTTCATCTCCTCCTCCTTCACCATCATCATCTCCTCCTCTTCCTCCAAAATCAACATCATCTCCTCCTCCATCATCATCTCCTCCTCCATCATCACCTCCTCCTCCTCCATTATCATCATCTCCTCCTCCTATTCCTACTCCAAAATCATCATCTCCTCCTCCTCCATCATCACCTCCTCCTCCTCCTCATCTCCTCCTCCTCCTCCTCCAAAACTGACATGAAAGTGTTCCTTGTCCCAACTTGATATATTCACAACAATCTTGCAAAATAAATTAGGTCAAAAACGCATAGATGTCGTCCTTATGGCATTTTATGCATCAAGTGATAACCTCTGATTTGCCCAGAGCTTTAAATGCAGTAAACAAAATCTGATCCTTTTATTGTTGTTTGTCCAATGCTGGGAAATTTGAACTGCTAGGATTTCCCCCTATCAAACAAGACTGTCTGCATTATTCTTCTGCTTAAACTATTTTTAACCTAAGAATGCTTTGTACTGCTTAATGTCAGTATACGTAATAGCAACAGGGAACTTATTAAGAATAAAATGAATAATAAAAGATGAAGGAAGAGATGTTTTATAGTTAAGTTTAATTTCTGGAGATTATGAAGGTAGGTTGCGATTTCTTTCAGCTGGATGAGTTTTCTGACTTTTCAGTCTAGCTCACCATGCCATCAGAATTCTCTGGGCATGTATTATCCATGTACTAACCCAGCGTGACCCTGAATATGGAGATTCTCAGTCATCCCGATCATGGTTGTCCCAAAGGTGCTTTTTCAAAAGGCAATTGGGTTTTGTTTTTCTTTGAAGATGTTTCGCTTCTCATCCAAGAAGCTTCTTCAGTTCTTCAGTCAGAACCAAAGAAGCTTCTTGGATGAGAAGCGAAGCGTCTTCAAGGAAAAACAAAATCCAGTTGCCTTTTGGAAAAAAAAAAAACACCTTTGGGACAGGCCTGGCCCTGTTTAACTCTTGAGCTCAAGTTATGTTGGTCAGATGCTGCCACCTGTCGAGCCATAAACAGATGCCAATTCAAGAAGAAAAAGAAAACTCATCCGAAATGCATCTATAAAGAACATTTCCTTTCTGAATAGGTCGATGAAGGTTCTCAGCCATCCAGGTAGAGTTGTCTGAAAATGGGAGTCATGGCAACTGGAACTTATTTTTGTTAATTTGAGATGTTTGGCAACTCATCCAAGCAGCTTCCCTCACTCTGAGCAAGTTGGTTAAGCAGACTCGTCGCAATGGACCAACTCCTCATGAACCAAGCTCAGGGTTTCTTCTCCCAAAATGTACGGCAATTTTCAGATTTCATTCTGAACTGAACTTAGGAGAAGTTGGTCGGTGTCTCTGCTGCTTCCAGATGCCCTCAAATGTAGGCAGTGGTGCAGCAGTGGGTTTCACATTTTGTTACCACCGGTTAGCCCCAAAGCCCTCACTTTGTGTGCATGCGCACCTTCTATGCATGTGCCTTCTGCACAGAAGTGGGTTTCAGCAGGTTCTGACCAGTTCTGGAGAACCGGTAGCGGAAATTCTGAGTAGTTCGGAGAACCAGTAAATACCACCTCTGACTGGCCCTGCCCCCATCTATTCTCTGCCTCCCGAGTCCCAGCTGATTGGGAGGAAATGGGGATTTTGCAGTATCCTTCCCCTGGAGTGGGGTGGGAATGGAGATTTTGCAGCATCCTTCCCCTGGAGTGGGGTGGGAATGGAGATTTTGCAGTATACTTCCCCTGGAGTGGGGTGGGAATGGAGATTTTACAGTATCCTTCCTCTGCCACGCCCACCAAGCCACACCGAAAGAACTGGTAGTAAAAAAAAATTGAAATCCATCACTGACCTGGCCTCAAAAACGTACCTAAATAGGACGGCATAGAGCCGGGATTGGTGGGAGTCACCCGTGATTTCTGCTACGGGTTCGGGTGAATCGGTCTGAACCGGCTGAATAGCACCTCTGGCAGTGGGGATGATAAAGCAAATCCAAGGTGAGCATGGTAGTAAAATAGAAAGCCAGGTTGTTTTCAGAATCTCAGAGAAAAATGCATAACAGATGAAGTGTCTTATGAAAACGCATACACCAGTACAAAAGACCACTAGCTTTCTTCCAAATCTTTTTTTTTAATTATTTTTTACATCCTATAATGAAAAGCTGTTGTCAGAAGGGATTTGCCTTGACAGAACCATCTGCATTTTAGACAGAAACCATACAATATGAACCTCTTGGATTGCACTCCAGATTTATCATCCGGATGTGACCCTTTGTGTTAACTGTTTTTCAGCAGCTCCGATGACCCAGGCCCAAAGAAGCGTGGTTGCACAGAGCTGACTAATTGCATAATCCTAACATTTTTGATCTGGCAGAGATAGACAAGTAGCTGTCACCCACAAGAACAGGAATGCTTGGGAATTAGCCGATATTTTACCATTGTTGCTAAGACACAAGATGTTACATAACGTCACCCAGGGGGGAAAAAAACCCAAACTCCAGCAGTTGCCACATCTCTCTTCTTCCCACTGAGACAACATTTGAGCATTTTGCATCAAATAACAAGCGAGTGGCTCAGAAACTCATCTCTGAGTATTTCTAACAAACAAACTGCCTCTCAACTCAACAGTATTAGAAGCCACGCTCAACCAGGGCATAGCAATAGCACTTCAGATTTACATACCGCTTCACAGTACTTTATACCCCTCTCTAAGCGGTTTACAGAGTCAGCATATTGCCCCTAACAACCTGGGTCCTCATTTTAATGACCTTAGAAGGATGGAAGGCTGAGTCAATCTTGAGCTGATGAGGATCGAACTCCTGGCAGTGGGCAAAATTAGCCTGCAGTACTGCATTCTAACCACTGCGCTACCACGCTCATTGAGCAAGCATAGAAGGTCAATGGCTACCAATCTGCCTTCCATTGAGGACCTGTATACTGCATGAGTCAAAAAGAGGGCTGTGAAAGTATTTACAGATCCCTCGCATCCTGGACATAAATTGTTTCAACTCCTACCCTCAAAACGACGCTATAGAGCACTGCACACCAGAACAACTAGACACAAGGACAGTTTTTCCCCCAACGCCATCACTCTGCTGAACAAATAATTCCCTCAACACTGTCAAACTATTCACTACTATTACTATTAATCTTCTCATCGTTCTTATTACCCATCTCCTCCCACTTATGACGGTATGACTATGACTGATTGTTGCTTGTGCCCTTACCATTTATATTGATATTGTTTCCTGATTGCTTATTTGTACCCTATGACTATCATTAAGGGTTGTACCTTATGATTCTTGACGAATGTATCTTGCCTTTTTATGTACACTGAGAGCGTATGCACCAAGACAAATTCTTTGTGTGTCCAATCAAACTTGGCCAATAAAAAAATCTATTCTATTCTATTCTAATTACAGCAGGAATTTGGTTAATTTGTAATTATTACCCATTAAATACGGTTGCTATGTAAGCCAGGTGTGTGGAAAGCAATTAGGGGTTAACAATGTTAATGTTTTGTTAAACTATATCACCCAAATTTGGAGCATTTTAGTCTAAGAAAAACCAGATACATCACGAATGGACAGCTGCAAAAAAATGGTGATTATGTACTCCTGGAAAAATGCTTGTCTCCCAGACTCTTAAAAATTCATTTAACATCTGTCAGCTCTCAGCCGTAGAATTAGCTTTGTACCAAAGAAAAGACTAGGCTAGACAATACAATTCCATGTGGTTTAGGTTTGATTCATTCTTTAAAATGGAATCATAATGATGAAATATAAGAAAATTGTATTATTTTAATAGCCTGAGAAGGAATGGATAGGTGAAATATGTATTCAGTCTTAATGGCCTTTTAAATATTTAGGATTAGAAATAAAGTAGTTTTATGGGTTTTTAGTTTAGGAGTTTTTAGTTTAGTTCAGGTTTTTTTAAGATTTTCTTTTGGTTGTGGAGTTTTTAAACATTTGTTTCCTATCCCTCACCTTTTGTGTATTTCAGATAGGATTTTTTTTTTACTTTGCATTTTTTAAATATAATAGATTTCTTTTTTTAAGTGTACCATCTTTCCAAATATTTAAACGGGACAGAGTCATATCCTCAGTAATTCAAATTCCCATTTGACATCTATGATTGTGCAGTTTTTCAGACTCAAGATTTTTGACTTTGGAATACCTTCAATTTCTTAGCCAAGACGAACGTGTATGTCAAGTTTCCGAAAGCTGCCCTAATTAATTCATGAGCCATGATCCAAACTTCAAAGGAAATATATTCATTTATTAGGAGCAACATTCCGGCAATACTCGGATGTAGTTAGGACTGATCCTACGTAGATTTACGTTCCCCTATGACCCTGTCTCTCCTCTCCTCTCTGGCCATGTCATAAATCACATTCTCCAATTACCCACTTTGGCTGGCTGTGAAACCTAACACCCTCCTTCTGATTGCGGTCAGAAAGAATGTATGGAATGCACTTCAGTTCTCGCTCCCTCCTGCTCATGGCAACTTGAAAGCTTTGCAAGTTGACAGTGTATTTGTCTAGAAACAAAAATAAGTATATTTAGCATAAAACACAGAAAATAAAAGAATCAAGACAAGAAGACCAGCCTGTCTTAAGCAGATCATCTATCCTAATTATACCCTAGGATTGTGATGGCGAACCTATGGCACGCATGCCACAGGTGACACACAGAGCCATATCAGTGGGCACGCAAGCTCAGCACCTGGCCAGCTGATTTTTGGGCCTTCTGGGCCCACTGGAAGTAGGGAAACAGGCCATTTCCGGCTTCCAGAGGGCCTCCGGGGGTGGGTGGGAAAGGCCGTTTTCCCTAGAAAGGCTCTGGAGCCTGGGGAGAGAGAAAAACGGGCCTACTGTGCCCACCATACCATCACGTGCCAGGAGCAGGGGGGTCACGCACGCATGCGCAGGGTGCATAGAATTATGTGTGGGCACGTGTGCTCATGACTCCCCCTTCCCCCCCCCCCGCTCCTGGCACACGATGGCAAAAAGGTTAGCCATCACTGCCCTAGGAGGTTGGGGGTTATTATTTTATTATTTTCATTTTTTATTCTTTTTATTTCTTTTATATTGTGTATTCCACCTTGAGTTCCCACGTGCAAGTAGGTGACAATATAAATTGCCTGAATATATTAATTTCTAAATTTTCTAAATGAAAAAAATAAATAAAATAAATTTCCTCATATCCTTTTCCCCCCCACTATCTAGTACAGTAAACCGAACGGCCCTTCTCATGCCCTTTTCCCAAAAGGTAAAATACATAGAAGAAGCCAATTACAAGCTGGCAACATTTTAACAGATTAACAAAGTTGGAAGGGACCCTGGAGGTCTTCTAGTCCAACCCTCTGTTCAAGCAGGAAATCCAATACCATTTCCCTAACCCTAATCCTTCCCCCAAAATCCAGCCCTTGCTTATCAATGGAGACCAAGTGGAGCAAGTGGCCAGTTTTAAGTTTCTGGGTGTTAGCATAAAAGAGGACCTGACTTGGGGCGCTCACATTGCAGCACTGGTCAAAAGGGCCCAGCAGAAATTATACTACCTGAGACTTCTCAGGAAACAACAACTGAATGAAAAACTGCACTGCACCATAGAGAGTATCTTAACTTACTGCACCTGTGTATGGTTTGCCAGTTGCACAGTGGCAGATAGGACAGCGCTCCAGAGGGTCAATGTCATTGCCCAGAGGATCATTGGTTGCCCTCCCCCCTCTTCGGAAGAGCTTTATAGCTCCCGCTGCCTTAAGGAAGTTCAAAACTAAGAATGCACCTGTACCGTCTGAGATGAGAGCCATTTAGAAGAGCACTTGACAGCCGTGACCGGGAGGATTTTTCATAAGGTTCACCTGATCCGCCAGTTGCGTCCCTTTCTAGAACGGGACTCTCTACACACAGTCACTCACGCCCTCGTCACCTCTCGTCTGGACTATTGTAACGCTCTCTACATGGGGCTCCCCTTGAGGTGCACTCAGAGGCTCCAACTGGCGCAGAGTGCGGCTGCGCAGGTAGTTATGGGAGCAACGTGGATGTAACACCTCTCCTGCGCGAGCTGCACTGGCTCCCGGTGGTCTTCTGAGTGCGCTTCAAGGTTCTGGTTATCACCTTTAAAGCGCTCCATGGCTTAGGACCTGGTTATCTACAGGACCACCTGCTACCACCAATAGCCTCCCACCAGCCAGTACGCTCCCATAGAGAGGGGCTCCTCCGGGTGCTGTCGGCCAAACAATGTCGACTGGTGGCCCCTAGGGGGACAGCCTTCTCTGTGGGGGCACCTACGATCTGGAACGAGCTCCCCCCGGAGATACGGAGGATCCCGGATCTGCGCACCTTCCGCCGCACGCTTAAGACTTTCCTATTCCATCAAACTGGCCTGGCCTAAATCTTCTCCCCTTTTTAAATGTAAATTTTTTAAATTTTTTAAATGTAAATTTTAATTTGTTTTAAATTATGGGGTATTTTAAATTCAGCCAAATTATTTAATTCGTTTTTAATTCATTTTAAATTTTTTGTATTTATGTGTTTTATCTCGTGGCTGTTCACCGCCCTGAGTCCTTCGGGAGAAGGGAGGTATAGAAATTTAATAAAATAAATAAATAAATAAATAAATAAATAAATAAATAAATAAATAAATAAATAAATAAATAAATCTCATCCTGGGCACCCTTTTTTTGAACGATTACCTTCTGGCAGACTGTACAGGATAATAAAAACAAGGACAAATAGGCTGAAAAACAGCTTCTATCCCAGGGCAGTCACTATATTGAATTCTACGGTATAATGCAATATCGGGTTTTCAATTTCAATTATATAGAATGTAAAGAATGTATGTTTGTGTTTTCATTTTTATAGTTATAATGTACACTGAAGACGGCATTTAATTTCATTGTACCATGTGCAATGACAATAAAGTAAACTAAACTAAACTAAATTAAAAGGTAAAATGTATTCTCTGCCAAGGAAGGAAACAACACCGTTTCCCAGTTAGCAATTCTTTTCTTCTTGTCCCATACGGTGTGTGGAATTGCACATCATACTAAGTCTTGCTTGTTTGTTAGATCAGCCAAAATAAGCAGGTTCACATACCTGCCGAGCGATAAATCATGATTTACAAAGGCTTGTCCAAAAGAAATCTAACAAACCACATTATTGCCTACGGTAGAGAAGTTAAACCCAGCAGTCATGATTTTCCACCAGCTGTGAAAGGAAGAAGTGGGAAGTCAAAGAAGCAGAACAATTAGAGCAGTGCTTCCTGAGTTCAATAAACTGCAGATGTGTGGACTTCAACTCCTAAATGTCTCCAGCCCGGAATGGGACTTTTCATCTCCTACCCTTGGCTGTGCCTTCTTCTCCCCCAGTGTTTCTCCTCGGGCAATTCTCCTCTGACTTTTCTTCTCAGCTGACACGTCCCCACTCAGTCGTCCTGGGCAATGGGCCATTCACCGAAGGAGTGTTCATCCTGGGTTTTTCGCTGCCTGGGACAGTTAGCCACCAACCAATCGGCTAGCTGCCAATAAATGGCTTTAGGAAAGCCAAACACTTGTTAGGAGAAGGAACAGGAGGGGGTGGAAACTCCCCTGTACCTGATCGTGCCTCCCTGATAAAGAACAAACTAACACTATCAGTACTGTACTAAGAAAATATCTATAAGATGTTTTATAGATGGCATCTCCCACCGACACGGATCTCCAAAATGTTCCCCAATACATCTTCACTCTGCTGGAAATGCAAAGCACAAAAAGGGACATACTACCACATGTGGTGGTCGTGTCCCAAAGCCAAACAATTCTGGAATAATATCAAAACCCAATTAGAACAAATAACAGCTCAAAAAGTACCACTAAGACCGGAAACATATTTATTAGGCATCTTTAACGGTAATTATGATAGAGGAATAATATATTTGATCACACATATTTTGACTGCCTCAAGGATCACTTATGCACAAAATTGGAAGTTGGAAGAAGTCCCAACACAAGATAGAATAATATCTAAAGTCATGGAATGTGCTGAGATGGACAGACTCACCAAGGAAATTCAAGGAAAGGAAGAATCTGACTACTACCTGGTTTGGCAAAGGTGGTATCAATGGTTAGAGGGAAAAAACAAAACCAAAAGAGGATCCTAAAAGAGTAAAATAAAATTCTGTACCAAATAAGATATAACAACGCATAATTAAATATTAAAAAATAATATCGTTATATAAGGCGAGAGGAAGGAATACATATCGAGGAATTTAGGTTATTGATGTCGGAGGAAATCAGACATTACGTTTAGATGTTATTTATGTTATTAATGTCGTATTTGTCGCATTTGTATGTGTATGTGTATTTTGTGTGTTTATATATGTAATAATAATAATAAAAAGAACGAACGGGAAGGGAAGAGCGAGGGGAGGAGCGGTCAGTATGCCAGCTTCATCCAAAGGGAAGGGGTGAGAGAGAGAGAAGGGAGACAAGAAGGGGGAAAAAAGGAAAGGAAGGAAGGAAGGAAGGAAGGAAGGAAGGAAGGAAGAGGGTGGGAAGGGAGAAAGAAAGAAAGAGAAAGACAAAAAGAGGGAAGGAAGGGAGAAAGAGGGAATGGAAGGGAAAGTGAACAAGATAGGGAGGGAGGGAGAGAAAAAGGAGAGGAAGGAAGGACCACATACCCTGGCACTAGATGCAGCTTCAGAGGATGCTTTAAAACAGCCTGTCTGTCCACTGTTGAGCTTTCTGGAGTTGGGTTTTATTTATTTGGAACTACCAAGGTTAGGCAACACTGACCTTGTTTTCTTGTTATTTGCTAAGAGCTGGTTCTTCTTCAAGGTTTTTTTTTAAAGCCTTATCCCTACTCCCAGACTTCTGAGATTCAAGCAGACTGTGGGTTCAGAATTCAATTCACTCTTTTAATATTATTATTACTGTAGTTGGTCACACTGCCAGCAGATATTTAGACTGGATTTGGCATTTTTATCCACCTACCCAGTAATTTCTTATCAACAATTGTTAAAATCTGGAATGTTCTGTGGCAGATGCTTCTCTGTTTGAATTCTAAAGGCCAGAATATTTTGGCTTAGTTTTCTATTATATAGTTTATTTTGTGGTCCCACCAATTTTTGCTTGGAGATGACCGGTATGTCTTGCAGATATTCCAATGCACCACTTCTGCTACTTTGTCAAGCCGTTATTTGTAATCAGTATTTTAGCTGAATTCACTGTCACATGTGGAAAGTTTACAATAAATTTGCTTCTTTCCAGCTCTAGACAAACTATAATATTCTGTTAGACATGTGAATAATGGTTTGCAAAGTTATGATTTGTTTCCCAGCTAAGACAGGGAATTTTACCTACCTGTTAAAACAGATATGCTCAGAAATGTCCCCTACCCAAATAAGCAAACAAACAATATAATTGAATTCATGACTTTTAGTGCAGAACAATTCAGGTATGTTCTGGGAATTAAAATATAATTTAAGTAGGTAGCTAGTTACAATAAGAAGCCAGATCATACAAGAAGCCAGTTACAAGCTGACAACATTTTAACAGAATAACAAAGTTGGAAGGGACCTTGGAGGTCTTCTAGTCCAACCCTCTGTTCAAGCAGGAAACCCTACACCACTTCAGACAAATGGTTATCCAATATCTTCTTTAAAACTTCCAGTGTTGGAGCATTTAAAAATTCTGGAGGCAAGTCGTTCCACTGATTAATTGTTCTAACTGTCAGGAAATTTCTCCTTAGTTCTAGGTTGTTTTCCACCCATTGCTTCGTGTCCTGCCCTCAGGTGCTTTGGAGAATAGCTTGACTCCCTCTTCTTTGTGGCAGCCCCTGAGATATTGGAACACTGCTATCATGTCCTTCTTTTCATTAAACTAGACATACTCAATTCAATATTTTAAAGTATTATTCACAAACTTCCTGCTTCCAACTGCTCCTAATTGTGGCTACATGGAGGTGTTCACAATCCCTCTTTTTTTAAATGTGAAGCCCTTCTTTGTGGCCTCCATACATTCCTCTAATTACTACTATAGAAAACTAACGACATGAAGGTGGGAATATTTCTCAGTGGAGATTCCACCATTTGTAATGCAACTGATGTTGATTATACATGATCATCTCATTGTGTGACTTTGATGATCAGGGGTGGAATCAGTAGTGGGTTGCTCCCAGTTTGGGCCGGTTTGGGCGAGCCGGTAGTAGTGATGATGTGACATCAGTGAACCAGTTCTCTATGACTGTGAGCTGGGCCCTCCTGCCCGCCTCCGCGTTATACCTACCTTTATTTGTCGTTTTTTAGCTTAGCTGATAGGCATGGCAGAGTGGATTGCTGTGCCTCAGCTGGGCAGAAATCTAATGTGCTTTGTGACGATCGTGCGCAAAGCACATGCGTGAAGAGAACCGGTGGTAACACCGGTTGGAACCCACCGCTGGGTGGAATGCTTCAATGATGCCATCATATGAGAGGCTGATGTTCATATATTATGGAATGGTACATGCTCAGATGATTTGAAAAGGGGAAGTATGTATGGAATGAACAGATAAACACTACCCCTCACCATCACTAAAATCACTGTTCTTCTAACGTTATTTAGGTCTGTGAGATTACCTAGATCCAGTATTTGTCACTACAGTTCTTTACACTATACATATTCTTCTCATAACTAAGAATCTTGGCTCAACTTGATCAAAGAAGAATGATGCAATAAGCTGCCTGATTGCTTCCATTTAATTCTTCTGCCAGAATCAGTTTAAGAAAAATATCCCCTCTATGCTTCGCTTGCCACGACAAGTCAGGATCGCTGCTTTATCTCTCAAACAAAATACAAAATTGGACAAAGATACCATTCTCAGTTGGTTTTTGTAGCAGAGGTTCTGATTCTAGTTCTTAAATCAGGATAAACTAAAAGAAATTTGACAGCTTGTTTAGATGTGAAAGTCCACACAAGCACGAGTTTGGAATATGGGAGCAACTGGAAGAATCCATATTCATCGTAAGCTACAACTGTTGGATATCCTGACTTATTATGACATACAGACTCTTTTCCATGTCATTTAAATGAGTGAAGCAGTATCTCACACCATCTTATGCAGAAAATACAACCTTAAAAACAAAGCAATTGCACAGAATTTGAAACATCACTTTAAAAAAAAAAGTCATCTACAGGATCAATTTGGGTAAAAGCTCATAAATCATTGCTCATTTCTGTTTGTGTTGTGCCCTGCAGATTTGTATTGTCTGCTTATTTATGCCCAAGGCAACCTGCTCACTTTTCACCAATAGCAATGGGGGGGGGGGGGAAGGTAATAAAGCTATAAACTGAGCTTCTAATTTTATATCTGTAGCTCCACATTTGGCTATTTTTATTAGGAACAGAAAGTTCTACCTAATCAAGTTGAAAAAGAAAAAAAGAGAAGAGTGTTTAATTATACATATACCAATCTATTACTTTCTTAGCTGAGCCTATATTTACATACTTTTAAAAAAGCCCATCATATCAATGTGTCCTTCTAGATAAAGAAACAGAAATAAATCTTGGGCAACATACAGACATCACATTTTATGTTTGGTCTTAAATAACCACAAAACTCCATCCACTGGCAATATTAAGACTTAACTCTGCAGTTTAGACTGTAAATTCATGGACAAAGGTGAACTCCTTTAAAAACTGCATAAGCAGATGCTAAGAAAAGGTCAACGCTGGCTAGTGAATAATATAAAGTAGAATAACATATTGAGCTACAATAGCATTTTTGTTAACCACCGTTATTAGATCAGCTTCAATAGCTGCTAAAGCCATCACCTTGACTACGAACACAATAACTAGATCTACATTGTCATAGTAAACCAAAAACCCACAACTGGTTTAGCAAGATATGAGAATCCTGCCACTGACAGGGAATAGTTTTCTATAAAGAAGAGCAGAAGGTGTAAAACAGTATCACTCAATATTAACTCAAAAGTGAGGAAACTGTGTCTCTTTAATCAACATTTCTCAGCCCTGCAGACATCAACTCTCAGAATTCTGGCTGAGTGGAGAATTCTGAGAGTTGAAGTCTGTACAGCTTAGAGTTGCTGAGGTTGAGAAACACTGCTCTAGACACTGTGAAACTCTCTCATTCCCATGATTCCTCACTATTGGGCAACCTTGCTGTGACTCTTGGGAGTTGTAGTTCAGTAAGATCCGGAAAGCTCCAGTTCTTTTACCACTGGGAATACCTTGCAGCTTTCATCCCTAAGTCAACAAGACTGGTTTTGCACTATTTCCTGAAGTTATTGTGGCTGTTGCTAATTCAGTATCTGAGATCTGAATGTCAGTATCCACTAGAGCAGTGATGGCAAACCTTTTTGGTGCTGAGTGCCCAAAACGCACATGCGTGCACGTGAATGTGCATGCGTGCATGTGTGCATCCCCAAAATGCAATGCGAGCACCCTCGTGTATGCACCCTGCCTACCCATGCCCATTTTTGGCTTCCAGGTTGGTGCAGGAGGCCTTCCAGGCCCAAAACGGGGTGCAGGGCATGCACACACGCATCCGCCCTGTCCCCCATGCATGTGTGGCAGAGACCGAAGGCCAGATGGCCGGTGGGAGGCATGCACACATGCACGGTGGAGCTGGGCTGGGGCGATGGCTAGCATGCCCGCAGAGAAGGCTCTATGTGCCACTTGTGGCACGCGTGATGGTTCGCCATCACGGCACTGGAGGTTAAACTAGTTGGGGTTCTGATAGGAACCATCAGACAGTGGAGAACGAAAAGGAGAAAAATCCCTTCCATTTGATCTAATCTTTGACAAGGACTAAAACTTCTCTCTTCCGAGAATCCCAAACTTCAAACCAATGTTTTCAGTTTGAAAGATTTCAAATTAAAAAATGCTTCATATCTCCCTCGCTTTCTGCCTGATCAGAAACCCAAAGTGGAAATATGAGCAATTTCGGTGGCAAATTGCTACTGATACATTATGGCATCATTATAAGTTTGGGCTCATAATCTTGTATTGATGTCTGGAGCTTCGGCAGCTATATTAAATTTTTCAGGAGCAGTTCAGAGATATCTCTTTGTATGCAAGTTAAACATCATGCAGCCACTGGAATAATCTTTTCTGAATGGTAAACTATCCACATCTGGGTAAGAAATCAGAAATAAAGCTTTCTGGATTTTATGGGAGAGGACAAGATCAAACTGTCAGAGGAAACAGCAAATGCAAACATATATACACCCTTACCCATAGAGAGAGAAAAATTCAGAACTAAACAAAAATAAACCCAATCAATTAAAAAAAAATCTTATGTGCTAATGTATTTTTTTCTTCCCTCATCTGCTATCAACCTTACAGCTATAATTAAAGGATAACCCCTTCTGGAAATCATAATCTCATGCAGGTCTGTATCCTAACCCTGCAGAAAACTCTAATTTATTAAGCATTATTGGTGGTCAAAGGTTTACAATAAAAGAACAATAAATTCCTCCTATGAGAGAGAAAAAGAGAGTAGGAAATACCTGTTACACGTTGATATTAATGGTCTACACTTTTCAAAATACTTAGTGAAATCTGAAAATCTAGGCAAACAGGCATGCACACTCATACAAGATATATATATATGCACATACACCCAAATACAAAATATATTTGCACGCAATGTCTATGGAGATTCTCAGTCATCCAGGTCCCAAAGGCACTTTTCAAAAGGCAGCTGGACTTTCTTTCTTTGTTTTTTCTTGAAGACGTTTTGCTTCTCATCCAAGATGCATCTTCGGTTCAGAACTAAAGAAGCTTCTTAGATGAGAAGCAAAATGACTTCAAGAAAAGCCCAGTTGCTTTTTGTCTGCACTCAGTTGGATCAAGTCACCTACCGCAGCTCTCATTCCAGACCTACACAGATAGTCTCTCCACAGGCTGAACAATCACCCAACTCTTCTAAGCATTTTGGGGAAGTAGGGGGGAGGGTTCTGGGTTTGAAAAATAATAGGGTTTGGCTGAACTGGCAAGAAGGTTTATAGACTTCCTAAAGGGCCCTGTTATTTTCTTTTTCCCATCATTTGAGCACCAACAGGTGCTCTCCATAGCTCCAATTATATGGCTGCAACAGATAAAATAATTAACATTAAAATTAAAGTAGGTTCCATTTCAACATTAAGCACCCCAATCTAGAGCATCAGATCTAAGCACAGGGGGAAAAAAAGCCTATATCTATGGAAAGAAGGCCACGGCTAGAAATTGGACTACAGGTAGTCTTCGACTTACAACAGTTCATTTAGTGCAGGGGTAGGTTCTAAATTTTTTTACTACCGGTTCTGTGGGCGTGGCTTATTTTGTGGGTGTGGCTTGGAGGTCATATGACTAGGTGGGCATGGTTAGCTGGTCAGAGTCATTTCTGGAAGGTCCTCACACTTACGACCAGTCCTCGCACTTACGACCCGGCTCATTTGTTTGCTTTTAACACTGATCAGCTGTAGGACGGCCCTTTGAAGTCCCGCGGCAAGAGTTTAAACAGTTTTTTTCCCTCTAGTCATCAGCTGGGACTCAGGAGGCAGCAATAGATTGGGGGTGGGACCAAATAAAAGGTAAGAATAACGTGGGTGGGAGGGGTGGGAGGGGGGGGAGAACAGGTTCGGTGACATCATATTGTCACCGCTACCGGCTCGGCCGGACCGGACCGGACCGGGGGGAATCCACCACTGATTTAGTGACCATCCAAAGCTTACATCGGCACTGAAAGTGACGTATGACCGTTTTTCACACTTAAAGAGTGCTGCGGCATCTTCACAGCTCACAGGATCAACATTCAGATGATTTGGCAACTGACTCATATTTATGACGGTTGTAGTGTCCCGGAGTCACGTGATCCTCTTTTGTGGCCCTCTGGCTAGCAAAGTCAATGGGGAAGCCAGATTCACTTAACAACAGTGTTACTGACTTAACAACTGCAGCAATTGACTTAACCGCCGGGGCAAGAAAGGCCATAAAATCGGGCAAAACTCTGTTTAACAAATGTCTCGCTTAGCGCAACATAGATTTTGGGCTCCACTGTGGTCGTAAGTCAAGGACTATCTGTACTAGATGTACAATATTATACACAGATGAGCAACAGACACATTTGCACAAGGTTGTATGTACATTATTTTGGACAGTCAGCCATAGGTGAAACTGAGGTGAGCCCTCGTGATCTATCTTTCTAAGCATCAAACTCTTATCCAACCTATTGGGATGCTTGAAACAACTCAACCCAACTCAAATCTTCCGGGGAAAAAAAAAGTCAAATAATCCAGCTCCAATCAAGTCTTTTATTACTGTACAGGTAAAATTTCAGAAAATGAGAAACATGTCTACTATCTATCTCTCTTGAAACATGAAGCTACTCACCTGGTTTATGAGTTGCTAGAGCCCAGGACCATAACGGTGATGACAGAAAGAGAGACGAAAGAGTAAAAACGACAACAACAACTAAGCCTAACTGGAGCTAATAAGGGACACCATGGCATTTCCCCCTACCAGTTGTTTTTAGAATCAAAGCTTCCCATCCATCAAACACTATGGAATATGAGAACAACATAAATACTCACCCTCCTTCAAAGATCTTGATCCTGGTTGGTTCTCCTCGCTTGGTTACAGGAATGTCATCTTCGGTTTTTCCTCTTTTATCCCTTTCCTTAATGGTTTGCATTGCATCTTTCTGGCCTTCGTTAGGAAGGAGTGAGGAGGGCAGATGGACCTATCTCCCCAAAAAATCAAAGTAGTTTATTATTCTTTTCAAATAAAAAATAAAAAGGGGAGGAGGAGGGGGGGATGGTTACTGATCACAAACACATTGTTTCAATCTCTTCCTGGGAAGTAAAGAGTAGACAGCTATTTCTGGCATGGGCTGCACCAGTGGTGAAATCCAATTTTTTTTTACTACTGGTTCTGTGGGGGTGGCTTGGTGGGCGTGATTTGGCTTGGTGGGTGTGGCAAGGGAAGGATACTGCAAAATCCCCATTCCCTCCCCACTCCAGGGGAAGGATAGTGCAAAATCCCCATTCCCTCCCCACTCCTGGGGCAAGGATATTGCAAAATCTCCATTCCCACCCCACTCTAGGGCCAGCCAGAGGTGGTTCTCCGAACTACTCATAATTTCTGCTACAGGTTCTCCAGAACCTGACAGAACCTGCTGGATTTCACCGCTGGGCTGCACTGAAATCAAATTTGGTACCTTCTCTTTTTAAGGTGACTTTAAGTGTCTTAGTGTCTTTCAGTGAAACTGAAGTGCAATGAGTAGAGAATGAGTTGTGCCATAACTGCACTGTTGAGCTGCACTCCAGGGTTCCAACCTTTGGTTACATTGTGGGCTGCTGTCAGTTGTGTTTCATCAATTTCTAAAGCAGGGGTTGGGAACCATGACGCTTTTATGACTTGCGGACTTCAATTCCCAGAATTCCTGAGCTCAGGAATTCTGGGAATTGAAGTCCACAAGTCCTAAAAGGGCCATGGTTCCCCACTCCTGTTCTAAAGGGACACAGGATGTCCATCTCTGCTAAAGGTTTTGGATGATCCATTCTGGAGCATAGAAATACCAATCATAAAATAAAATAAATAATAAAAAGGAAAAATCTAGTATTACTAGATGAGACAGGACAATTATTTACATTTTGCCAAGAAGCAATGGTTGGAAACTAATCAAGGAGAGAAGCAACCTAGAACTAAGGAGAAATTTCCTGGCAGTTAGAACAATTAATCAGTGGAACAACTTGCCTCCAGAACTTGTAAATGTTCCAACACTGGAAATTTTTAAGAAGATGTTGGATCACCATTTGTCTGAAGTGGTGTAGGGTTTCCTGCCTAAGCAGGGGGTTGGAATAGAACAGGGCTCTCCAACCTTGGCAACTTTAAGACTTGTGGACTTCAACTCCCAGAATTCCTCAGCCAACAAAGCTGGCTGAGGAATTCTGGAAGTTGAAGTCCACAAGTCTTAAAGTTGCCAAGGTTGGAGACCCCTGGACAAGAAGACCTCCAAGGTCCCTTCCAACTCTGTTTTCTATTCTATTCTGCTCTGCTCTGCTCTGCTCTGCTCTGCTCTGCTCTGCTCTGCTCTGCTCTGCTCTATTCTATTCTATTCTATTCTATTCTATTCTATTCTATTCTATTCTATTCTATTCTATTCTATTCTATTCTATTCTATTCTATTCTATTTCTCAACCACATATAAAAGTAATTTGAAATCTCATGAACAACATTCCTGGAATTAATTACCCCTCATCTATGGATTTGGAACTAAATCCTCAGCAGCAGCGTATTCCAACTCCTAAGAATGGACAGAACCCAGTTATATGTTTTTTTAAATTGGATATGATTTCTCTATGGGAATAAAGGAGCAAGCTTGTCTCTTTTTTCAGAGCTTTCTTCCACGGGCCCTTAAAATCTACTTCAGAGGAACCCTCAGTCGCCAGAATGGATTTTGGAATTCTGCTAGGAATGAGAAGTGTTTTAGGTGAGGAAGGCACATGGGAGTGCAAAGTCCCATTGTGCTACCAAAAAGTCTGGTGGTGATGCTCCATTCCATCCATTATCATATAATCAGCCAATGAGAAGGCAAAAAAAAGAAGAACAAACATGCAAACTGTGCCAAGGAATCTCAGTTCGATAATTGTTTTAACAGGATGGAGGAGGAAGGAGGTTATATGTGACTGGAACTACTTTCCAAAAACACGAATCTGGTTTTCATCTAATTTTTTTTTTAAAGTCTGCTTTCAAGTTAAGCAGTCTGACTTGACAATCATCCCAGCATTATGCCAAAAGGCACCGTCTTTGACCCTGCAGGTGTTTCTGAGTATGCAGCCTCCTTTTCATCTCAGGGCTGACTGCTTCGTGTTGTCTTCAGCCCAAAACACTAAAGCTTTTCTCCACGGTAAACATGAGACGCTATGATTTTCATACAACTCTGTTAAGATGTTACGCTTACTCCTCTGCTAAACAACATGCAGTCTTCAAGCCAGACTCCACCATCCTACCTCAAAGCATTTTTAAGACCCTAAAAATCCCACCAAGCTCCTGTGATGAGATGTGCAATGAAAATATAATAATATTAAAACGATCTGCTCTTTCCTAAGGATGACTAAGAGTTGTATAGGTAAAGGTAAAAGTAAAGGTTCCCCTTGCACATATGTGCTGGTCGTTCCCAACTCTAGGGGGCGGTGCTCATCTCCGTTGCGAAGCCGAAGAGCCAGCACTGTCCGAAGACATCTCCATGGTCATGTGGCCGGCATGACTAAATGCCAAAGGTGTATGGAAAGCTGTTACCTTCCCACCAAAGGTGGTCCCTATTGTTCTACTTGCATTTTTTTTACATGCTTTTGAACTGCTAGGTTGGCAGAAGCTGGGACAAGTAACGGGAGCTCACCCCGTTACGCGGCACTAGGGATTCGAACCGCTGAACTGCCGACCTTTCCATCGACAAGCTCAGCCATCTTAGCCATTGAGCCACCGCGTCCCTTAAGAGTTGTATACAGTACAAAAAATAATGTAAAGCACCATACTTTTTACTTCTACTTCTTTTGACAGAAACCACTGCAACATTTTAATTTAGCAGCCTTCCAAGACTCATCACCAAAGATTGCCACATTCCAGACAAATGTAGTGAATCCCACTACCTGAAGAACAAAACTATAATAATTTCCAAGTTTGATCAGACATGACTAATTTCAGGGCCAAACTCCCCCAATAACGGGGTTGTGTGGGGGTTTTTTTTTGTTTGTTTTTTTTGTTCATCGTTCTTTGCATGATTTCACTTTTTAGTGGAGCCCTCAACCACTTCAAGGTAGTTTCAATCAATGATCTGTCTGGCTTTGAATCGATTTAACTGCTAAAACATGTAATTGATTTTACATACTACACAAGAACAGTAAAGCTTTATGAAAAGTGTCCATGCTCATTTTGTATAAATTGCCATGTATTTGGCGCGCCAGTTTTAGGGAGCCTTCTATGACTTCTATTACCAACTATTCACAAGACCACTGTGTGATAGCTTGCCTCCCAATAAACGGAACAGGACAATTCCCTGTGGCCAACTCACCATTGCCAACTTGCTGTAGGACAATTGAACAATTCAATTTAATTATTTAAAGTAAATAAAAATTATTTTAATGTTTGTCACTTGCATTTCATTTTGTCCCTCCTTTTGCACCGTTTCATGATTCCATCCCACCATTTATCTTATATTAGTGTTAACTCTTGTCCTGCAGCAAGTTGGCCATGGTGAATTGTCATAGACGTCCCAATAAATGCATTGAACTGACTTCAGGAGCAGCTGCATATATTTTTCTCTGAGCTGGGAGTGACATTAACTTGTCCAATTTCGTTGTGCGGAATAGTAAAACTCACTAGCTGAAACCTAGCAACTTACACAGGGGATGCTTCCACACACTGGTCACTCACAGTGTTGGGAATAGACAGCGTACAAATGTCTCAGCACTGTGATGCTTATTAGGAAGCAAGGCGTTTAATGCAATTTCCATGGCAAGGATCGATTCTACAACTTGATCTGCACAGCAAAGCCAACGAGGAGCTGCATCAGCAGCCCATCCCTTGGGCTGACCGCACATGATAAGGCTATAAAATGGATCAGGCTGGCCTTCCCCCCCAAAGCAGAACCATTCAAAACTGTTGACTTTACCCCTGTGATGTTTCCTAATCATTGGCAAGTCTGAAAGTTGCAGCTCCAACATATTCAAAGGCACCAGACTGGGAAATGACAGTAGAAAGCAACCCTGTTGGAGAATCCAATACAGACAAGCGTGTCGTCTTTAACTATTTTGACACCAAGTTTATTTTAAGCCACGGAGTTGGGGTTTGAGAGCAATTTTCTCCAGCCTGGGGTCTTTCCAAATACATTGGGCTGAGAGCCTCCAAAACCTCTAGCCAGCCTTGCTTTTGGGAGCCAGTTCTAGCAGCCATGACCCAACTCAGCTGGATAACATGCTGAGCCAGTTCTTTGAAGCCTGGCAGCCATGCTGTCCAATCCTTAAGCAAACAGATGAGGGCCAAAGGAAAAAGTGATTTTCCTTACCTCTGACATTTTGGGGTTCCTGGAACTTGAGGGTACAAGCCTCCCTGTCTCTGGACGTGGAGCAGTAGCCATGGTGTAGGTTTCTTTGCTCACCTTTTGCTTGGAGCGTAGGAGTGACAGGGCAGCTTTAGTAGATATACCGGGGAGGTTGGGATTATACAGACTAATGCACCAGCTGGCATACACCGAGGAACTGTGGTCAACTTGCTGGCTGTGATTTGGTTTTGTGTAATTTAAATAGCACCAACTGACATTAGTAGTTGTGTGGAGACTGGGGAACAGAAGTACCTTCTTAACGTCTGCACTGTCCTGAGACTTCTTGGAGCTTTGAGCAACCTCTGAGGAACATGCTGAGCTCGGAGGACTTGCCACCAAGGCTTCGGCTGGTTCTTTCAAATCCTCCTCCTTCACTTTCTCGGGAGCATGCTTGCTGCTCCCAGGCTTCTTTCCAGCTGGCTGCTTACATTCCTTTCGGACTTCAAAGCTGGAGGCCTCAGACTGTGGCAAGACCAGGTTTAAGGCAGCCTGGCCTTTTGGGGATTCCGACTGTTCAGACAGTATATCAGGGAGTGTTTCTGCCTTGGCTGCAGTTTGATCACGTTTCTTCCCTTCCTCTATTGTACTGGATGCCATCGCTATTTCCAGCTTCTCTTCTGTCTCGGAGAACTCTTCTTCTTCTTCTTCTTCTTCCTTCACCCGTTTCTGCTGCTGTGTTTCCATGGTGAGCTCCAAACTCCCAGCTGGAGAAAGCATCCTCTTGCTTCCTCCAACGTTTGATGGGATCCCTTCGAGATCCAAGACGCTTTCAGACATGGGGCCCAGGGGAAAGTAGCCTTTCCTCTCCGACAGAGAAAATGGCAGCTGCAGGTACGGACTGTGGATCAAGGTCTTCTGCTCCTCTGTGATCATTTGTGCCAAATCAAGACCGACGCTGTGAACATTAGCAGTGCACACCAGAGTACCCTTGGTCTGATAGTCCTCAAATTTTGGCAGCAGGATTGAAGAGGCGCTACAGTGGGACTGAGTGACTAAGATTTGGGAAAGAGTGGTATACATTGCGCTTCCGTAGGACGGCATGTTCGCCTGAATGCGAACGGGGACAACCAGAGATACCACAGGCTCCGAACAGGCAGGGACCACCAACTGAGAAATGGAGATAGAAGCAGAGGGGCTACTTGGCCGCGTTAAAATATGCAACCGGCTCTCAGTGCCATAATCTATAGACGGGGAGAAGGTACGGCTTCCGATTTCAGGAGAGAGGCTGGATTTGAGATGGGGCAAGTGGGCACCAATGTCGCTTGGCAGCTGGAGAGCCAGCTGTGACTGAAGAGGCAGAAACAATGCAGACGGGAGTGGTGAGGATCCTGGGTAATGCAATGGTAAGATTGATGGGCTCTGCCTGATGACGATATCGGCTGGGTGCGACAGCAGTGGAGGAGCAATGTGTAACTGGCCTGGATGAAGCAAAGCTTCTTGGAGAGGAAGTGCCGCGCTCTGAAATAAGGAATGAGGGACGTGAGGGATGGCATATTGAGTGGAGAAGATGTCTGCCATGGTCTGAGTGGAGAAAAGCTCAACTGAATGCTCCAGAGGTGGCAAAAGATGCTGGAATGGTAAAAGAGAGATTTGTGGGCCCATATACTGTTTTTCATGGAGGGTTAAATGGGGGACAGGCGGATGGACCACTTGCAGAGCTTCAGTGTAGGGATATGTACATGAGGACTCGGGACAGTCTTTTGGCTGATCTTTGTCAGCTGGGTACCCTCTGTGAGAAGAGTAAAAAGAGGAGGAAGAGGAGGAGGGAGGCAGCTGTTGAGGGGGCAAGCTTGCAGCAGGAGACTGAGTTGAAGGTTGCACGGATTCCTCTGTCTCAGCTGCTCCTTTGGAGGCAGAATCTGGCTCATGCTCTGGATGCCTGGCGAGAGATGCCTGCCGGACCAAAAAACATTTTCTCCTCTCTGGTGGAGCAGTTGTTGTTGTGGTTGGAGTTTGGGACGTAGAAGGAGATGAAGACAAGCTGCCATAGTCAAAGGATTTGCTGCGAGTCTCTGACATTGGAGAGGAATGTGAGACATTGGGCGTCTGTTCAGAAGCAGACCTCCTCATTTCTCGGGAATGATGGTGATGGTGGTGGAGATGGGAACTCGGTACTGTCAACATGTGGGGGCCAGGGCCAAGGACAAGGCCAAGAGGTTTACCATGGGATTCAGAGGACTGAGAAACAGTTTCCTCTCGCTCAAAGGAAGCTGAGTGACTAGAAGAGTGGGAGATACTGCTTTCCTGACTTGGGCTTCTGATGGACTCAAAGCTGGATTCTCCAGAAGACTGGGCCATTTCTGCTAGCCGTAGCCTCTTCTTTTTGGGTGGCAATTTCTCCGCAGGAAGTTGGGAGAGAGACTGGCTTCTCTGCGGCCATTGAAATGTCTCCATCTTTTCTGGCTCTTTTGGTGGAGGTTCTGGTTCCATTTCTGGCCGATCGGGTTCTTCAGTGACCAGAATCTCAGGGACTTGAATATTAGGTTGACGCACAAGCTTTGGCTGAAGGGAGTGAGTTGGTCGGCCAAGTTGGATTTCTGATTGGGAGGCATAAGGCAAGAGTAGCTTTTCTTCTCCTTCTAAGCTACTCTGCTGTTCTAAGGAATCGGACTTCTCAAAGGAACTCGTATGTTGGATGACCGAGATCTCCTTTGAGGTTGTTCTCCTCTCTTTACCTTCTGGAGTAAATGGGGGGTTTGCAGTCCTAGGATGAAAACTTGTACTAACATCGGAAAGAGGCACAGATTGAGTGGGATCCACTGCTGGCTTCACAGACTTGGAAGTGAGGTTCAAGGCCATGTCACTGGATTTCAACCCAGTAAACTGAGTGGCTGGTCCACTTCTAGAAAAGGATGGTTCAGTCAACTCAAAAGCTGGTGGATCTTCATCATCACCAAGACTCTTTTCTTTCCTCCTCTTCCTCAGTGGAGTCAGTTCTAAACTAGTTCCCAGCTTGTAATGCATCACTTGTGGCCCTGGATCAGATTCCATCAACCCTTTCTCCATTTCGGACAAAGTATATGAACTGGAAGAATGAGGTTTGGAGATCTGAAGTTCTGAACAATAGTACTTCTTGTGGGCTTCATAATTATCTCTTTTCTTGTACCGAGCACCACAGATGTTGCACTCGTACATAAATCCTTTTGTTTTGGTACCCTTCCTTGACTTTTTGGTCAACTCACTCTCCTTGGTCTCTTGTTCTTCTGGAGGTCTGGAAAAGCTTTCTTTGCCTGCTACGCCAACCTCTTCTGAGCTGTACTCCATTCCCAATGGTAGCTCAATAGCTGGCTGCCGTTTTAGCATCCGGGGGTGGGAAGACATCGGACTGCGGCTTAAGACCTCCGATTCAGCAATGTGATCATCGAAAGAATAGCTACCTCTAAAGGAGTGAGAAGAACTCATAGTGCATACAGCTGAAGGCATAGAGTGGCTTCTTAGAAGAGGCACTGTCTCCGTGGCACTGTGGGATTGTTGGAACGATAACAAGGATGGTTCAGGCTTCATTTTTTCAACGTGGGATGTCAATGACTTTGATGGATCTGGTTGGCTACTGGAACCAGGTTTGATGTCCAGCTGAAATGATTCTCTGTAAGAGCCAGGCTTTGGAGATTCGATACTGCTCCGTCTAGACAAAGAACTCCTTCTCGGTTTAACACTATCAATTTCACTAGTATCAACAACCGCTTCGTTGATAGTGATCAGCTTGGTGATATGTTCAATAACCTGTGTCCGAGGCACAGACAAAGGAACGGCACTCAACTTCTCTTCAGACGATACTGGGGGAAATTCTTGGGCGGTAGTTGTGGCCAACATAGCAGTCCGCTGGCCTATCCTCCCACATTTGCCAAAAATGATTTCTGCGTATGATTTCGCGTTAGTATTTGGTGGACTGATCTGTTGCTCTGCGCTCTCTGATCTTGAGAAGTAGCCTGATTCGGTGCTTCCTTTACTGCCAGGACTAAGGAAAGCCTGTTCCTCAATAACTTTCTTCCTCTCACTTAGACGGAGGGCAAGCTTTTGTTTGATCGTGTGTGTTTCTTCTGATTTATGACTTTGGGCAAGGTCTGGTGATGGCTCTACAAAAGCACTGCTGTCGTCAAGGGATTGAGACAAGCTAGAATGGGGGAAAGAAGAGCTTTCTTGGCTTGAACCTTGACTTCCTGCCCCATACAACATGGTTTGCTTTCGCCTGGTTGATAGTTCCAACAAATGGCCTGGGGTGCTTCTGGTCTCCTCTTCAGAATCTGTGCTTTCTCCTTCTGTAGGCTCTTCAAATTCCTCCCCACCCATCTTCTCCACCTCCAAGCTGGAAGGGTACAATTCTGTAGCAGCCCCTGAAGATAACCCTGCTTTGATGCGATGGGCGTGAGATTTTCGGTGCTTGTACAAGTTGCTTTTGGTTTTGAAGGAAAAGCCACAGGGAACACATGGGTAGGGTCTCTCACCCGTGTGGGATCGGATGTGTTTCTGGAGAACACTTGGTTTGGCACAAGGCCGGCTACAGTACTGGCAAATGTATTTGCCTGGCTTCTGTGGCTTCTTTTCCTTCTTGTGTCCTTCTTCAGATGGTTTCAGAGAAACCTGCAAACTACGAGGGATGTAGACCTTTTGAACGGGGGGCTTGTCTTCTTCAGTAGAAACCGAAGAGCAGGATGGCAAGATCTGACCATGACTGGAAGGGAGGGCAGAAGAAGGAAATGAGCTAGAAGGAACTGATCTTGCTGGATCAACAAGCTGCCAAGTAGGGCCTTCAAGAATGTGCTCTTGCTTTCGGGGAGTCCTGTATGCTGATGACAATGAGTGCTGTTGAAGTTGGGCCACGTGGGATGGATGCTCGAAAGAGGAATGCTTGGGTTGAGCTTGTCCCGCCTTCTCTTGAGCCGCCTCCTCCCTTGAAAAACGTTGCTGGGGTGCAACATCATGATGGGGAGATCCTGGCAGCAGAGCAGAGCTGCTTGGATAGGGAGTCATGGAGGAGACACTGCTTTGAAAAGCTTCTCCTTTCACGAGCCTCTTCCTTGGAGCCTCGTCCCCCTTTTTTGTGCTCCTCTTGCTTTGTTCAGGATCCATGGCCTTTGAAAGGGGGAGCAAGGGGGGAGGGGTTGGAAATGCTATTTCAGGAAACTGTCACCAGGCTTCATTTACAGCAAAGGGAGGTCTTCCTTATAGCTTTCTGCTTGGCTTGCATCGGAGATGAAAGTAGAGCTGCCCAAGGGCCGCTGTAGATTCAAGATTTCAAAGTGTCACAAGTTGCTATTTGATTCAAGGAGGGGAAGGGGGGGAATCCTGAAGTAATAGGGGGAAAAGGAGGATGGGGATGGGGATGTGGGTCAGCAGAGTTCACACTGGTAAAGCATGACAAACTACTTCAAAGCAGGAAAAACTGTCCAAAAGTTGCAGTCCAAATATTTTCCTTGCGAATTGTGCTGAAGCTTTAAACCGAGCCATTGCAGTGCCGTTTGACCGTGGCAAGTCTTCAAAGACAAGAAGCAGACCAGGAAGTGCCTCCTGTTCTTTTCTCATGCAAACCTTTGTAACCTCGAGGCTCCTGGGTTCATCTTGCAACCATCCCTCTCTGTGTCTTTCCTTGGCTTGGGGAGGGGGGGGGGGAAACATGCACGGCAGGCCACAGCTTTCTCTTTGTGAGCATGTGCAGTGCGATTCTCTCTTTTGTCTTCCTGCTCTTCCACTTTGATGTTCAGAGGCCCTGGAAGATGTTATCGCTCACCTTTCTGAAACGACAACAAAGAGAGGGACACATTCAATGACTGTCATTCCCAAGTCTCCTATTTTAAAGCTGTCAAAAAGGCAGAGATTTGAGTCCTTTTCAGGTAGCCAGCTGGACATGTGACAGACCAGACTTGGACAGGGGTGGGCTTCAAAAATTTTAGCAAGGGGTTTTCTGCCCGGTTGTTGGGTGGGCATGGCCATGGTGGGCATGGCCTAGTCGACCTCCTGCACCACAGCGGGGGGGCATTTTTGCCCTCCCTGGGCTCCTGAGGCTTTCTTTGAGCCACCAGGAGGGCGAAAATGGCCTCCCCAGGCTCCAGAGGCCCTCTGGAGGCTGGAAACGGACCCATTTCCAGCGTTCCCAAACTTCTGGTAGGCCCGGTTTTCGTCCTCCCTGAGCCTCCGCATACGCCCTGCACTTACCTGCATCCAAAACGGGCCACGTGGGGACTCCTGGGAGGGGCGGGCAGGGCCAGCCAGGAGTGGGATTTGGGGGTTCTCCGAACTGCACAGAATCTTAGCTAGAAGTTCTCCCAAACCCCTGCAAACCCCCAGCAGCCCACCCCTGGACTTGGGGGAGGGAAAAAGCTGCACAGAGAAGCCCACTCCTTTCTCTTCCTGACTTTCATGCATTCTGCTGGAGGCCTCCCTCCTGGAGGAAATACAGCATATTCACGTTTGCTTGGACTCAAGGACATCTCTCTGCCTGCATCCAGGACCTTGAAAAACCACACTCCCAGTCTGCGCAGAAGACTCTTCTCACATTCATGCAAGCTCTATCACAATGATGTGGAGGTCAATAGAAATTAAAGAGTGGGGTTGAACACAAGACCTTGTTCTCTACTCTTGCTGTGGGAGATAGGTTGGCAGCTAGTTCCCAGGGCAGAATGCCAAAAACATCAACAATGAACAGCTAGCTACCTTGCACAAATCTGCAAAGAAAGGCTCAGTAAATGGGTGAAAAGGACAGAAGCTCTGGGTTTAAACTGCATGTGTTATTTGAAGGAATTGCACCTTCATTTTGTTAGAGAGCCATCAACTGTCTATATTTTAAAGATAATCCGCCAACGATTGGTCATTTTTAACCACCATCCATGATGGAGTTTTTTGCCAGTTTCGGCCATAAAACGCCCATTCAGATAAATGGGTTTGTTTAATGACTATGGCATTCATATCATGACTGCTGTGAAAAAAAAAAGCCAGAAATTTACTTCTGGTCGTGTGGATGTCCCGACTTGTGACCGCAATGACTTACAACTGTAATTATGGTCATAAGTCGAGGACTACCAGTATTTAGCTGTGTAAGTATCTAAAAATAATTCAGTCAAAATTTCAGCCAAATGTAAGCCAAGGGAGTCTGACATTTAACTGAAGCTTGATTTTTTTTTTTTAATTTGATTTATATGCCGCCCTTCTCCGGAGACTCAGGGCGGCTTACAATGCGTTAAGCATTGATTCCTACAAAACTAACTTTTGAGGCATAGGACAGTGTGGGAATCCAATTCATGTAATTTCTTGCACTGGGGACAAAAATGAATAGGTGCATCTTCAAACAGGAAGGCATGATCCAAATTAGACAAAACAAAGCAGACTCGAAATCAGATTTTCTAACAATTTTTCTAAGGCAGCCATCCCCCAACCTTTCCAGATGAGCGCATGCATGCAGCTCCACCTGCGTGAGTGATGGGCACACCCACCCACTACTCGCACAAACGGAGTTTTGCGCACACTTGCCCGCTACTTGTGCAAATAGAGCTGTGCATATGTGCTCACCCGCTTCTTTTGCGGCCAGGTTCTGAACATGCCGCAGCCTGATATAGTAGAACACGTGTTCTAAGGTGTTCAAAAGCCAGGGTGAGGGCTTGGGGTGACTGAAACTAGTAGCAAGAGGGGTAGGGATTTTCTTCTCTGGAAGAAGGGTAGCAAGCAACCATTAATTTCTCCTTGAACGTCAGCAATATAACCAGGGGCGGGCTTTAAAAATTTTAGCGAGGGGTTCTCTGCCACGTTGCTGGGTAGGTGTGGCCATGGTGGGCGTGACCTAGTCAGCTTCCTGCACCACGATGGGAGGGAATGTTTTTGCCCTCCCCAAGCTCCAGAGGCTTTTTTTGAGCCTCCGGGAGGGCGAAAACGGCCTCCCCAGGCTCTGGAGGCCCTCTGGAGGTCAGAAACAGGCTGGTTTTCGGCCTTCCTGAACTTCTGGTAGGCCATTTTTCGCCCTCCCCGAGCCTCCATACGCGCCCTGCATTTATCTGCATCCAAAATGGGCCGCGTGGGGACTCCTGGGAGGGGAGGGGTGGGAGGGGCCAGCCAGGAGTGGGATTTGGGGGTTCTCCAAACTTCACAGAATCTTAGCTAGAGATTCTCCTTGAGAACTCACCCGCAGCCCACCCCTGAATATAACTACTGCTCAGATCTCCCCCAGCTGTTCGCATTTTTAAAAGTTGTGCATGCTAGTTGCATTCATACAATTAGAACTCTATACCAAAGTCAGGAATTATCCCACTGAAACCAGTAAGTGACGTTCCTGGATATGCATGTTAAGTATCCAGTTCCTTGGCTGCAGTTTAAGTAGACATCCCGGAGTTCCATTGTTACTGATACATGTTGATGTTATTATTTAAAATAAAAGCACCCTAAACCAATAAACACAGCAGCTGATGTACTCCAGAAAGCATGTGTAGCCAAGATGACCCCAATTTGTACATGGTCACCATAACAACATATTGCATTTGATTTAACAAAATTAAACTCAATTTTTTTCCTCCTTGCAGCAGCTGCAAGCTGAGTGACTTAATAAGGTTTGGTACTTGCATTTATCAGGGAAAGAAAATGTGTTTGTCTGCTTAACATTAGAAATCTCGGCCAACAGAGGAAGAAGCTGATGTTCTTTGGGACTTGCATAAAGGAACACAAGGAGGGGAGGTGGGGGACTGAAAACTGCATGGAAGATCTCCAAAAACAGTAAGACGCAGAAAATGTCTCATCAAGTCTTACGATGCCAACCTTCTAGAGCCACTGCAGGCATAATCAGAAAGTCCTGCTTTTCGGGAACAAAGAAAGATGACTTCTCTTAAATCAAATTCTTGACGCACCAGCAGCCATTTCAGGTTTCGGTCTGCAGCATTTTCAAAACTTTCTGCTGATCCTGGCATTTAAAACCTGCCACTTCTGCAGCAAAAGTACTGTGCCGAGGTGTTTTTTTCAGGAGGCAACTGGATTTTCTTGTTTGATTTTTTTCTTTTGAAGGTGTTTCGCTTCTCATCCAAGAAGCTTCTTCAGCTCGGACTGGATGGTAGTGGGGAATGGAAGGATTTATATTCCGTGTAGGCAGCTGGTCATTTGCAATCCTTTTAGAGGGTTGTTGAAGCACTTGGAGGTTTATCTGTGGGTCATTTGAATAGTACAGAATAACAGTGTTGGAAGGGACTTTGGAGGTCTTCTAGTCCAACTCCCTGCTTAGGCAGGAAACCTACACCACTTCAAACAAATGGTTACCCAATATCTTCTTAAAAACTTCTGCTGTTGGAGCATTCACAACTTCTGGAGGTTCCATCAGTGGAACAATACAAGTTGTTCCACTGATTAATTGTTCTAACTGTCAGGAAATTTCTCTTTAGTTCTAGGTAGCTTCTTTCCTTGATTAGTTTCCACCCATTGCTTCTTGTCCTGCCCTCGGGTGCTTTGGAGAATAGATTGACTTCCTCTTCTTTGTGGCAGCCCCTGAGATACTAGACATACCCAGTTCCTGCAACCATTCTTCATATGTCCAGTCCCCTAATCATCTTGGTTGCTCTTCTCTGCATTCTTTCTACCGAACCAGTAGATGCAAGAACTAGCTGGCCCCGCCCACCTCTCCCACCTCGCGTCGCCCCTCCCAGGAGTCTCCACTTGGCCCTTTTTGGATGCCAGGTAAGTTCAGTGCCCGCATAGAGGTTCTGGGAGGGCAAAAAATGGGCCTCCCAAAAGTCTGGAAACGGGCCTATTTCTTGCCTCCACAGGGCCTCCAGAGCCCAGGGGAGGCCATTTTCACCCACTTGGAGGCTTGAGGAAAGCCTCCAGAGCCTGGGGAGGGTGAAAAACGGGCCTCCCGGAAGTTCCAGAAGTCTGGAAATAGGCCAGTTTCCAGCCTCCAAGGGGCCTCCAGAGCCTGGGGTTTTCAGCCTCCTGGAGGCTCAAGGAAAGCCTCCAGAGCTTGGGGAAGGCAAAAACGTTCCCCCTCCCCCCGCTGTGGTGCAGGAGTCTGAATAGGCCACACCCACCATGGCCACACCCACCCAGCACCGGGCAGAAAACCAGTTGCTAAAGTTTGTGAATCCCACCCCTGAGCACATCTCCCCCTTTTAACAGCAATGAAATAGGGGCACCTTCTGATAGCAGAAGAGAGCTTGCTTTTAGTTCAATGGCAAATCCAGCGGGGGGGGGGAGAAGCACCCCAAAAGGCAGAGGGAAGACACCAAAACTTCTATCTCTGTCTCATCTGTGCAGACATCCCAGCCACATCACCTCTGGCCCTCAGCAACAGAAAGACTAATAATTGTATGCAGTACTCACTGTAAGGATTTGAATGCAAATGTCAGAGGTATAATTCAGGACAAGCAATGAATGATGTGAAAGACATGATACGCCCTCAGGCTGAGAAAGAGAGTGGGCAGGCACAATGGTAGAACAGATTGGCAAATCATCTAACCTTGATTTAAAGGCAAACTTCCTTTGTTCTGAAAATGATGGCTTCTAATCATTTCTCTGAGCAACTGCCAGTCGGTATGCTAGGATGTGTCACTGATAGAAGCTCCATGGATAAATCTGTAAATCCATTCTCTCTACAGGAAAAAAAAAAAACGACGACAACAACAAAAAGATTAGTGTACAGAAAAAGAGGGAAAAAAATGACCCAAGTATCGAATAAATTTAACATTAAACATGTAGAATCCATCCCCACCCACCCCTGCTGGATGCTGCAAAAAAAAAAAAAAAAAAGATAAATTCTTCTACCCTTTACATACAAATACCCTTTTACCCCGAAAATAAGACCCAACCGGAAAATAAATCCTAGCATGATTTTTCAGGATGCTCGTAATATAAGCCCTACCCCCAAAATAAGCCCCAGTTAAGATTGTCAGCCAGATGGATGCATTTAGTACTGTATTTCCCCCAAAATAAGACCTAACCAGAAAATAAGCCCTAATGCATCTTTGGGAGCAAAAATTAATATAAGACCCGCTCTTATTTTCGGGAAAACACGGTAGCGATTTGTTGTCGGTAGTGCTGGGTGTATGCTTTTTCATTCGTTTGTTTTTCTGTTTTTGTATTTTACTTTTTATGATGAAGCAAAATAAATATATTTTTTTGAAAAAAAATGGCAAAAGCCTGTGACAGGTTGCTTGCTTTTAACCAACAGCAGGCAGCTTGCCAAAGGCCAGCTTATGGGGCCTTTTGTCCCTTACGGCAGGGATCCCCAACCCCCAGGCCGTGGCCTGTTCAAAACTGGGCCGCAGAAGGGGTGTCCGAGCGCACGCAGGTCCATTTGTGCAAGCGGCAGATGCCATGCCCGCCACTCACGTAAATGAAGCCACACGCTCGCGTGGAACCATCCTCCCACCCCCTCATCCTGATCCACAAAGCCAGAAAGGTTAGAGGCCGTTACAAGACCCCACATTTCCCTCACGTTGCTTGAATTATAAGTCCATCACACTTGAAAGGCCTCAGGCTGTGGATGACAAAAGCAGATTTTCTTTTGATCAGAACTGGTGGAATAGCACCCTGCTCCTAAAAGCCATCATCTCAGCTTGTCATTTTTTTTCCCAGTGGAAAGGTACGCTCTTCTTGACAAAGCACCAGTGCTATCACCAACCGTTTATAAAATGTGGTGCCAAATTTTCAAAGGACAGGTCTGAGGAACGCTGGCAACCGCAGGCATGAAGTTATACAGGTGTGACTTGCCTACAACATGCATGTTCTGTTCTTTGAATCCCACACATATTTCGGATAGAATGGCGAACGTTCCCTTTGGCCTACCCTTCTTCTTTTGTTACTACAACTGTACCGTAAGCGTCTCCTTGCTATTCAGGTAGTTCTTAACTTACAATAGTTTGTTTAGTAACCGTTCGAAGTTAAAACAGCACTGAGCACATGACCATTTTTCACCCTTATAACTATTGCAGCATCCCCATGGTCATGTGATCAAAATTCAGGTGCTTGACAACTGACTAAATATGACAGTTGTGGTCAGCAGTGGGTTTCACATATTCGTACCACCGGTTCGCCATGCGCGGGCATGCTCACTTTGCATGTGGATGCCTTCCGCGCATGTGCTTTGTTCGTGCGCCTTCCGCGCATGCACCCGGCCTCAAAAACAAATAGGATGGCATTACACCGGGGCAGGTGGGGAGGCCCACCCGCAGTTGCCGCTACCAGTTCTCCCAAATCGGTATGAACCGGCTGAATACCATCTCTGATTGTGGTGTCCCAAGGTCATGGGAACATATTTTGTAACCTTCAGACAAGCAAAGTCAATGGGGAAGCCAGATTTGCTTAACAACCATGTTACTAACTTAATAACTGCAGTGATTCACTTAACACCTGGGGCAAAAAGGTCATAAAATGGGGCAAAATTCATTTAACAGCCATCTTGCTTAGCAACAGAAATATTGGGCTCAATTGTGGTCGTATATCGAGGACTACCTGTATAGAGATCTGCCAATTTTTTTCAGCAGCCTTTGTTGCCTTTCTTGTTTGAGAAGAGCAAAGGGGTAAATACTATTGCTACCTCCTTACGATAAAAATAAACCCAGGTAGGAGGAATTGTGTGTCTGTGTGAGTGAAAGGCACAAACTTTTCAGTTTTTCCTTTGTTTTGGTTTCCCACTTATTAAGGAAATGCTATGTTTCTTCTTCAATTGATGAGAGAATTGAGCAAAAATAGACTTCATGTTTTTTACAAATAAGGGAATATGCATTGTAGTGTTGTTGTTTTTTTAATCCCAGTTAGATTGAGTGGGGACAATATGAAATACAAAGTGAAAATAATCCACCATCAACAGAGGAGTGGATTTTTTATGGATCACTTCTGGTCTTCCAAACGTGTTTTTCTAGACCACAATGTCCAAGACAGTGTTGTCAATATTAGTCAGAAAAAATCACCTTTTTAGTGCCCTAACAAGTTTTTTGATAAAAGATCTAAAATTAGCTACTTTCGCTTCTGTAGGTTCTAACAGACTTATTCTGCATTAAAATAACCCTTCCCAAAATTTCTATCATCTATCTATCTATCTATCTATCTATCTATCTATCTATCTATCTATCATCTATCTATCTATCTATCTATCTATCTATCTATCTATCTATCTATCTATCTATCTATCAATTTATATTTTGCTGATAAAGAAATAAAGGGAGACTAGTATAGATCTATTTCAAGCTTTTTCGCTTTCATCAGCTAGCCATACCCTTACTTGGATTCAAAAAGGGAGCAGAATATCCCCTCCTGCATGTTGGGGTAGACCAGGTGTCTGGGTAAACACTTAATCTTTCCCTTGGCTCAAGCTGATGAAGGGAGGAGAACTTGTGACTCAGAAGGTTAATTCAACTGCCTAACATGCAGGAAACCCAAGTTCGTAATCCAAGTAAGGGTATGAAAGCAAAAAAGCTTGAAATAGATCTATAATAGTCTCCCTTTATTTCTTTATCAGCAAAATATAAATTTGGTATAAAATGCTTTATCGTGAATGCGGCTGCTTGAGGGCTCCTGGATTGGAGCTGAAAGGCAAAAGGGAGCAGAATGCCCCCTCCCACATTTTGGGGTAGACCAGGTGTCTCAGTAAACATTTTTTCTATCTATCTATCTATCTATCTATCTATCTATCTATCTATCTATCTATCTATCTATCTATTTGTTTTAAACTTTGGGCCTGTGAGAATGTTACCACTTCATCAGCAGTTCTACGTGTATTGAAAGTAAAGAGAAAGGATGTTGGTGAAATACATTGAACAGATTAAGCATGTTTCAACGAACATCTCTACAGAACAAGAATCCTGATTTCCAACTTTAAGAGAAGTAGGATATGTGTGTGTATGTATGTGTGTTATACACACAGAGACAAATCCCAACACACACACCTGCTCCATCTAATGGCAAGGGAATGGGGAATACTTACAGCAAAATTGATCTTCAGTGGCTCTAATGGTGTTTGTGCTTCTTTTTTTAAAATGGTTTTTGCCCAGGGCTTAATTCAACCTGTAAAACAACAAAAAACAACATGCTCATCAGAGAAATGCATTTCAAATAAAAATAGCACTTAACAAGGTGAACAAGATCTGGAGCTCAAATTAAACACCTTACCCAGAAAGAAACACAAGACACAGCTTTGACGCTAAGAGTTGGCTTATTCCACATTATACTTTTTGGAATTCATAAAGACTCACTTTACCGTGCGGTCAGGATGACGGCTGCAAATTGGGTATGATGAAATTCATCCCGTAAAATTTATGACTGAGACTCAATTTTGGCAGGAAGATTTGGATTTCCCACGTATTTCTCTACATAGGTTGCCCGTGATAGGAGCAAACAGAGTGTTTTAACTGAGACATGTTCAGACCAAGAAAAATGTCTGACAAATTTTTCCTCCTTGCAGCAGCACTATACCACTGTACTATCAAGAGACCCTATACCAGTGGTGGAGAACCTTTTACTCACCAAGTACCAAATAGGTACACACTTTGCGCGCTTTGTGCATACACATGCCATCCGCACTAACACGCGGCTCCTCCCTGCGCCATCTGTGCATGTGGATGGCTTTTGCACGCTCCCATGCGCTGCATTCGCAACCACACCATCTGTGCATGCACACGGTTTTCGTGCGTGCAATGCACATGCGCAAATGCCATCTGTGCATGCGCATGCTGCATGCAAGTACTCTCATGTGCAAACGCAAGCATGCATGGGAGAGCTCCAAAGACCAGCTGGGTCCCCTGAATTGCACGCATGTGCACCGGAGGCCCGAACACCAGCTGGAGTGCGCACGCTTGTGCAGCTGCAGGTGGAGTTGGGCGACAGCTCGCGTGCCCGGAAAGATGGCTCTGTGTGCTACCTCGGGCACGCGTGCCATAGGTTCACCATCACAGCCCTATACCATTTCAGGTGTGTGTGTGTGTGTGCATCCCAAACAAGAACTAGACATCATCTCCCTCTGAATTGGATCTTGAAACATCTTAATTCAGAGAATAAATAAATAAATAAATAAATGTAAGTAGCTCATTTAAGAAACTTTGGCACTGGCAGCTGCAGAGGTCTCAGGAAGACACAAAAGGTGATTTGGGGTGCTGATGGCTCACGAGTGAGTATCTATCATTGCTTTTAAAGAATTGGAGTTCAGCTCCTGGAGATTAGCTATATACTATAGGTCCACACACTTTTCTTGTCAAGATACATAAGTGTTTTGCCACAGGCTTTTTTTTTTTTTTCAAAGTTGTCCAGGTGATAAGAGTGCTGCTAAGCCACACAAGATACAACCGAAAAAAGAGTACTATAAAATTCTGATTGCTTTGTAAAACGGATTAAAAAGAAAGCAATTTTGAAACAGCAAGTCAATTTGAAGCAGAAGGCAAGGAATAAAATCCAAAAAAAGTTTTTTGTTTTTTTTTTTAAAGTCTAAAACCACAAAAAGTCTTTAGGCACAAGGCAACTCTAGCTTTGCTCACTGTCTGGAAATCTTGGATGCCTGGAAATTTTATGTCCATTTAGCTGCCAGGAAAAAAAAAGGCATAAATTAAGAGGATCGTATATAAATTCCAGCTGAAGTGTCTTCTGTGCAGGCATCAAAGACTAGCTGAGCATGCAACTTATTGATCCCTTGAGAGGGCTGTTCAGAAGGAGAACTTCTTCCAATGCTTCTCACAGCACTATAATATGATCAAAATGCAGTCCTAAACATACTGAAGTTAGAACATAGAATAACAGAGTTGGAAAGGGCCTTGGAGGTCTTCTTTAAAAAAAAAAGTTTTATTGTTTTATTACTACACATTATGACAAACACATAACATACAACATATAAATATATCCTCTTTTTAACAAGTGCTTCTTCGTGGTCTGCTTTCCACTGTAACTTCCCCCCCTCCATGTCTCTCATATTATTTCATTTTCTTCATCGTCCCCTTTTTAATTGATTACAATGTATTTTCTAATCCTAATAGCCTTAATTTTATACATTTCTATATGTTTGTTTCAGATGCCTGAAGTATTAATGAAAAACCCATTAATACTTAACTTTTTTTCTCCTTAAAACAATTAGCTAATATATATATATATTAGTGGATTGGGATTTCACTGAACTAGGGCTGCATAAAAATCTTGGTTTACGTAGGAAGAACCTGGCTAAAGAGAAATACACATAAAGGCCTACGAAAAGAAAAGAAAACATAAACATATAAATATATATTCGTTACATACATATTTTACATTTCATCTTCTCCCCTATTTGTGTTATTCTTTATTTTTGCCTCAAGCCATTCGCACCATTTGTTCCAAATTGTATAGTAATCTGTCTCTTCTTTTTCTTTAATTTCTTTTGTTAACTTGTCCATCTCCGCACATTCTAAAACTTTTTTTTATCACTTCTTCCGGGCGCTTGGAGGTCTTCTAATCCAATCTCCTGCTTAACTAGGAGAGCCAGTACCATTTCAGTCAAATGGATGTCCAGGCTCTTCTTAAAAGTCTCCCGGTATAGAGCACCCACAACTTCTGAATTCATTGGAACCCATAGGGCTGTGATGGCAAACCTATGGCACATGTACCAGAGGTGGCACATAGAGCCCTCTCTGTGGGCATGCGCGCCATCGCCAGCCGGTCTACGGGTTTCCACTGTTTTGGCGTGCACGCTTGTACACACACATTCCAGTTTGGGCACTCGGTGCTGAAAAGGTTCGTCATCACTGCCGTAGGACAATTCTGAGCTGCCCTGCATGGAATGACTCCATGGTGCAAACTATAACATAATAAATTATCATTGCCTCGATATGAATTATTTGTTGAGTTGAGATACTTGATTAGTTAAGTAGTCAAGCTCTTCTCCAAAGCACCTGAGGGCAGGACAAGAAGCAATGGGTGGAAACTGATCAAGGAGGGAAGCAACCTAGAACTAAGGAGAAATTTCCTGACAGTGAGAACAAGTAATGAGTGGAACAACTTGCCTCCAGAAGTTGTAAATGCTCCAACACGGTGTTCTTTTAAGAAGAGGCTGGATAACCATTTGTCTGAAGTGGTATAGGGTTTCCTACCTGAGCAGGGGGCTAGATTAGATCTAGAAGACCTCCAAGGACTTTTTCAACTCTGTTACTCTATTCTATTCTAATTTGAGTTAAAGACACTTGGCCTGAATGATTATAGACTAATTTAAGCAATTGTGATCATTTGCATTAATTATTTTTAAGTCTACACTCACTGTAGCCTTCTGAAACAAGACCGGGCAGTCTATAAACTGATCAAACTGAGCTGTCTCAAGGAAAGGGATCACATGGGAGACAAAGGAAGCAATGCAAAGATATGTTGAAAGCCTCCTTCAAGTCCCTGGATATTGACACCAGCTCCTGGGAAACCCTGGCACAAGATCGATCGACATGGCACACGTTGATCCACCCAGGCCGCCAGGCATTTGAGGACAGGAGAACAACCATAGCATAAGAGAAGCGAACACTCCACAAAGCCAGAATTGCAAATGCTGCAACAATGGTGTCCACACATGTCTACCTGACATGTGGCAGAACATTTCGTGCCCATATAGGCCAGCCACCTGCGGACACACCGTGGACAGTCCACAACCTGTTAAGATGTCAAGGTCCTCTTTGAACATGATGGACGAACTTCATCATCATCATCATCATCATCATCATCATCATCATCATCATGTTTGAGTTAAAGACACTTGGCCTGGATGCTTAGACTAATTCAAGTGATTGTGAACATTTGCATTAATTATTTTTAAGTCCACACTCATTGTAGCCTTCTGAAACAAGACCAGGCAGTCTATAAGCTGATCAAACTGACCATTTTTGAGTTGAAAATCATTCACATTCGAAACAGTTTAGCTATTGCTAGATGCAATCCATGTCTTTGCTTGAAAATGTGACCCCTTTTCCAAGAAAAAAAATCCATCCCATTAAACTAGGATGGTAAAGACTGTTTTGGGAATCCCATATGGGTTGGCATATTCATACAAAAGAAAATTATGATGTACCAATGAATCTGAAAACAATTTCTTGGTCCCCGCTCACAATATACAACTGGGGTGAAATTCAGCAGGTTCTGGAGAACCGGTAGCAGAAATTTTGAGTAGTTTGGAGAACCGGAAAATACCACTTCTGGCTGGCCCCAGAGTGGGGTGGGAATGGAGATTTTGCAATATCCTTCCCCTGGAGTGGGGTGGGAATGGAGATTTTGCAGTATCCTTCCCCTGCCACGGCCACCAAGCCACGCCCACAGAACCGGTAGTAAAAAAAAATTGAATTTCACCACTGTATACAATCATTTAAGTTTGGTTGGCAAATCAGTTCTGTTCAGCAGGAAGCTCCTTCTGATATTCAGTTTTTGAGACATAACCTTTTAGGTGAGACAGAAGTATTGTGCAAACCAGACTGAATATATCAAAACATAACGCTTTTGTGACCTCCAAGGAAAATAGAGTTTGCAGAAGAAAGCTATGCCAAAAGTGAGGATAAAAGCAATACACCCAATGCATTTAAAATTCATTTTCAGTCACCGAAACCTCTCACGTATGGTTGCATTAAGGGAAAGTGGGCAATCAATTAAAAGCCAGGGAAAATAAAACAGAAGAAGCACAATTCTTTTAAAGCGTTATGAAAATGGGACAAATCACCTCTCAAGGTGATATCCATTTAATGCCAATTTATCTAAAATAAATTTATAAGGAGGTATTAGTTCCTTTGCTTAATTTTTTTTAAAAAAAATAAAATGGAGCAAAAGTAGGCTGGAGTTTTGAAAATGTGAGATGCTACTGAACACAGAATACATTCAATAGTACCTAAAATAAGAAGCAAATCTTCTTATTTTACAAAGTTGTTTGGAGGGTTTTAAATTGCTTAGATGACATCCAATTCAACCCAATCCCTAGTGACTGAATAGAGAACATCTAACTCAACTAATATTAAGCCAAACAGAACATGGCTTGGCTTTGCCCTGTAAGTTTCATGACTGATTGAGGGATCTGAGCCATCTTGTTCCTTCACATTTTTCACCTAATAGAATATCATATGGAGTCCTCTGATCCTCACAATGGGCCTTAAAGCCAGGCAATCAACAGCTTGCAGTTTATAGCAATAGCAATAGCACTTAGACTTATATACCGCTTCACAGTGCTTTCCAGCCCTCCCTAAGCGGTTTATAGAGTCAGCCTATTGCCCCCAACTATCTGGGTCCTCATTTTACCCACCTCGGAAGGATGGAAGGCTGAGTCAACCTTATAGTTTTTGGGGTTGCTTTCTCTGGCTGAGGAAGAATGCAAATAAATAGATAGATAATAAAAACGGAATTAATAAATAATTTAAAACAAATCAATAACTAAATAACACCAGTAATATAATTAGCTGGGGTTCTTGGTACTAAATAGACATTTCACTTTTGCTTTAGGTTACACCAGGCCCATTTAATGCTTTCCTGTCTCCCAAATTTAAAATATATAAATTTGCCACAGGTTATGCTTGGCGATATATACCCATAGCCTCTAAGCAAGATTTATGAAGGCAGGGAAGGGGGGCTGGGGATGTGTAAAAGTTGTCTGTCTCTCTCTCATATTATATATACCAGTGATGGCTAACCTTTTTGCCATCGCGTGCCAAAAGCAGGGGAAGCGTGCGGGGGTCATGCGCCCGTGTGCCCCCACTCATAATTATATGTGCCCCACCCCCGTGCATATGTGCACAACCACCCCCACACTTCCCCTGCTTTTGGCACATGATGGCCTGGTGGGCCCGTTTTTTGCCCTCCTCAGGCTCCAGAGCCTTTCTAGGAGACTGGGGAGAGCGAAAACAGTCTTCCCCAGCCCCCGGAGGCCTGTTTGCTGACTTCCCGTGGGCCCAGAAGGCCCAAAAATCAGCTGGTCAGCGGGCACATGGGCGCCGGAGCTGAGCTCATGTACCCACCAATATAGCTCCACGTGCCACCTGTGGCATGCGTGCCATAGGTTCACCATCACGTATATATGCTGTATGTATGTATGTATGTAGAGGGGGAGGAGGAGGAGGAAGAAGACAGACAGACAGACACAGAGACCAACTCAAACATTTATATTAAATTAAACAAGGTGTCTTTTCTCTCTCCTCCCCCCTCCTCCAAAACAGACTTGGCAAGCCCTTTCTGCCACAACAGAAAACCTATATGGCAAATTTATTTATAGCACCAACTTTAAAATAAAAGCATGTGCTTCTCTATAATAACAGTATTTCTTTGTCTGCAATGGATCAAGAAAAGCTATGTTCTCACTCTTTGAGAAGCAAACAGCAATGACCCCACACAGTAGGCAGAGCTGCCCCAATTTTATTGCAAATTAACATGCCTTACCTGAAATCCTAAAGCATCAGAAGTTACATAAGAGCACAGGAGACTGTGTTTTACTGGCTGCTATTTCTGCAGCTTAACCAAGTCAGATACAGCTGCTGTAAAGCCCTCTCAGCTAAGTTAAGGCTTTGGTTTTCGTTTCCTTACAGTTCTGTATATTGTGTAAACCTAACAAATAGGTTACCGTAATTCAATCCTTCACCTCATTTTGAGCTTGAAATAGCTGTTTTGCCCAAATAGGCTGCCTCAGTCAAAGTGAGTTCAGAACTACTGTGTGTCAAGTCCACAATCCTCTTTTAAGCTCTAAATCCTTTACAAATAAGCTGAACAGTCCATCCGAAAATGCAAAATAGTTGTTCCAAATTCAGTCGGGGCACTAAAAATGATTTAGGTCTGATATATTTACATTCCCCTAGTTAACTCAGTAACTAGCTTAAGCATTGCAGGCAATAATTGAATCAGTTTGCAAGTCCATTTAGACAGGTAGTCTTTGATTTATAACCACAATTGACTCGAAAATTGCTGCGGCTAAGAAAGACAGTGAACTGAATGTTTGCCCCATTTCTTGCCACAGTTGTTAAAATGAATCCCTGCAGTTGTTAAGTTAGCAAAACAGTTGAATTTTGATCACCTGATCATGGGGATGCTGCAATGGTCGTTAAGGGTGAAAAATGTCATAAGTTTTTTCAGTGCCATTGTAACTTCATTAAATGAACTCTTGTAAGTCAAGGACTATCTGTACTGTTAGGACTCCATTGTCACCTGCAGTCTGGAACTATTGAAAAGAAGGTCTCAGTGGTCTTCTCTGTGACACCCCCTGAGCTCCTTGGACCATCGTTTCCTCTTCTGCTCATACTCATATTTCGGCCATAAACACTTCTCTTGTGCATGCAGTGGAGTACCCCAAGGCTCTGTTTTAGGCCCAGTACTCTTCAACATCTTCATCAATGACTTGGACGAGGGGATAGATGGGGAACTCATCAAATCTGCAGATGACACCAGGAATAGCCAACACTCCAGAAGATAGTTAAGATACAGAAGGATCTTGACAGACTCGAACATTGGGCGCTATCTAACAAAATGAAATTCAATGGTGAAAAAAGTAAGGTTCTACATTTAGGGAAGAAAAACAAAATGCACAGGTACAGTATATGTGGTACCTTGCTCAAGGTAGAGGGATCTTGGAGTCCTAGTGGACAACCATTTAAATATGAGCCAGCAGTGTGCAGCAGCTGCCAAAAAAGCCAACACAGTTCTGGGCTGCATAAAGAGAGGGATAGAATCAAGATCATGTGAAGTGTTAATACCACTTTATAATGCCTTGGTAAGGCCACACTTGGAATACTGCATTCAGTTTTGGTCACCACGATGTAAAAAAGATGTTGAGACTCCAGAAAGAGTGCAGAGAAGAGCAACAACGAAGATTAGAGGACTGGAAGCTAAAACATATGAAGAACGGTTGCAGGAACTGGGTATGTCTAGTTTAGGGGAGACATGATAGCAGTGTTCCAATATCTCAGGGGCTGCCACAAAGAAGAGGGAGTCAAGCTATTCTCCAAAGCACCTGAGGGTAGGACAAGAAGCAAGGGGTGGAAACTAATCAAGGAGAGAACCAACTTAGAATTAAAGAGCAATTTCCTGACAGTGAGAACAATTAATCAGTGGGACAACTTGCCTCCAGAAGTTCTCCAACACTGTGAATTCTCCAACACTGGATGTTTTTAAGAAGAGGTTGGATAACCATTTGTCTGAAGTGGTGTAGGCTTTCCTGCCTAAGCAGGGGGTTGGACTAGAAGACCTCCAAGGTACCTTCCAATTCTGTTATTTGAGTGCACTTCTAGTGCATGTCCCATTCATCACTTGGGCAATATTGGATGAACTTCACCTGCAGTTAATATTTACTAGACTTACTACAGTTTTCTTTTCCTTTTCCATCCAAGTCCTCTATATTATTTAGGATATTAGACTCCCTTCAGGCATAGAGTGTCAATTCTCCCTATTAATACTTCCAATAAGAGCTAGATCTTGCCTGCAACTCTGGTTACTACTGGCAGGGTATAATTCATCAGTCTGACCAATTAGCTGCAGGTCAGGGTTAACTGCATAACTCCAATGGTCCATTAGTCAGAGAATGGCCTAAATAGCAGTTTAAATCTAAGAGCCCTGTGGTTCAATGATGAATCTGAGTCTTTATGCCACTTATGGGCGCATGGTGGCAAGAACCAGAGGAAGAATTTCTGGTCTAGCACAGTGCATCAATTTCAGAGTTAATGTCTGCCTTAAATATAGCGAAGGGGGCACACAATCCCAAGGCCTTTTGTTTTCTTGTGGAGGATAACTCCCAAGTAGATCAGCCAAGATATATCATCTGTAATTCATTAAAGATAACAGATCTTTTTCTACTACTCCACAGGGTGAATTTGATTTAAATCAATTTGATTTAAATCATGACTAAAATTGTGATTTAAATCACTAGTAAAAAGACTTGATTTAAATCAATTCGATTTAAATCATAATTTTTAAAGAACAACTGTCATCTGTCCCGCAGCAGTTCCTCCTCTGACCTGCTGTTGACTCACCAACAGTCCCAATATTGCAGAATATACAGCCTCATGCTACATAACTAAACTCCATTTCATGCTGAATAAACTAAATTATTAATGCATCTTAAATAGAAAACTATCTTTAGATAAGATTTTTACTCCAAAAGCATTTTGTTAAAATAAATTTGATAAAAATAAAAAAAAATCCAATTTAAATATTTAAAAAATCTGATTTTTTTAAAAAATCATCAATTTTTATCCACCCTGCTACTTCATCACTATCTTTACCATCCAATAAAATATTGGAGGTGTTTTCTGATCAACCCCGAACCTTCCTTAATATAGGTAAAATAAGGTTAGCCAAATGCCAGGGTCAACTGAAAAACAGATAAACTAAAAAAAAAAAATAGTCAATATTTGCTTGCAGTCGTATAGAATAGAATAGAATAGAATAGAATAGAATAGAATAGAATAGAATAGAATAGAATAGAATAGAATAGAATAGAATAGAATAGAATAGAATAGAATTCTTTATTGGCCAAGTGTGATTGGACACACAAAGGAATTTGTCTTTGGTGCATATGCTCTCAGTGTATATAAAAAGAAAAGATACATTCGTCAAGAATCATAAGGTACAACACTTAATGATAGTCATAGGATACAAATAAGCAATCGAATCACACTAGGAAACAATATCAATATAAATCGTAAGGATTCAAACAACAAAGTTACAGTCATGCAGTCATAAGTGGGAGGAGATGGGTGATAGGAACAATGTGAAAAGAATCCCTAGCAGTAGTAGTTAATAACAACAATCATGATGATATACAAACCAAATTCAGTGTGAATGAGCATTTGTTCTTATTCCCAGGACTTCCCCATATAGCATACAAATTTCATCTGCAGTTTACAGGGGTCTGTATCTTTGAATACTTCCCAACATGAGAAGTTCTAAGCCTACGGACAGGATAACCTACTAGAGTGAAGGGATCTGAGCCAAGTCAATGCATTCAGTTCTGTTTGTTTGAGTATTGGAAGGTGTGACATCCTCTATGCAGCCTGAATCGCTTGAAGTTATAGCCAAAGTAAGCAATGCGCCAGACAATGAGGTCATAATATCTTCCATGAAGGTCATGACATCATCTGTCAACAGTTTTATCTTTTGGGGCTTTTTTATTTCCTTACTCCTCCATTAACCGCTAGAGGGAGCAACCTCATTGCAAAAATTAAAAAAAAAGGGGGGGGAGATGTTGAAAGCATGAGAGGACGGTCCCTTAATTTGGGGATAATTTCTCAAAGGTGGAAACTGCTCATCTTGCTAAAAGTTAATCAGATCACGATGCACTGTATTACTAATGCTTGCCAGTGAAGAAAAAAAAAGTGGAGAACGTACTTATATGGACCATCGATTACCAGTTAAATTACATTGTAGGAGGTGGAGCTGTTAGTCTGGGTGTCTGGTAGCACCTTTTTCAGACTTTTACTATTAATTCATACTTACATTTCTATTTAAGGCATGAGCTTTCTATAAGATGCATTGAATGAAATGAATTGTAGCTCATGAAAGCTGAATGATAAATAAAAAGTCTGAAAAGATGCTATCAGATTCCTTCTGATTTTTAGTTGAATCATAGTCCCGAAGGTGCTTCCCCACCCACTCCAAAAAAAAAAAAAAAAAAAAAAAAAAACCAACTGGACTGTTTTTGTTTTTCCTTGAAGACTTTTTGCTTCTCATTCAAGAAGCTTCTTCGGTTCAGTTCACTTCAGTTCTGAGTGAACTGAACCGAAGAAGCTTCTTGGATGAGAAGCAAAACATCTTCAAGGAAAAACAAAGAAAATCCAGTTGCCTTTTGGTGGGGGCGGGGGGGGCAAGGGGAGGACCTTTGGGAAAACCACGACCTGGATATTTGAGAATCTCCATAGACATTCAGTTAAATCATACTTTTTTTAAAAAAAGTCAAATTGATTAAATGTTACTAGTTAGTCTTTTCTGATCTGATTCCCTCCAGATACGTTGGTATTGCAGTCCAATCCCAACATATTTAGAGGGTGTCTGATTTGGAAAAGTCTGAGATGGATATTTAATTACTCCTGAATAATAGCATTGGAGATTCTCCCCTCTTTTTTCAGAAAAGTGACTTCACTCACAAAACGACCTTTTCCTAAAACCCACCCATTATGTCTTCATCAATATGGTAACACCGTGTCTGCACTGAATCAACTTTGGAATGTAAAGTAGACATTTTCACAACCAGATGTGCCTCCATGTTAAAATGATATGCCTGTCTAGCACTAAAATTAGAATGTCAAAATTGGAAGACGACTAGGCATACATCTAATTGAAACTTTTCACCGAGGGTGTGATACAATATTCAGGAGAAGGATTAGTCTTCTCTATATGGAACTTTTCCTTCCTTCCTTCCTTCCTTCCTTCCTTCCTTCTGAAAAAAAAAGTGCATTATCTAATAATGTGAGTTCCCACCTAAAGTCTTAATGCCTTGTGATCATCATACATAATGATGGCATAAATTGATGGCAATTTTTAGAACCCACTTGAAGAGGTATTAAATGTATAACAATAGTAGAGGAATTATATGGAGTCAGTTCAAAGATCTATTCAAGACTTCCATTCTAGTCCCACAAAGGTCAACCAGCTACTTCTGTGAAGCTCATCAACAGGACGTCTATGGAAATTCTCAATCATCCAGATCATGGCTGTCCTAAAGGTCCTTTTTCAAAAGGCAAGTGGACTTTCTGGACTATAAAGAGGAAGGAGAGGAGGAGGGAGAAAGTAGGAGAGGAGAGGAGGGAGGAAAGGAAAAGAAAGAAGAAGGAGAAGAAGGCTTGTTGTGAAATGAGGGAAAAGAAAGGGTAGAAGAGCAATCCCGAATGTAATTAAAATGCCTTATTTTTATGCTTTCTTTAAGAAAAAATATGTATATGTATGACCAATTATGTATAAAATGTACATTTACATTATGTGTATAAGAAATAAAACCAAAAAAAAAAAAATCAAAAATTCAAAAAAAAGAAAGAAAGAAAGAAAGAAAGAAAGAAAGAAAGAAAGAAAGAAAGAAAGGAAAAAGCACCTTTGGGCCCATCAACAGGACCTAAAGAGACTGAGCCCACCCAATGGTCTCCACTCCTGGGATTTAGAGGCTTATTTCCCACGGAATTCTTCAATTACAACCATGATTAACCACTGTTAGCCTTTTCTTCTGTTAGGAAATGGCTACTGTCTAACTAGTTGGTCAGGCAATATATAAACTATCAATACGTGTTTGTCAAAAGGTATTATATTGCTTTGAGACTGTGTTGCATCATCCTGCATCCTGATTGGCTAAGCTCTGTAGCCAATGTACTTAAGGGGAAGCCTGAATCATGGCTTGTGGACACAACACCATTTTATCTGCTTATTTGCTGTTACCTGTTCTCTCTGTATGATCACCGTTTGATCATTGCTACTTGTTGCTTTCTACTATTTAATGAATGTTTCAATACTGAACTTGTTCCTGTTTGAGTTCATTCAATTTCCAAAGACATCAACTGGGCCCCCAACATTGAAAAGTTTTCTCCTTGCAGCATGGCATAGGACTAGCTGGGCTGGCTTGAGTTAAATTTAAAGTTAACTTTTAAAGTTAAATTTTAAATTGATTTTAAATTGGATTGTTTTAATTTATGGCCAAAATATTTAATTATTTTAAACTGTTTTTAAATTTTGTACGTTTTGTTTTTACTTTGGCTGTTCACCGCCCTGAGTTCTAATTGGAGAAGGGCGGTATAGAAATTGAAACAAATAAATAAAATAAATAATAAACCTAGTTATCTTCGAGTCCGCCTTCTGCCACCGACGACCTCCCATCGACGACCTCCCACAGAGAGGGCCTCCTCGGGGTGCCATCAGCCAAGCAATGCAGGATGGTGACCCCCAGGGGGAGGGCCTTCTCTGTGGGGGCTCCCACCCTCTGGAATCAACTGCCCCCAGAGATAAGGAGAATCCAAGACCTTCGTGCCTTCCGCTGTTCCCTTAAAACTTTCCTTTTTCAACAAGCCGGGCTGGCCTAACAAATCCTTTTAAATGATTTTAAATTCGTTTGTCTTTTTAAATTTTGGGCCAAATTGAGATATTTCCTTTTAATCTGTTTCTTAATCTATGTATTATGTATTATGTATTTATGTGTTTTTACTTGGCTGTACACCGCCCTGAGTCCCTAGGGAGAAGGGCGGTATATAAATTTGAAGTAAAATAAAAAATAAAAAAAAAATAACTAAATGGAATAAGCCTTTTGATACTGGAGCCTATAATGCAGTTAATTTAGCCATCTTTCTTTCTCCTTGTCTAAGCCAGGAGTAGTGCTTTTTCACAGGAGAAGAAAGAAAGAGTGTGAGTGTGTGTGTGTGTGTGTGTGTGTGTGTGTGTGTGTGTGTGTAAAAACAGCTTTTCATGTTCCTGTTGGGTGCCACAGCAGTCAATTGCGATAAATCATTAAAATATTGTCTAAAAAACACGCTTGCACAAGGCTCACTTCCTCTTTCTTACATTAGCCTCTCTAAAAGAGTACTTTTTCTAAAAGACCCAAAACACAAAATTAATATCATTGTCCCCACCATTCATTATTTTAACTTGCTGAGGATTTACAGTTCTGATTACAAATCAGAGCAGGGAATGTTTCCCTCAAGAGCAAAAGAGCTGAAGAAGCTTCTTGGATGAGAAGCGAAACGTCTTCAAAGAAAATACCATAAATTGCCTCTTGAAAAAAGCACCTTTGGGATAACCATGATCAGGGTGACTGAGAATCTCCATAGACCAGGGGTCAGCAACCTGTGGCTCTGGAGCTGCATGTGGCTCTTTTATCCCTCTGCTACGGCTCCCTGTCATTCAAAACATGCGTCACAACAGCCAATCTGCAACACCAGCCGGCACGCGATTTATTGAGCTTTTCGACCCTTTTTTTTTTTCAGAGTTCAAAATGTTTTTATGGCATGCAGAAATAAAAATTTGTTTTCTCTGTAGCAGTTCATTGATTACATAGATGCAACACTCTATAGTTTTTTTATACATAGCATAAAGGTTAAAAACGATATATACAGCATTATCTTTATTTTAGATGTCCAAGGGTTTTTGTGGCTCCCAGTGTTTTCTTTTCTGTGGGAAACGGGTCCAAATGGCTCTTTGAGTGTTTAAGGTTGCCGACAAAGACTGAGTATTTTCTCCTTCTGACAATTTTCTCCTTCAATGCCAGAAATCAAGATCACCCAAGAAAAATGCTAGCAGAAGATGCAGGACAACTCAAAAAGAAAAAAAAATGCATTGTTTCCTTATGGGATTTGCTGCCAGAAAGCACAAGATCTTGCCAGGTTAAGTTTCATGCAAGAGGGGTTAGACTGGGCTGGGTAAAAGAGTTGGAGGTCATCTAGTCCAGGTGTCAGAGCTGAAGTTCAAAACCTTCTGTTTAAGAGTCTCACTGTTTATCAAAGGACAACAAGGCAACAAGGACAGTGGCAAATGAATCCACCATCTGTGTTTAGCCTAGCGCTGGTATGCTGAGCCATATCTGGGAAGTTGATGCCCAGCATTCTTTGTTTCTTCTTTTAAAAAATTAATGTCCGAATCAAGGATAAGGCTGTGCACAAGATTGGAAGCGTCCCAAAAAAAAGGCAGACTTCTGGAGTGGATCTCGGAGCTTGGATTGTATAGTGGGTTGTATCCCAAGCCCCTATGGAACACACAGATAGATCATTGTGGCATTAGCCATGTATGGTTCCAGGGGCCATCTACGTCCCTTCAGCTGACCTCTCAGAAAACTGAACATTCATTAATTTAAGCTTCTTGGTGATCACATTGCTAGATTTTTAAAAAAGTCTTCCAGTTATTATACAAATAAATTATAAACGGACTCTATAGTCATATAACATATTCAGTCCATCCCAGTTTGACTGTTCTAAGATGGGTGCATAAATAATGCGGAGGGAAAATGCCTTTTTTGTCCTGCTGCCTTTGGATGACATTTTTTAAAGCAAAACCACGCCAACACTTGGTGAGTTAAAGTACAATAATGCAAGAAGAAATCAATGTAATACCGCAATGTTCATTGCAACAGCTTCTAGCAAAGAAAATAAGGTATTGGCTTAGTGAAGTCAGGACTACAACAGGAACACACACACAGAGAGAGGGAATGTGTGTGTGTATAGTCTCCCTTTATTTCTTTATCAGCAAATATAAATTTTAGATATATAAAAATAAAAAAGAGGGACATGGTGGCTCAGTGGCTAAGACACTGAGCTTGTCGATCGAAAGGTCGGCAGTTCAGCGGTTTGAATCCATAGTGTCACATAACGGGGGTGAGCTCCCGTTACTTGTCCCAGATTCTGCCAACCTAGCAGTTCGAAAGCACGTAAAAAATGCAAGTAGAAAAATAGGAGCCACCTTTGGTGGGAAGGTAAGAGCGTTCCATGCGCCTTTGGCATTTAGTCATGCCGGCCGCATGACCACGGAGACGTCTTTGGACAGTGCTTGCTCTTCAGCTTTGAAACGGAGATGAGCACCACCCCCTAGAGTCGGGAACGACTGACACATATGTGCGAGGGGAACCTTTATCTTTACCTTACACACACACAGAGAGAGAGAGTATATATGTACTCTGTCTCTCTGTCTCTCTCTCTCTCTGTCTCTGTGTGTGTGAGAGAGAGGGAAAGAGAGAGAGGAGGAGGGAGGGAGGGTGGGGGAGAGAGAGAGAGAGAGAATGAATGGGATTCCAGAAATCATGGAAGGACACAGAACTCTTTCCCTTCATATATTCAACAACTTTCCAGCATTCGCTCCAACTGCCAGTCTTTAGCCAATAGAAAGCTCCTAAGACTGCAACAGATCTAATCTAGAAGTACCAAACTGAGAAATTTTGATGATTTAATATAAATATTCTAAATAAATAAATAAATTCAGCTACTGATCTTTATCCCCTTTCCTTTAGCCCCGTATTGTTATTCTGCAAGGCAACCCAACCTGAATGCTATGGCAGAAATGGGATCAGGGAAAGCAGGCAGTGAGAGGCTAAGCCTTAAACTCAAAACCCCTCGTACCGGTTCAAATCTATAGGCCCAAGCTGCTCTGGTGGGTCTTGAGCTAATCACTTCCTTAAGAGCCTTTGCTATTGCATTGGGTAAAATGGAAGGGGTATGTTTGCTTCCCCAAACTTCTTGGCCAATGGCCATAATCAAAACATAACAGCCATTAATGTCTGCCCTGATGGATTATTACTCTATCCATGCTTATTAACATCCAAGACCTTCACAAGAATTCAAAAATCCACTTCATCAGTGAGGTGAGTCCAACTGCATCTCTGAAACCTGAAATGCCTGAAAAGAATGCCTGCTAGGATAAACCCGGTTTGTCATAACAAGCCTGTGTCTTGTATTCTTCAGCTTGGACTGAAAAATATATAAACTCATGCTCTATAACAGGGGTGTCAAACTCAATTTCATTGAGGGCTGCATCAGAGTTGTGTTTGTGGGGGGGGGACTGGCCGGCCGGGGGGGGCGTGCCTAGCTTGATGTCATTCATTGAGGCTGTGTTTTCAGCCACGACAGCCCTCCCGAGCTCTGTTTTCGGCCGCGATGGCCCCCTGCAGCCCTCTGCCAGCAAAATGGAGCCTGGGGAGGCCACGCATCGCCCACACAGGCTGTTTTTGGCTATGACAGCCTCCTGCAGCCCTCTGCCAGCATAATTGCAGCCCTCCCGAGCTCGCTGGCAAAAGCACCATGGACCAGTCCTTCGCTCTTTCCAGGGTGGGCCCACGGGCCCAATCTAAGCACCCCGTGGGCCAGATCCGGCCCCCGAGTTTTGAGTTTGACAGCCCTGATCTATAAGCTTGGGAACATATTTGCATATATTTCTGCACCTAATGGATTCTCCAAAGGCTGAAGCCACACAACCGAGACGCTGCACCAGATCCTCTTTCCAAACTCCACCTGGTTGGAAAGAGGAGTCCATAGAGGCTGCTTGACCATCATGGTAAAAATCTGGAGTGCTATTCAGCAGGTTCTGGAGAACTGGTAGCGGAAATTTTGAACAGTTCAGAGAACTGGCAAATACCACCTCTGGCTGGTCCTAGAATGGAGTAGGAATGGAGATTTTGCAATATCCTTCCCCGAGGAGGGGGGTAGGAAATGGAGATTTTACAATATCCTTCCCCTGGAATGGGGAAGGAATGAGGATTTTGCAGTATCCTTCCCCTTTCACGCCCACCAAGCCACACCACGCCCACCAAGCCATGCCCACAGAACCGGTAGTAAAAAAAAATTGGATTTCACCACTGGTAAAAATCCCTCCATCCCCCAAATCACACTCGCAAAGAGGCTCAAATGTGAACTCCAACAAATTCGCATTTGACAACAGGAGAGCAAACGTGCCTCCAGTTCCAGACACTTTGTTCACTGTGCTATTCTTGAAAAGAAATGGGCATGAAATAGGAAGAAGTAAATATTTAGGGTCCTATAAAAAGCCCTCTCTGTATAATATTTACTTAAAATACAGGCACTGTCGTTTTTTTTTTCGTTCTATAGCCAAGTACCCCAAGTACAAACAGAGCCTGGGCTCCTGTAACATAAGCAAGTACCTTATAGCCGCTCGCTCTATCTCATCTAGCTTAAAGTGGTTGGGTCTGGCTGGCAGAAGCTTTCTCGGTTACAGCAGGAGAAAAATCCTGGTGAGTTCGCCTTCACGGCAGGGACCAAACCCTGCCATTGATTATATCTTAACTTCCTTGGATTTACTACATGATACTGAAAACATTGAAGTCTTACAATAATGTCAGGGCTGCCTCTGTCCATTTCCTAGGAAAGAAAAATCCTTAACTCCATAGATTTAGAGAAAAGTACTTTTACGAACCGAAAGCAATTAGCTCCAGGCAAGGTCGGAGACAAAGCACGCAAAAACAGCGCTTAGAAAATGATCATTTACCACTGTGTATACACATGAAGGGATATGATGGCTCAGTGGCTAAGACGCTGAGCTTATCGATCAAAAAGGTCGGCAGCTCAGCGGTTCGAATCCCTAGCGCCGCGTAACGGGGTGAGCTCCCGTTACTTGTCCCAGCTTCTGCCAACCTAGCAGTTCGAAAGCACATAAAAAATGCAAGTAGAAAAATAGTGGGACGGTAACAGCGTTCCATGCGCCTTTGGCATTTAGTCATGCCGGCCACATGACTACAGAGACGTCTTTGGACAGCGCTGGCTCTTCAGCTTTGAAACGGAAATGAGCACCGTCCCCTAGAGTCGGGAACGACTAGCACAGATGTGCAAGGGGAACCTTTACCTTTACCTTTTATATACATGAAGCCCCTTTATCTGGCAGATGACCAATTTACTCCTGCAATTTCTCCAGCAGGCCTATACAAGATGTCGGGTCAAATGGACCCAACAACTTGACCAAAAGGTGAGGACAATCTAAACTATCAGAGCACAACTTTTAAAAAAACCATTCAGCCTTTACATATATCAGCCAACCCTACTCAAGATTTACCTGTGAACATGCTTAACCTGTTTGTAAATCTTTTCCACCACCTTATCTTTCAAACTGGAGGAACCTAAGGCTGAATTGGAGACTTGCTGCATACAAACCATCCATCTATGGTTCCTTCTGAAAGAGGAAGTCAAAACCTAGCCCAACGTTATTATCACTGACTGCTAGCAAGAAGTGGCGCTTTTAAAGATGTCACACTTTTGTTTTAGCCTGTGCTGTGGGTGGTTGAGGTTGAGATTTTTCCATCCCCACCACATGCGGTCTTCTACTACTCTCTGATTTTCCCCACTTGTCCTCAACAGGTTTCTCTCTCCTTTGCTGCACTCTCCTCTTGGCCACGGCTGAAGACCTGCTTCTACTGATAGAACAAAATCAGGAGACAGACTCACTTCAGACTTCAAGGCACAAAGTTTTGACTTCTGTCCAACACATAGCACATGCATCCTTCAAATCTGGTTCTTACGCAGCAATAAAATCCCACTGAAATTATGTTGGGGTCCTGCCAATCCAACATCAGCCTTTCAAAACAGATGTTAATTTCACCAGGGTGGGGGGTTGGGGGGGTTTCGCATGTTAAACAGTTCAAGTCCACCCTGAACCATGGAAGCATTTGGCCTAATCTTCCTCTCAAGAGAGTGGCTAGGAAGCTAAAATGAAAGGACATCCCCATGCTGCCTTTAATTCCTGAAAGAAAGGCTGCATGTAAATTAAATGAATGAATTAAAGAATGAATGAATGAATTGAAACAATGAAAAGAGGGATAGAAACACAGTAAATAACATCAACATCAAAGGGGCTTTTGTGGCTGCTTGCTCTAATAAATGGTGCCTTCTTTGACGAGTAACGCTTTCTGGGATTTTCAGACACGCGGAAGGCATCCTGAGAAAGGCCAACTTGTGAAGTCAAAATATGGCAGCAGTGTAATCATAATGCCCATGTTGTACGTTTTGCAGCTTTTTAAGCATTCTGTGTCAATCTGCCCAAGACGAGGGATGAGAGAAGAATTAATGTAACGTATCTATGAAAGTCTCAAAGCAAAACATTTAGTTTCCTCTCCTTATTTAACTGCTTCCTGTCCCAGTCAGTGCAGATTAGTGAAACACTTTAAGACGGCAGCATTTCTGTTACCTTAGACCCTGTATAGATAGATAGAAGGTAGAATTCTTTATTGGCCAAGTGCGATTGGACACACAAGGAATTTGTCTTTGGTGCATATGTTCTCAGTGTACATAAAAAGAAAAAAATACATTCATCAAGAATCATACGGTACAACACTTAATGATAGTCACCGGGCACAAATAAGCAATCAAATCATACTAGGAAACAATCAATATGCACATATATGTGTAGCTAGCTAGACAGACAGACGGGTAAGAAATTAATTGCAACCCAAAACACATAACACACATTAAATAAGATTTCTGTAGATTTTATCAAGTCCCGCAAAATGGTTTTGGATTATAAATTTCAGAGAGTGTATCACTTCCTCCTCTTCCTTCCTTAATACTTCCCCATTTTAGGTGTTTCTACTCACATTGCGTTCTCAGCATAATAATCAGCGGTGAAGTATGCGGCATATCCTTGATTAATGAGAAACAGTGTTGTGATGATGCTGACCCTAAGAACAACCATTTTGATATTTTGGATTTTCTTTTAGATGCAACTTTCATTTGTAGACTTTTATGGGATGTTCTCAGTTTTTAACCCCTTTTTAGGCCCAGCTCAGTGAGTTAAGTTAGCTCAGTGGCTAAAATGCTGAGCTTGTCGATCAAAAGGTCGGCAGTTCAGCCGTTCGAATTCCTAGTGCCGTGTAACAGGGTGAGCTCCCGTTACTTGTCCCAGCTTCTGCCAACCTAGCAGTTCGAAAGCATGTAAAAAATGCAAGTAGAAAAATAGGGATCACCTTTGGTGGGAAGGTAACAGCGTTCCGTGTGCCTTTGGCATTGAGTCATGCTGGCCACATGACCATGGAGACATCTTCGGACAGAGCTGGCTCTTTGGCTTTGAAACAGACATGAGCACCGCCCCCTAGAGTCGGGAATGACTAGCACATATGTGCGAGGGGAACCTTTACCTTTACCTTTATCTTGGACTAAATTATTTTCATATGTTGGGGGGCTGATGAACAATCTGAAGTTTCACAAAGGGATCCATGAGCTGAAGAGTTTGGGGGCTCCTGACTTAAACATTCCTACATACTAACGTTGACAGCAGGGGTCACCTCCAAAGCCTTAACTACTTCTGAAGCCCCTCCAACAATCCCCACCATACTATCATATTTAACGTGACGGAAGGGATAAATGATTAAATACATGAGACGTAATCGTTGGAACTATACATAGAACAGGATTCTGCAGTGCTCCGGAGCTCAAAGCCAAAAGGAGTTTGGCTTTGTCAAGTGTGGTTGTTGCACTTGACAAAGAAAACAAACTGGAAACAACAGCCTGATACTTTTGCTAATGGGTTCATTTCTACCTGGGTTCATCCATAATAATTCAAGGATCCTTTTTTTTTTTTTTAACAAGCAAAAAATGTGGCATTTTGGATAGCAGACACAGATACTGTAGTTCCTGACACATGCAAACACAGGAAAGGTAAGTGAGTAGCAGGTCCTATTTTAGCATTCATCACTCATTCATCTTCAAGACAGAGACACGTGCCTCTCCCCTATAAGCACCGTGTGTTATACCCACACCTCCAATGCAGGTAAGCACCCACATGCACACACACAGACCTCCCCAATAGGGAAAAAAAGATAAGTCCCTGTTTTGCACATTTCATGGTATGTACTAAAAACAGGAAGATTTACTCAATTCTTCCTATATCTGCACATCGCATTGAAATGCTAATGCTGCTGCAAGATTCCATGTGGATGCTGGCACTTTCTCCAGCATTTTTTATAAACCTTTCCTAAACTCTGCTAATTAATCAATTAAAGCATATGTCATCATCCAGGAGGACAGCATACTCCTACATGCTCCAAAGCACAACTCACACTTTCCATTGGTAAGCAAATTCTGGTCATCATCTTTACTGCCTACCCATGAAAGACAAGGCTTCAAGATCTCGCATTGGTGGCTTAATCTAATAATATGATGATTGTCTCTAATCTTCATCTATGACAGTTGATTTACAAGGGTCTACACCAAACTGGTTTCCTTGTAAGTTCCTCTGAATCTCCAGATTGGACCAGCATATAAACTGGATTGAGGTGGCCATCCAAATATCCAGGGTCACAGTTCCAAAGAGTGTTCATTGCCAAGAAGACTCAACAAACAACAGAATTCCTGAAGAAAAATGTTTCCTTGGTGGTGGGATTCTCAGGCGGCTTTCTCTCCCATGATCTCAATTCCACCTTCAGTCGAGTTCTATCGTGGTGTGGATGAATCCACCATCAATCTGGAACTGCGCCGCCTGCGGTCCGATCTAAGCTGTCAGAGTATATTCATAGGCTGGAATAGGCAACAAGGTCAGCCAATGAGTGTTGTTTGGAAACTGAAACTAGAAGGAGCCTGGGCGTGGTTCTGCAAGATCCGAGTCTGCTGCTGGAACTAAAACTAGTCTGCACTCTGAACTGAAACTGTTCTCTCCTCTGCTGTTGGTATTGTATATTTACTTCATGTGTTATATTGTATATAATTGTATAATATTGTATATTGTACGTAAGAGAAGTTAATGAATCCTGCTGAATTGCTTACCAGTTGTGTGTGCTTTCTGGATTTGATTTCTGCAACAAACTCTGACCTAAGCATAGTGCACAAAATTGACTGCTACAACATCCTACCTGCCAACGACTTCTTCAGTTTCAATCGCAATAATACACGGGCAAACGATCGAAACAAACTCAAGGTAAACCACTCCAAACTCGATTGCAGAAAATACGACTTCAGCAACAGAGTGGTCAATGCCTGGAATGCCCTACCTGACTCCGTTGTTACATCCTGAAACCCAGAGGTGGGTTTCAGCAGGTTCTGACCAGTTCTGGAAAACTGGTAGCGGAAATTTTGAGTAGTTCAGAGAACCAGTAGTAAAAATTCTGTCTGGCCCCACCCCCATCTATTCTCTGCCTCCCAAGTCCCAGCTGATCGGGAGGAAATGGGGATTTTGCAGTAACCTTCCTCTGCCACGCCCACCAAGCCACACCCACAGAACCGGTAATAAAAATTTTTGAAACCCACCACTGCTCAAACCCCCATAGCTTCAACCTTAAACTGACTGCCATGGACCTCACTCCCATTCCTAAGAGGTCCGTAAAGGGGGAGTGCATAAGCGCACCACCGTGCCTACCATCCCTGTCTTACTGTCCCCATTTATCTGTATTCATTTCCTTCGTTCACGTCCATGTCCATATTTAAACCTGCTATCTTGTACATGTTTGACAAACTAATAAATAACTAATAAATAACTTTAAGTGAAATAACTATCTCAGAATGAAGGCAGGAAAGCGGGGGGGGGGGGAGGAGGAGGAGGAGGAGGAGGAGGAGGAGGAGGAGGAGGAGGAGGAGGAGGGCAGGAAAAGGGTCAACTAACGTATACCTCTCCGCTCACAAGTTTTTTCCTTGAAAGTAAAACTGTTTTACCTGTTTCAGATTTTCCTTTCAAAACCCACCTCTAGGTTTTCGGGTCACATCAAACAACAATTATCCCTTATCCCCAAGTTTAAAACGAAACCTTGAGCAAAGGAGACAGCCAACTCAGGACAAATCAACTCATTCAAGCTGGTTTCACACATGATCCTCCTGCTGATGCTCTGGTTCTCCCTTCTGTGACAATATGCCACATGCAGCGTCAATCAAGACCATACAGTGGCATTTATGCATGCTGTTCTTCATTTCGCAAAGAAGCAAAAAATAGTGAAACTCGGGAGCTAAAAATAAGAACTTCCTGTGCGTACTATGTTAGTCAATGTAACTTAAATTTGGGGGTGGGTGGGGAAGGCTAACTAGTTTTCTGCCCAATCAGTGTTTAAAGAGGACTATCTGAAGCTTTGGAAGAAACAGCCAAGAGGAGGAAGTGTCAGCAGGAGGAGGAAAGAGGGTCAAGATTTACTGAGCCCAGGAAGACATCAGGAAAAGCACTGAAAGCGAAAAGAGAAGAACTCAAAACCTTTGTGACAAATAGATTCAGGTTGATTGTTCGAGGGAAAAAGAAATGCAAACATCGGAAAAAAGAAGGAAAGCAGGGGTGCTATTCAGAAGGTTCTGACAGGTTCTGGAGAACCGGTTGCAGAAATTTTGATTTGTTTGGAGAACTGGCAAATGTCACCTCTGGCTGGCCCCAGAATGGGGTGGGAATGGGGATTTTGCAGTATCCTTCCCCTGCCTCACCCACCAAGCCACGCCCACCAAGCCCCACCATGCCCACCAAGCGGTAGTAAAAAGAACCGGTAGTAAAAAAATTGAATTCCACCACTGAATGAAAGGCAGGCTTTCTTTGAGCAAGAATCAGATGGAGGCAGAGCTTCTTTCAAAGCAATCTGTTTAGTACAGTGCTTCTTAATCTTGGCAGCCTGAAAATGGGTGCGCTTCAACTCTCAGAATTCCCCACCTAGCACAGCTGGCTAGAGAATTCTGGGAAAGGAAGTCCATCCATCTTCCAAGTTGCCAAGGTTGGGAACCCTCCGAGACCTCCAGAATTTACGGCCAAGGTAATGGCCAATGCAGGGGTGCTATTCAGCAGGTTCTGACAGATTCTGGAGAACCGGTAGCGGAAATTTTAAGTAGTTCGGAGAACTGGCAAATACCACTTCTGGCTGGCCCCAGAGTGGGGTGGGAATGGAGTTTTTGCAATATCCTTCCCCCAGGAGTGGGGAGGGAATGGGGATTTTGCAGTATCCTTCCCCTGGAGTGAGGTGGGATTTGAGGTTCTGCAGTATCCTTCCCCTGGAGTGGGGAGGGAATGGAGATTTTGCAGTATCCTTCCCCTGCCACGCCCACCAAGCCACACCACACCCACCAAGTCACACCCACAGAACCGGTAGTAAAAAAAAAAATTTGGATTTCACCACTGGGCCAGTGGCATCATCTTGATATGGCTCCATATATACGCAACACCCATCACATCAGAAACGCCCTGTGTATTTTTCAAGTTACAAAACTGATCATGAGCATCAGGAAAAAAAGGCAGATGTTGGCCTATAGTTTCCATTCATGTATGGGTCCAGAAAGTGAAAGAAAGCACACTAACATTTCTTCCCTTCTCCTGGTTCTCCTTCATAAAGGTTTTTGAGAAGACTCTTCCCAGCTCTACTTCTCAGTCTACTTAGTAACAAGGTTTTCAGATTGGCTTCCAACTGATTTCCCTGGTTTTATTAGTCTGTAGATATTGCTTTGCAACATTGCTTGCAGGAGTATACAGTATTATACCTGTGTGCAGCTGTCTGGGTAAGCATTATGTTGAAAACAGGATGGGTTTGTATCTTGCAATCCTCTTTGGAGTTTGTTAAGAGAAGAGGCTGTATATAAACAGCCAGTGAATAAATAACATTTGTCTACCAGTTCCTTTATCGTCTTGATTTTTTTTCCCCTTTGGAATCTATTTTTGAGTTTCTCAAGTTTAGAAAAACCATAAATGCATCCCACGTACATTTTATTTGTTTTATTCAATTTGCACAAATTCTCAAAAGAATGCAATTCTATGCTCATATTACCTCCAGTTCTTTGACCTACAATATATCCTTAGTTGTATCATCTCTAGCTCCACTTTTGTTTCCTACCAGGAATTCTGTCATCTGTGTAAAAGGCACTTTATTTTGCCACAAAGATTTGTGCAGCAGTGGTAAAACATTTTCCCTTCAAGAAATGAAAAACTAATCTGTATTTAAAAGAAAAAATAGGTAAATCACTAAATAAGGGAAAGATTAACAGAACATATTCAAAGGTGCATAAACTATTTGGACATTACCCAAAACAAATACTCTTTGTCAGACCCTAAAAATTAATCCTAATGCCATAGGAAAGAGAGAGACAGTATACAGGAGTGTGCAAAGCTTATTTTGATAACAGAGGAAAAGTGCACATATTTACATATCTAAATCCAAAAACACAAATTTGAAGGAAATTTCCCCCCAAAAAGCAATTTCAAATTAAACAAAAGATCTAATCAAAAGGACAGCTCCTAAAATGCACTACATCCACTTACATACTGTACCGAAGGATTTCAGAAATGCAATTTGATGACTATCAAACAAAATTTAGCTACTCTGTAAGATATCTCAGATTCCTTTACCCACAAGAAGGAAATTTACATAGAAATCTTAGATACGACCATAGACGTTTTTTTGATAAAAGTGTAGTTATAATAAGAGTTGTGCCTTTATAAAATATGCAGTTCCCAAGCCATGGAACAAAAGCATCAGGGATTTTGCTAAATCTGTTCTCTAAGAGTAGAGTGGGAGGTGATGCTAGCACTAATTCTCTGCAGTATTCAGGAATAGAGGGTGACCTGAGATACCTCAGCCTAGTGTTTCTCAAACTCAGCAACTTTGAGATGTGTGGACTCCAACTCTTAGAATTTCCCAACAAGTTTGTAAACACTGTGACAGAGCTAAGAAAGCTATACAACAATACAGGAAGACAACAAGAAGAGCGTAACAGATCTGGCCCCATCAAAAGGGAAAGGCTGCTAACTCAACTTCTCGGCTGATGGGTAGTATGTAAGTTAGCAGCCACCAGTCTTACAAAGCAGGATTTTCCCACGCCGGTACCCTCCACACTTGCTGAACAATTACACCACGTATTCCCAGCTGTCAAGTTTGAAGGTTGAGATTTTTTGACTTTATGCTCGTAGTTTCTGAGCATACCACGATGCTATAAATACTAAGCCGGGAAGATCAAAGGCTGGGTTCACACAATCATACGAAGCCTTGTTTCTATCTAGTTTAGTATACTGTCCGTTCCCAGCCATTCTGTGGCTGATAAACCATAGTTTATGGCTTAGTCTGCTTTGCAGAGCTAACTGTGATCAACTATGATTAATGAAACCGTGGTTTGCCCGGGAAGATGTACAATCTAGCCCTATGTATAAGGTAGCGTCCTTTTTGCTTCACATGGAATGCTGCTTTGTTAAGATGACCAACAAGGTCCTGTGCTGCAGCCTGATGCTGTAACACAACTAGCATTGTTGGAGCTTTCTAGGTTTTATAATCAAGTATTCACTTCTGCCTGCTTGGTGGTTATTCCCTTTTATGCCAAGCCGCATTTTATCTCAAGGTGCTTTGCTAGAGCAGGGAGCAGAGAAAAACGTTATGGAGAGCATTGGTGTTTCTGTCCCAAATTTGCTAGCTCCATCTTATCCAGCCTCCTATTTGTCCAGAAGCCCATCAGATGCCTTCAAGAAAACTACTGTAACACAAGAAGGAAGGCAATAGCTTCCTAGAGGGTTTTCTCAATCTTGGCAATGAATTATAAGATGTCTGAAATTCCCAGAATTCCTCAAGCAACCTCCTGGCTGAATTCTGGGAGTTGAAGTCCATGCAGCCTAAAGTTGCCACGGTTGAGAAACATTGGCCTACTGTAACACTAATCCACTGAAACAAATCCTGCTGCTAAGGAAGTGCAAGCTAAGCACAGTAGGATTCTTCACTAAATTAGCCTGGTTTGCTATTAACAAGCTTAATTATTGCAGTTTGCTCATAACACAGTTGCCTTTCTCTTGTTCCTGTACATGTCTTGATAGAAACATGCAACAGTAAGGCACTGACAGCTAGAAAGAAGAAATCTGGGCAAAGACCTGTGTCTTCTTAGCTAGAGGTTATCCACTAATGGCCTCCTTGGACATCTGTCATTAGCAGCGGTCCCCAATGAGCCTTTCTCCCTGAATTTGACTCATCCCCGTTTTACCTGCTTCCTTTGTGTCCTACTTTAATTAAAGGCTTCATGGAGATGTAGGCTTCCTTTTTTTTCCGCCTTGAATCTACTATCAATTCTATTTTACCAATGCTCTGGAACATTGCGAGTTTAAATCTCACCAGGCTCAAGGTTGACTCAGCCTTCCATCCTTCCGAGGTAGGTAAAATGAGGACCCGGATTGTGGGGGCAATAAGCTGACTTTGTATAAAAAAGAACACCGCTTAGGAGGGGCCGAAAGCCCTACTAAGCAGGTATATACAAAAGTATGAAGGCTATTGCTTAACGCATTGTAAACCGTCCTGAGTCTCTGGAGAAGGGAGGCAAATAAATCGAACCAATCAATCAATCAATCAATCAATCAATAATAAATAAATAAATAAATAAATAAATAAATAAATAAATAGGGGTCTCCAAACTTGACAACTTTAAGACTTGTAGACTTCAAGTCCCAGGATTCAACATGGCTGATTGAGGAATTCTGGGTGTTGATGTCCACCAGCCTTAAAGTTGCCAAGTTTAAGACTGAAAAGAGTGTTTTTCTCTTCTTTTTTTAATCTCCTTTCCCTACTCTCTAGAAATCCTCTCTATAAATTTAGCAAGGGATTCAGACAGACACCAATTCTCCCGGTCCTCTTTCTGCATGAAGAGATAATGTACCATAAAAGCCCAAGAAGACACTGACGTTTTTCAAATTGTGCAACAAGCAAAGCAGACAAGGGAGGAATGGCTGTCCAGTGAGTAACAACAGATTTCTTCCTACATGTGGCTTAAGGGGATCCTGAGATCCAATAATAGAAAAAAGAACAAGGCCGAGGCATGACACAGCATTAAAAAAAAAATTACAGCCGGCAGTGTTCCGCATTTCCTAGTTTCCAAGCAAGGGACATCTGAATTTTGCAAGCAGTTTACCCACCCAGTTTCCTCCCAGCTGGGAACTGCCCGTTAGGCCTCTGGCTATACATTATAAATCACCTCAAGAGCTGACATCACTTCCAGGTGAGCCAATTCCAGTTATGGGCAGTTTTAAGCCTCAATAATAGGGAAGGTTATGTATGGGATGAGGAGAAGAATGGAGCCATGAAATAGTTTTGTTTACTTTACTTTATTGTCATTGCACATGGTACGAAATTAAATGCCGTCTTCAGTATACATTATAACTATAAAAATAAAAACACAAACATACATCCTTTACATTCTATATAATTGAAATTGAAAACCCGCTATTGCACTATACCGTAGAATTCAATATGGTTATTGCTCTGGGATAGAAGCTGTTTTTCAGCCTACTTGTCCTTTTTATTATCCTGTATTGTCTGCCAGATGATAATAGTTCAAAAAAAGGGTGCCCAGGATGAGATGGATCTTTAAGAATGTTTTGAACTTCCTTAAGGCAGCAGGAGCTATAAAGCTCTTCCAAAGAGGAGAGAGGGCAACCAGCGATCCTCTGGGCGATGACATTGACCCTCTGGACTGCTGTCCTATCTGCCACTGTGCAATTGTGCAAAATAGCAATAGCACTGAGACTTATATACTACTCCATAGTGCTTTGCAGCCCTCTTTTAAGTGGTTTACAGAGTCAGCGTATTGCCCCCAACAATCTGGGTCCTCATTTTACCCACCTCGGAAGGATGGAAGGCTGAGTCAACCTTGAGCCAGTGAGAATCGAACTGCCGCCAGTCAGCAGAATTAGCCTATAATACTGCATTCTAACTACTGCACAGCCCTTATCTTATGAATGCCTACTATGGGGTGGAAGATATAATACACCCTTAACTCCACCAGCTTTGACACCAAACTCCTCGTCTGTCTATGGAGATTCTCCATCATCCAGGTCATGGTTGACTCAAAGGTGCTTTTTCAAAAGGCAACTGGACTTTCTTTGGTTTTTTTCTTGCGGAAGACATTTTGCTTCTCTTCCAAGAAGCTTCTTCAGTTCTGACTGGACAATATGTGTGTGTATGTGTAAGGATTATAAACGTCTTCCTCAAGGGGAAAAAAAACCCACAGTCCAGTTGCCTTTTGGAAAGGCAACTTTGGTATTTTTTACCATGCAGCTTGAAACTTACTCAACTGTTTTACAGTCCAGTTCAAGCAGCAAAGCTCGTGGTATTAATTTCCCCTAAGAAGGACTGAATAGCTCAAATTATTACAGCTCATTTAGCAAGACTTACAGCCTTTAAAAAAACATAACTAATTAGAAGCCACGTTCAACTGCTACTTTCTCAGCCTTCCTCTGCAACCCAATGCCCAGATGGGCTGCATGCATTAGAAAAATCCGACTGATTTAGACACAACTTGTTTTCAAGGAACCACACTGAAGACCATGGTAGGAAAAAACAACAACAACCTGAACCAATTACAGAAAATTAGAACAAATGAAGATTTTGGTGTACACTTTCCCACCTGGTCTAACTAAGATTTAGTTAGCTGGGCAAAGCTTCACAACTAGTTCTTCCCTCATGAATGGAAATTATGGTGGACGTTATTATGCAAGCTGTTTAAAAGCACCAGGCTACAGAAGGCAAAACTACAGAATTATTCCCCCAAAGTGTTACTACTATCACTTTAATAACTGTTCAGCCTTCACTCAAATGCATTCTACCGCTGAATCTGAAAGTTCCCAAATATCCACTACAAAGCTCTGAATCACCTATCTCTTGAATCACTTATAAAGCAACCAGACTCCAGAAATCTATCTAAAAAATGGCACATCGGTACAATACCATACTTTTTTTTGTGTGCGTACACAGGAAAAGCAGGGCCAAGTTAAGTTGTGGCTGAGTAGGCGCCAGCCTAGGGGTATAAAAGCTTAAAGGGCATCAACACCCTCTCCTGCCAAATCATTGTAAAAATACAAACCTTTAAATGGGTGGGAGGTGGTGCCATCAGTCAATGTGGCTTGGGGGTGCCACACAGCCCTGGGGGGGGGGGGGCATCAGGTAAAATGATTATTTGAAATGTGATGTCAATTGATTGCACTTTGATGAAGTTACATTCTAGTCATATAAGAAACATTAACTATCTCCTGCTGTGCAGTTTTCACTTAATAACTGTCTCCTTTAGCAACCGTTACGATGGTGATAAAAACTAACTTTGCAACCAGTCCTTGCGTGTACAACCTTCACAGGTCTGTAAAGCATGGAAAGCTGAAATCAGATCGTAAGCACAACTGCTGTTTCACTTAGCAACTGCTTCATTTAATGATCAAGTTGCCGGTCCCGGTTATGGTGGCTAAAGATGGGCTACCATTATTCTAAAGGCAGTCCTTGGCGATCATTTAGCTCTATCCCATCCTGAACCTACCCAGCCCAGAGCTGACTTTGGCTGTTCTCAACAGCTAAGCAGGGTCAGAACCAAGGCCATCAGGAAATCCCAGCGCTGTGGACTAGCATATAAGGTAGTAATTGAAAAACATTACAGAAGACGGAGACTGTTTGCCCCAACTGAGCACACAAGAAACAGATTTTACCTTTCGTATTTACCCCACATAACAAACCTGTGAACAGCATCTTAAGATCTCGGGCCCTTCAAACTCTGCTCAAAACCTCAAGCAAACGGGATTCCTGTAAGTCTCCAGGCCCACAACTTGCTTAGAACTTTTCTCCCAACTTTGGTGGGAAATAATCTCTTTGCAATCCTACATTCTGCCTGCTCCCTCCGATCCAGAGCTAATTTCAGAGGCACGCGGTGCAACCCAAGATTCAGAAATGTCTTTTATTTCCACACTATAAGCCCCTACCACCATCAAACCGCCCCCCACCTCACCAGGCTCAAGGTTGACTCAGCCTTCCATCCTTTCTAAGGTAGGTAAAATGAGGACCCAGTTTATGGGGGCAATAAGATGACTTTGTATAAATATACAAAAGTATGAAGGCTATTGCTTAAGGCATTGTAAGCCGCCCTGAGTCTCCGGAGAAGGGCGGCATATAAATCTAATTAAAAAAAAAAAAACTACTTAGTTCAGTAGACAGACAGGAGACAGGAATTGCTCGGTAGCCTTGGAGGCAAGAGAGTGGCAAATCATACCAAAAGCGTACCAATAACACCGCCAATAAGGAAACCCGTTCAGATAGGTCACTAACCTGCCTACCCCCTTGTCCCTGTCTTAAATCTCTCCCCAAAAACATCTGGAAAACCTCACCCATCTTACCAGAAAGCAAAGCAGAGTCGGACATCCCCGGGACTTATTTTCGGAGAAACCTGCAGCAGGGCTTCCCTTGCTCAATCACCCCTGCGCTGCTTCTCCGGAACCACCCTGACCTCGGGAGCCCCATCGGCCCGAGCCCTATTCATTCCAGATCTCCCGGGAAGCTCCCCAGACAGATGATGTCTTCCCTCTGCTTGGCACGCCAAGCTCGAAGTAATTCCCCGCTCTCCTTACTCCGGAGGTTAATTCCCCAGCGAGTAGGTTTCGATTTAGTGGGCGGGTGGGGAGGGGGGGGCGAGAGGCATCCTCGCACTCCGCCCAGGCGAGAGAAAGAGAGGAGAGAAGGAGAGAGAGAGAGACTCCAAGTGCGCTCTCCAGCGCTGGCTCCCGGCCTTCAGCTGGCCGCCGATCAAGAGCTACCAAGCCCGGCTTAATAATTACCCGACGGAGCATTTCTGCAGCCAGCCAAAGTCCCGCTCGCTCAGGACTGCCAAGTGACCTCATCCAAAGGGGGAGAAGACATGCCCGAGGCTTACAACTGGACGAAGTTCGCCTGGGGAGGAGGAGGAGGAGGAGGAGGAGGACGGGAGGGGGGGTGTCCTCTCCTCTCCCGCCCCGCCCCGCCGCCCTTCGCCCAGCTGACCGCAGCCTACAGCTGGTCACGGGCGAGAATAGCCTGGCGCGGCTGCCTTCGCCACTCACGTGGCACCAGGCGCAGAGGACGGCCGAGAGAGCTCCCTTACCCCCCAAGGGCTCCGCGGCCACACGCTCCTCGCGCCGCCGCCGCCGCCGCGACTCGTTTCGCTGCGGGAGAAATCGGAAGCTCGCAAGAAGATTCGGGGTCGGGGAGACTCTGCTTTGGCGAGCGGCGTCCTCCTCCGCCCCCCCCCCGGACCAAAAAAAAAAAAAGACTCTTTAAAGCTCCTTATTTGGGCAGTGATGTCAAGGGAAGTTGCTCAGGCGGCGCCGCCCACTTTTTTTCCCCTCCCTCTCCTCCCCCCTCCCTCTTTCCCCCCCCCCACCGCTACACATTGTTTCCACCTGGCCGGCAGACGAGCCGCCGGGTCAGGGGCTTCGCCAAGTCCGCCTCTGCGCCTTGCGCAAAGCGCCTTTACGCGCGCCAGCACCGGCCCGCGGAGCCGACGGGCAAGGGGAATTCCAGGACGGTGGGGCGGGGGGGAGAGAAGGGGGGAGCTGGGGAAGGAGCCCGGCCGCTTGACGCCGATCCTCGGGCAGGTTCCTTTCACGGGCAAGTCCCGCACAACGAAGGGAGTCTTGGCTGGGTTGGGTGACAGCCGGGCGGAGCGGGCGAAGGCGCTGGTAAAAAAAAAAAAAAGCCCACTCCTGCCTTTTGCTAGCAGGAAGAAACGCACGTGGACCGACAATAACAAAGCGACGGCCGACTCAGCCTGCAGAAAATCTCTAGGCGGTCGCTAAGAGCCACCCCCGACTTCGTGCTTCATCCTCAATCCAACGACGGAAAAATTCGACTCTCAAAATGCCCTTTTTTCTTTTCTTTCTTTTCTCCTTCCTTCCTTTTTGCTTTTTTCTTTCTTTCTTTCCTTTTTCTTTTCTTTCTCTCCCTCCCTTTTTCTTTCTTTCTCTTCCTCCCTCCCTCCCTCCTTCCTTCATTTTCTTTCTTTCCTTTCTTTCTTTACTTTCCCTCCCTCCTTTTTTCTTTCTTTCTCTCCCTCCCTCCTTCCTTTTTTCTTTCCTTTCTCTTTCTTTTCTTTCCCTCCCTCCTTTTTTTCTTTCTCTTCTTCCCTCCCTCCCTCCCTCCCTCCTTCTTTTTCTTTTACTTCTTTCCTTTCCCTTTCTTTTCTTTCTCTTCCTCCCTTTTTCTCTCCCTTCCTCCCTCCCTCCCTCGTCCATCTTTCTTTCTCCCTCCCTCCCTCTTTCTTTCTTTCGCGTAAGGCAATATCCTACACGGACTACCCCTCGCCCCTTTCTGTTCGCTTTACGAATCTCAAACCCCCGCGGCGGATTGGCCTCCGGGGAATTGTCCGGCAGGCCGCCTGGAGAAGCGCTTTGTATGCGCTCAGGGAAACACGACCCAAAGCCCTCGGCCGCGCAACCAGCAGAGAAAAAGCTGAGGGAAGCGCCCTCGCCGAGAAGGCCCGGGGGAAACCTAAGCCAGCCCCGGCCTAGCCAGGCGGCGGCTGGGGGTTGCCTGGCGACGCGTCGAGAGGGAGGGGGGCGCCGGCTTCCAGCCCGTGTGCCGCTCAATTCCAAATCCGAGGTTTACAAGAGAGGGAGACGGAGGGAAGGCCCGAAGCGGGCTGGGCTTTCTGAGAGTCAGAGCGGGGGAGGACAACGACGAAGGCACGCGGCCGTGTCCGTCTCTCCACACACACACACCCGCTCGCCCTTCCTCGCCCTTTGGCTGCTGCTTCTCAGGCCCACCCCGCTCTGCTATCTATCGCCGACGGCTGCTTTTGCGGCCAGGTCCACTTCCTCGTCGGCTGAACCACTTGCTCGCCTCGGTCTCGGCCCATTGAGTAAGCGCGGCCCACGGACCTCTTGCCCCCGCAAGGCAGGCAGGCAGGCTGACTAAATACCTGCTTGAGTCATTTCCCTTTCACCTGCCCCTCGACCCGCCCGGCCGCCCCGACGTTTTCCTCAGTCAAAGAGGCAGCGGAACATAATCTGGTCTCTTCGGCTGCTTTCCAGGGGATTCTTCTCTCCCTTACTAGTATCTATCTCTTCCCACTTATTACTATAACCATGTTTCTTGTATCTTTCAATTCATATTGTTTTTAATTTGTTTCCTAGTACAATTTGATAGCTTATTGGTAACCCTGACTATCACTAAGTGTTGTATCTTTTTATTCTTGATGAATGTATTTTATTTTCCTTATGTACACTGAGAGCATATGCACCAAAGACAAATTCCTTGTGTGTCCAATCACACTTGGCCAATAAAGAATTCTATTCTATTCTATTCTATTCTATTCTATTCTATTCTATTCTATTCTATTCTATTCTATTCTATTCTATTCTATTCTATTCAGCATGAAATGGAGCTTAGTTACATAGCATGAGGCTGTATATTCTGCAATATTGGGACTGTCGGTGAGTCAAGAGCAGGTCAGAGGAGGAGCTGCTGCAGGACAGAGATGACAGTTGCTCTTTAAAAATTACGATTTAAATCGAGTTGATTTTAATCAAGCCTTTTTACTAGTGATTTAATCGTGATTTAAATCAACTTGATTTAAATCAAATCCCCCCCTGGAGAAAAAGAGAGCACAAATATATCTGATTAACTTCCCCTGAAACCAGCAATGAGCAGGGGGAATCCAGCATTCATTTTTCTTCCCAAAGTTTTTTTTCCCCTTTTTCTGCAAAACACACACACACACACACACACACACACACACACACACACAACCTGAGAAAGCAATGCTGTGGTCAGGCTGAGCCAGTGGTTGGTCTGACGCTATGATATTGAGGTAGAAGGGATATCTCTTGTGGCCGAGGAATGTCTGGCAAAACCCAGGGTATTCAAAGGGAAGGAGAGGCCTCAGGAACTATTCACACCCAACCGCGTCATGGGACGGCTGCCAGCTGAAAACACACAGTTCCCGTTTCTAAGCCTGTCTTGTGCAGCCCAGACCGACCGCCAGTGCCAAAGGTTTGCCAGCTCATGACTGTCGCTGCTGCTAAGCTAACCTCCACAACTGAGCCCAACGTTTCTCTGTTGCTAACTGAGAAATTTGTTTTAAGTGAGCTGTGCCCCATTATACGACTTTTCTCGCCGCATTTGTTAAGCGAATCACTGCCGTTCTTAAATTAGTAACACGGTTGTTATTTATTTTATTTATTTATTTTATTTTATTCGGCTTATATGCCGCCCTATCTCACAATGGACTCAGGGCGGCTCACAACAATAAAACACAAGCCACAATAAAAATAAAGACTAAAATCTAAAAAATTTAAAATTAACCCATTAAAACCCTAAAACCCCGTCATCAGACCAGGTCAAGGGATTTGAAAAGCCAAGTTTTTAATTCCCGGCGGAAGGTGCGAAGGTCAGGCACTAGTCGGAGCTCCAAGGGGAATTAAGTGAACCTGGTTCCCCCACCCCATTAGCTTTGCTTGTCAGAAGGTCACAAAAGGGGATCACATGACACGGCAACCGTCATAAATGTGAGTCGGTTGTCAAGCATCCAAATGTAAACCATGGGACCATGAGGAGGCTGCAACGGTCACAAGTGTGAAAAATGGTCATGTAAGTCACTTTTTTCAGAGCCGGTGCAACTTTTGAACCGTCACTAAATGAATTGTTGTAAGTTGAGGAGTACCTGTACTTTAAACAAGAGGTTGAGAGGCTTTCTCTGCTGTAACAGGGCAGAGGATCTGAGTGCGCCACCTTTTCCATAAATCAAAACTGAGAAAGTAGGCCATTTGCCACTTGGACTTGATTTTGAAAATGGACCATATCAACCTTCTTTGCTGAATGGGGAGCTGTGGCAACCAAGATGCTTAATGTGAGATGAGTGATAGTACCGTTGCTATGAATACGCTGGATTCAAAGTAATGCTTCCAAACACAGGCCTGGAGGCGGAGTTCACGCATCACATAACAGAACTGAGCAATTCTCGTGGTCAAAAGACCAGGTATAAGCAACCCAGCCAGTAGCAAATTTCTATTACAAGCAGAAACATAACCCTGTAAAAGGTAAAGATAAAGGTTCCCCCTCGCACGTATGTGCTAGTTTTTCCCGACTCTAGGGGGCAGTGCTCATCTCCGTTTCAAAGCCGAAGAGCCAGCGCTGTCTGAAGACGTCTCCATGGTCATGTGGCCGACAGGACTAAACGCCAAAGGCGCAAGGAACGCTGTTACCTTCCCACCAAAAGTGGTCCCTATTTTTCTACTTGCATTTTTTATGTGCTTTCGAACTGCTAGGTTGGCAGAAGCTGGGACAAGCAATGGGGGCTCACTCCGTTATGTGGCACTAAGGATTCAAACCGCTGAACTGCCGACCTTTTGATCGACAAGCTTAGCATCTTAGCCACTGAGCCACCGCATCCCTCATAACCCTGTAGAAGGCTGTAATATGTCAAAAATTCAAACAATCCTAACACAGCTAGAATTGATTACTTGCCTATTTGACTGACTGACTGAATATCAATGCTCGTTCCTCTGATTATCCCCATAACAACCCTTGAGAGAGGATTGGGTTTACTGACTCAAAGTCACGCTGCCAGGCTCTGTGCCGAAGGGTTGACTAGAACTCACAGCCGCCTTGTTTTATTGACACCGACAAAAACAGAGCCTTTGTTAATAGCACACCCATGTTCACCTCCACAAACATTTAAGGTCACAGGCCTACCACATATCTGATGAGTCCCTGCATCCTATTTATTTATTTATTTATTTATTTATTTATTTATTTATTTATTTATTTATTTATTTATTTATTTATTTATTTATTTATTTATTTATTGGTTCGATTTATATGCCGCCCTTCTCCGGAGACTCAGGGCGGCTTACAATGCGTTAAGCAATAGCCTTCATATTTTTGTATATACCTGCTTAGTAGGGCTTTCGGCCCACCCTAAGCGGTGTTCTTTTTTATACAAAGTCAGTTTATTGCCCCCACAATCCGGGTCCTCATTTTACCTACCTCGAAAGGATGGAAGGCTGAGTCAACCTTGAGCCTGGTGAGATTTGAACTTGCAGTAATTGCAGGCAGCTGGTGTTACTTAACAGCACCTTAGTCTGCTGCGTATAAAAAAAGATTCCACTGTTTTCCCCTTCGTGGTCACTTCACAGACATATGTCGTGACAATAATTTCTCTTTTCCTCCCCCATTTATTTTCACCCTACAGGTAATCCTCGACTTACAACTATTTGTTTAGTGACCAAAGTTACAACAGCACAGTAGGAGACCAGGCTGAGCCCGAGGGTGGGGTCAAATGAGTCATCAGTTTAGAGTCACTGCATCTGACCAGCACTGAAATATGACTTAGAACCAGTCCTTGCAGTTATGACCATCACAGCATCCACAGATTTATGTCATCAAAATTAAGGCACTTAGAATATATTTGTGGTGGTTGTAGCATCCCGAGGTCATTTGATTGCCATTTGAGATCTTCCAGGCTGGCTTTTGACAAACAAGGGGGAGCCAGATTGACAGTTGCATTATTCACTTAACAACTAGAGTAATTTGTTTAACAATTGTGGCAAAAAAAAAAAAAGACTGTAAAAACGGGCATGAGTCACTGAACGACTGCCTTGCTTCGCAACAGAAATTCTGGTCCCAATTGGTCTGACGCTATGATATTGAGGTCATAACACGAGGACTACCTGTAATCCTGTAAAATAGTCAAGGATGAGATTATTGCCTTATAGATGTCTACAGAGATTCTGTGTCATCCAGGTCACGATTGTCCCAAAAGTGCTTTTCCAAAAGAAAATTCTCCATCATTCAGTCAGAACTGAAGAAGCTTTTTTGGATGAGAAGTGAAACATCTTCAAGCAAAACAAAGGAAGTCCAGTTGCCTTTTGAAAAAAACACCTTTGGGCATCGCCTTAGGAGTGATTGGAGATTTCAGTATAAATCCACCTAGTTCAAACATTACAGCCTCTATGCTTTGCTTCCACCCTCGTGATTTCTAGCTTCCAACCAAAATGTAATGTAATCAAATGATGAAACACCTGCTTTTACTATTGATATTTTGGTACAGCAATAGCTGGATGTTTGTGAAAAGTATTACGAATCCCTAGTATGCAAACGTCTTATGCTAACTTTGATGTATCACGAAAGATGTTTTGTACTTATGGGAATACTGCATATTTCAACTTGCATTCCCGAAATTCGGGAACCATTCATTCAAGTTCCATAGAACTAAAAAAGCGTTTGATACGGCATATTTTTCCGTCACTATCACTTCCCCACGTGTGTGGTGTAGGCGTACATGTGAATGTGTATGTATGTTTATGTATGCCACCCTTCTCCAACCTGGCACCTCCAGATTTTGTCAGCCTCCAGGTTGACTCAGCCTTAGAAACTGGGAACGAGGCATAGTTTCAGAAGTACAAGGACCACATTTTTATTCCAAATAACACAAGACTCCAAGAAAGACTTCAGAAGTTTAAGTTCTCACGAAGTTGCAATGTTTGAACATCTGGTGCTGTTAAATCATTGTCCCTGATTTTCCTTTTCTTCCAGTTACCTCTTGTTGCATAATCCAATTAGGAATACTCTTCTGCATGAATGCCTGTAAACCCTCACAAATTGATAGTTCACCCCATATTCCCTTGGCGATGGGTTGACTTACCAAATCAGAGCTGTTTCTTCCTTCTTTCCTCCCTCCCTCCTTCTCTCTTTCTCTCCTGCTCCAGCATCCCAAGGGATATATCTATGCAGAGACTAACTACTTCTATGCACAAGCATCTCCATGGATACATAAAAACCTTTGTGGTAATCTCTGAAACTCTTGGTGGCACTTTTTTCCCCCCCATTAGCAGCAACACTTAACAAGGTAACTGTTCGAGTTACTCCTAAGAAAACAACCATGTACCCCCACACACCCACGCACACACACTTGACAGTATCTTCAGCATGAACCACGTTCCTTTCTGAAATCACTGTGGAAGAAACAGGTAGAGACAGAAAACAGCTCAGGTGATACAACACGGCAGGGTGAGGACAGAAGACATAACTATGTTCCCTGCAGCCAATAACACTGCTGCTCGTGCCCTTCAAAACATCTGGAACAATGAGGGTACTGCAGTGCTGATGGGGGAGGTACAGGTAGTTCTCGATTTACAACAGTTCATTTAGTGACCATTCAAACCAGTGGTGAAATGTAATTGACCAAACTAAGTAATAATTTTAATTAGCAATTTTATGATGTTTGTGTGTCTATATTTTTCTTGACTGTACACCGCCTTGAGTCCTACGGGAGAAAGGCGGTATAGAAATATAATAAATAAATAAATAAATAAATAAATAAATAAATAAATAAATAAATAAATAAATGTAAAATTTGTTACTACTGGTTTTGTGGCCGTGGCTTGGGTGGTGGTGGTGGTAATGTGACTGGGTGAGCATGGCCAACTTTTTCTCTTTTTTTTACTTTTAAAAGCATTTTAAAAGTGCCTACGTAGACACCGGATATTATTTCTTCCAATTGTGTTCAGGCTGACTTGGGAAGACAAAGCTTTTAGAAAACCCATGAATTACAGTGGCCATAATTCAATCTCATAACAACATTAAGGTAAAAGTAAATGATTCCCTTGCACATATGTGCTAGTCGTTCCCGACTCTAGGGGGCGGTGCTCATCTCCGTTTCTAAGCCAAAGAGCCGGCGCTGTCCGAAGACGTCTCCGTGGTCATGTGGCCAGCATGACTCAACGCTAAAGGCGCATGGAACGCTGTTACCTTCCCACCAAAGGTGGTCCCTATTTTTCTACTTGCATTTTTTACGTGTTTTCGAACTGCTAGGTTGGCAGAAGCTGGGACAAGTTAACGGGAGCTCACCCCCGTTACGCGGCACTAGGGATTCGAACCGCTGAACTGCCGACCTTTCGATCAACAAGCTCAGCGTCTTAGCCACTGAGCCACCGCATCCCTAACAATGTTAAAAGACAAGGTTATTCAGGTTTGAAATTGAAATGCTGTGGCGTCTTCTTTTTAAAAATAAAATAACATTTTTTTTATTGTAGAAAAAGGGATTACAAAGTCACAAGAGTCGAGCTCTACCATACTCCAGCTTCTCTGGGGAGCTTTAAAAAAAGATGCTGAATTTTACCACCGACTGGAAAACGCACAGCCACTCTATCAGGCCTATGTAGGCACTAAATATAAGGACATGTCCCTGAAAGGGCTGTTTGTTTCTTTCTAGACATATGTGCATACATATCTTCAAAATAGACCTCATCTTTCCCTCTGTATCCCGGCTATGTTCAGAAATGGATAACTATTTTGCTCCAAGACCACAGACGCATATGCATGCCATGTATGTATAGCATACATTATAAATAGCAGTATTTAGAATTGCTGTGAAGAGTATTGCAAGCTACAGCTTTATACTTTCATTCTTCTTTTTTCTACTTTTCTTCTATTTTTATTGCACTTTCAGCATTTTTGCTAATTTCTCTTTTTTTTCATTTTCTCTCTTGTTTTATTAAGAATGCTCTGTCAGGGCGCTGATTAATCCCACTCTGCTTTTGGGCAATCGCACCTTGATTTAGAGACGTGGATCGTGGCATTCTCCTTGTGTATACTTTTGTAAGAAAATAAACCCCGAAGGTATTTTTTCTAAGGAAAAACTCATTTATTTGTTATAAAGAAAATAAAACATCTGACTATCTAAAATAATTACATTTTGGCAACGTTCCTGCCGGCTACCTCTCAGCAGCCGGACTTCTTGGCAAGAGAACCAAGAAAAGTGTGAAGTAGAAAGAAAGGAATGCGGACATGCGTAGTTAGCTTACTGATAAGAAGTTTGGCAAGCTACGGAAAATCTTAAAGTCCAAAAATATGAGCTCAGCTGGTAAATACAAAAACGCAGTGACATGCTCATGATGTATCCTTTATATGAAGGAGGCAGGCCATTATTGTACTCAATCTAGTTTGCTACTAGTCTACTTCCTAACAGAGAAATTTCCTAAGAGTGAGGACAATTAACCAGTGGAACAGCTTGCCTCCAGAAATCGTGGGCACTCCATCATTGGATGTTTTTAAGAAGAGTCTAGACCAGGGGTGTCAAACTCAAGGCCTATGGGCCAGATCCAGCCAGCAGGGTGCTTAGATCTGCCCTGTGGAGCTGGCCTGAAAACAGTGAAGGACTGGTCTGCAGTGGCTCTGCCAGTGAAAAACAGAGCTCGGGAGAGCCGCGTGCGTCTCTACCAAGTTCTGTTTTCGCTGGCAGTGTTGCAGGAAGCCGTCCCAGCCAAAATTGGAGCTCGGGAGTCCATTTTCCGTGGCAGAGTGCTCGGACCACCACACACGCCCCCTGACACGAGTGATGTCAAGCTGGCCACACCCATCCTGGCCACACACACAACGCCAAGGTCAAACAACCCTGATGCGGCACTCAATGAAATAGAGTTTGACACCCCTAGTCTAGGCAGTCACTTACGGTATCTGAAATAGTATAGGTCCATGTTGGCGAACCTATGGCACGGGTGCCAGAAGTGGCATGCAGAGCCCTCTCTGTGGGCACGCGTGCCATCGCCAGCTGTTCTTCTGCTTTCCAGCATGCATATACGTGCTGGCCAGCTGATCTTTGCATGTGCCAGAGCCCCAGAAACCCAAACCCCAGGTGGCCAGCATGCAGCTGGTCTTCAGGTTTCCGGGGCTCCAGCACATGCCAGCTGGCCAGAACGCATGTGGATGCAGGAAACCAGAAGATCAGGTGGCCGGCGTGTGCATGCACACTAGCGAGCTGGTCTCTGAGTTTCCAGGGCTCTGGCACGCGCACACATGCACACGTGTACGTTCCAGTTTGGGCACTCGGTGCTGAAAAGGTTTGCCATCCCTGGTATAAGTTCTCCTCCTTGAGCAGGGGGCTGGACTAGAAGACCTCTAAGGTCCCTTCCAGTTCATTCATTCTTTTTTTTTTTAAATAGTTTTTATTGAACATTTTCCAACTTTAAAAAACACAAGTACAAAAGAAAAAAGGGGGAAAAACCAAAAAACAAATACAAATACAAACAAATAAAAAACACAAGCAACACAACAGTGTAATATAATTTTACAGCTTTCCGTATCAACATGTATATTCTGCTTATGTAGTTCACTATTCAATATTCGCCTTCTCATAGATTTTAACAATTCTAGTAATAGTATAATAATGATATTATAATAATATAATACATTCTGATTATACGTATATACATTTATCTTTATATTATATTCAATGGTTTTTGAACTGTTATTTCTTATTTGGACTTCTATTCTCTAGCCACTTGTACAGACTACTCCAAGTTTTATACTTGGAGTAGTCTGTACTTCAAGTACTTGGACTCTTCTCTTTCTTTTAACTCCATGGTCATCCTGTCCATTTCAGCACATTCAAGTATCTTCCTAATTACCACCAGTTCATTCATTCTCTTCTACTCCAGCTTGTACCTCCAAAACCTGAACTCTGATCCCAAGAGGTTTACTCAATACTACTTTATATGTCGTAAAAGGCAACTGAAGCCAAAGATAAATTGCACAGCCATCTCATTAACTATACATTATTTTAAGCCCATTTCACTTTTGTTAAATTCGGGGTGAGGTGATGTTTTGGGATGCAGTTCCATCTCCACATGTATTTTGCCCAGTTTCGCTACACCATGAAGAAATGCAATGGACTGAGACTCTTTTCATACAGCGATTTGTGTCCAAATTCTGATAACTTGAACCTTTGTCAGCTCTAAAAACTGTGGCAAAAACACTCCATGAACAAGTCATAACTAGCCCAGGGGTGAAATGCTACCGGTTCATTCTGATTCAGGCGAACTGGTAGCGCCGGCAGGTGGTTTGGCGAACTGGTAGCGGCGGCAGCACGAGGCTCCGCCCACCCACCCGGATATCGTTACTTCCTGGTTTTAACCAGGAAGTAACCTGTTTTGACAGGTTACAGAGGGTCCAAAATCGGACATGAAGATGGGACGTGTGCATGGCGTGCGCACTTCCGAACCGGTAGGGAAGGTAAGTAGATTTCACCCTGAACTAGCCCTTGACATACACACACATACACACACGCATGCACATTATAAGGAGCACACTGTCATTTTCAAAAATCAGTGACATGGCCAGCAAAACATTTTAAATACCCCAAAGAGAAAATATATACTTCGTACTGTCCACCTCAATAAAGCAATGCTGTTCACTATTGGCGTTATAATCCCAAGCCAGCTTGCTTTGATTTTAAGGATTTACTACTGAATAAATATGTGTCATGGACTGGAATTAGCTGCAGTAATTCTTCCTGACCAAGAGATTTGAGGCCTTATAATACTAAACTTCCAAAACAGATGCAGTTAACATAGCTCAGCAAATGAGTCAGCTAAAGCCACACAGAGACTCAATTTCTGACACTCACTCCCAACTTATTCATGTCCTCGTCATCTCTGATTGAAATTATTGTGATTTGCACTACCAGGCAGTGGGAGCTTCATGTGCTTCTGGGTGTAATTCAGCATGCTGGTTACTACTTTTAAATCCCTTTATGATTTAGGGCCTGGCTATCTACAAGACCAATTTTCAGAGAAATAAATCTCCCAACCTTACCCAGGAACCAGGAAAATCATCTCAGGAGCAGTGGTGAAATTCAATTTTTTTTACTACCGGTTCTGTGGATGTGGCTTGGTGGGCGTGGCTTGGTGGGTGTGGCAGGGGAAGGATATTGCAAAATCTCCATCCCCACCTCACTCCTGGGGGAAGGATACTGCAAAATCCCCATTTCCCCCCCACTCCTGGGGGAGGGATATTGCAAAATCCCCATTCCCTCCCCACTCCTGGGGGAAGGATATTGCAAAATCCCCATTCCCCCCCCCCCACTCCTGGGGGAAGGATACTGCAAAATCCCCATTCCCCCCCCACTCCTGGGGGAAGGATATTGCAAAATCTCCATTCCCACCCCACTCTGGAGCCAGCCAGAGTTGGTATTTGCTGGTTCTCCGAACTACTAAAAATTTCCGCTACTGGTTCTCCAGAACCTGTCAGAACCTGCTGGATTTCACCCCTGCTCAGGAACTCTCCTAAAAGGTTTGATGGGAGAAGATCCAATGAGGAACATTGTCTCCAGAGGTTCTCCTCCTGCAGAACACCTTAACCCTCATTTTACAGACTTTAATAAAGTTGGAAATATTTTGCTTTTCTGGGGGATTGGTTCTGGGTAGGTAGTCCTCGACTTACAACAGTTCATTTAGTGACTGTTCAAAGTTACAACAGCACTGAAAAAAGTGACTTATGATCATCTTTCACACTACCATTGCAGCATCCCCATGGCCATGTGATTAATATTCAGATGCTTGGCAACTGAGTCATATTTATGACGATTGCAGTGTTCTGGAGTCCTTAAGATTACCTTTTGCAAAATTCTGAGAAGCGAAGTCAATGGGGGAAAGGTGGTAAAATGGGATAAAAGCAGGGGTGAAATCCAGCAGGTTCTGACAGGTTCTGGAGAACCGGTAGTGGAAATTTTGAGTAGTCCGGAGAACCGGCAAATACCACCTTTGGCTGGCCCCAGAGTGGGGTGGGAATGGAGATTTTGCAATATCCTTCCTCCAGGAGTGGGGAGGGAATGGAGATTTTGCAGTATCCTTCTCCTGCCATGACCACCAAGCCACACCACGCCCACCAAGCCACGCCCACAGAACTGGTAATAAAAAAAATTTGGATTTCACCACTGATCCCAGGGTAATGTGATGACTGTGAGGGTTCCAAGTAATAAATCCACTACCAAGCAAGACTCCGAGGCATGTAGATTCCTCAAAGAATACTGTTATTTGGAATTATCATACTGGCACATATCTGGTGAAAACCGACTCTAAGGTCTCCCACAGTTTTCACCTAATTAAAAGTAAAAGATTTCCCGCTTTCTCAAAACAATCGATCACATGGTCCAATCACCGAAAGGGCTGGCCCCAGAGTGGAGTGGGAATGGAGATTTTGCAATATCCTTCCCCTAGGAGTGGGGAGGTTATGACGATTTTGCAGTATCCTTCCCCTGGAGTGGGGTGGGAATGGAGATTTTGCAATATCCTTCCCCCAGGAGTGGGGAGGGAATGGGGGTTTTGCAGTATCCTTCCCCTGGAGTGGGGTGGGAATGGAGATTTTGCAATATCCTTCTCCCAGGAGTGGGGTGGGAATGGAGATTTTGCAGTATCCTTCCCCTGCCACACCCACCAAGCCACATCAAGCCACGGCCACAGAACCAGTAGTAAAAAAATTTGAATTCCACCACTGGATAAAATTCACTTAACAGCTATCTCACTTAGCAACAGATATTTTGGGCTCAGTTGTGATTATAAGTTGTGGACTACCTCCTCTAACTTCCTGTAGGACAAAAGCAGGATGAGCTAGAAGGCAGAGTTAAACATGTCATCAGTTTGGAGTCACAAGAGAGCTAAGTCCAGCTCCCCCAAGAATTCCATTAATCTTTATCTAGCACCAATTTAGTTTTGACCATTAGATTCTTGTACAAAAGTAGCAATTATAAACTCTTCTCTGGTTTGAACTCCACAAATACTTCAGGTTATTTGCGCTTGACGCCCTCTGACCAAACATCTAGGGCAGAAGTTCTCAAACTTGACATGACGATTAGGGGAATTCTGGGAACCTAAGCCCATGGACCTTAAAACTGCCAAAGTTGAGGGGAAACTAGTTAAAAGGAAACAGGGGCTTCCTTCACAGGCAATGGTTTGTCCAATAGGGAAGAGAACTGAGTGCAATTCAGAAGCTACAGTTTTATTCCATCTCCCTCCTCAGATGGCCACGTTTGCTGAATTGCCCTCTGACAAACAAGGGCAGGGCTGGCCAGTGAAAACACAGGCCAGTGGAAACCTTCCTGAAAGGAAATGATGCGTGTGTTTTAATGTGCCACCTGCTTATACATTTCACACTGGAGCTACAATGTGTGTGGGTACGTAGGCAAGTATATAAATATATAAAACACAGCCTCCTCGAAGCTGTAAGAACACTATTGAGCTTGTTCTTAGAACCTGCCAAAATTACAACTCTATGGAGATCAGGCATATTTTAAGGCAGGATGCATTTTCCTCCCAACCCCAACTTTTATTTTTAAAAAAAGAATTTTGAGTTAATAAATGCTGTATTCATCAGAGGCTGATCTCTTCAATGAATGTTCTAATTTTTTATTTTTTGCCTGAATTAATTCAGCAAGATGTATATACTCAGGATTTAGATGAGAATAGATAGTTTCATCATCTTTTTGTATATCAATTTTGTTAAATGTTACAATTCAAAAGATAAAATCTAACACATACTAAAAAATATAGAAAGTACAGAAAAGAAAAAAAGAAAAAACCTACTAATGAAAATGAAAAGAAATATACAAAGAAGTGACTTATCCTTTTATGACAACAACTATAATTTTAAGAAATTATCAGTTTCTCTTAAAATATAACTAATGATCTCTTAATCTATAAACAAATCCTTAAAGTCTTTTCATTCAATCCTGATCAGCAAAAGCCCATTAAGGGTTTCTGAAGATGACAACATATCTATTTTGATTTTGATCAAATAACCCCTGTTTATATTCCTTCGTTTTAATGATCTTGATCTTTAATCCCTTCAAATAATGTCCTAGAATTTTATTTCTTTTCATTTTTCTTTGTTCTTTCTTGTAAAATTGTTCAAAGCTTTAACGAGTCTCTTTTGTAAAGCCAATATAGGAAAATTATCCAAGTCACTCTTTTGATTTATTTGCAAACCCATTTTAATTAAGACATCAGCCAGTTTCATTGGTATATCCTACATAGCATCTTAAAGAATTCAAAGCAAATGCATTTTCCCACAGAAGGATTATTTTAATTAATTCCAAACTCTAATTTCAAATCCATCTGGACTCTTAGTCAGTGTGTAACTTTCCAGAATGAATATTCTAATCACCTTTTGCTTGTTTATTTAAAAAAAAAAGTTAAGTCCTTAAACTTGTACTGAAAGATTGAAGGAAAATCACCCAGAGCTATAAATTTATCAATCTAAAAGTTCCTAATAGCTCAAAAAGAATTAACAAGCAATTTCCAAAAGTGATTAGAAAAAAAGGTATGTGAACTTGGTGTCCATAAAGGCTGACCATAGTTTGAGCGAAAATGGCTAACCCTCATCTCCCAGAGCTGTTTTGCAATCTCCTCAGGAGGAGAAATTGCCTGGGGCACTTGTGAGTAATCTCAAGTCGTTTCCTTGTCGAGAGAGGAATGAAGAAGAACCAATCTACTACTAACTACCGTATTTTACAGAGTATAAGACGCTCTGGAGTATAAGACACACATTATTCTGCCTCTGCCTACCAGCATCCATTGATATTCATCTGGCTACCATCCTTGCAGCAAACAGCCTGGTAAGCTTCAGCATAAACAGCTGATTGGCAGTTGAATCGGCCTCCAATCAGCTGTTCCAGGCTGCAGGGATTGCCAGAGCCCATCACCACCTCCACACATCGCAATTTCGGCCTCCATGCATTGCATTTTCAACCTTCGCATGCCCCATTTTTGGCCTCTGTGCGTCACATTTTCGGCTGGTTCCAGGTGGCAGGGATCACCGCCCCGCCAATCCCTGCCACCTGGAACCAGCCAAAAATGCGATGCACAGAGGCCAAAAATGGGGCATGCAGAGGCTGAAAACACAACACGCAGAGGCGGTGATCGGCAGCAATGTGCTGTGGCGATCCCCACATCCTGGAACAGATCTAAACCGGGGCGTATGGAGCCCAAAAACGTGACGCACAGAGGCCAAAAATGGCTGAAGGGGTGGGGGGTGGGTGGGCGGGGCTTTGGCAACATTCGGCGTATAAGACGCACTGTAATTTTCGCCCACTTTTTTTGTGGGGGGAGTGCGTCTTATACTCCGAAAAGTACGGTATTCATTCTGCTGCAACAGAGCCATCTTCAGTTTGCCATTTCTTCCCCGGAAGGAATATTCTAGAATTAGTGCCCAATACACTTGTTAAAAGCTGAGAGGAAAGTGATTTATCCAGATTGATGATAATGCCACAAGCATAACTCACAAGCACAGCCCATGACACAGCACCAACATTCAGTCCTCCACTGACATTTCAAGACACATGTTTTCTATGCATCTGGACATACCCTCTTCAGATTCTTCACAAACCTCAGATGCTCTTGTAGTTGCTTGCTGCTCCTAGAGCGGAATCAACATCTCTAGCACCAATTAGGTTGACATAAAGAAGGATTTTCTTCAGCCATAGTTTTATTGAAAAGGTTATCATGGTCTAGTTCGCAGAGAATGTTAACCCACTGAAAGGGTGTGTTCAATTTTTCAGCTTTCAGTTTCCAAACATTAGGAAAGTCAAAAGTTGTGACATGCCTTGGGGACCGTAAAGATATTTTGGTTACTTTAATATAATTTAGATGTGCTTGGTAATTACATAAATATAACTTTTTGACATTTTGTTTGTTTCAGTGTGCTGAGCCAAAAACACAAAGCCGATAGGATGACTTTGTGATCCTTAGTTGATGACGATCAGATGGTCAAGTTCACACGTGAACTCCGAAAAATGCTTCGGCACACAAACACAGCAGTTGTCTGCAACATAATTTCAGACATTGCAACTGCCTACCTGACACTGATTAAAAAGGGGGTTCAGATCAGGGGTGAAATGCTCCCAGTTTGGACCGGATCGCCCAATCCAGTAGTGATGGAGGCGGGTGGTTCGGAGAACTGGTAGCAAAAATCCCTGCCCCCCCCATGCCCATCTGAGTCGCGCAATCATCAGAGACTTTTTTTTTACTTTTAAAAGCATTTTTTCTACAACCTCTTTGGCCAAAAAAAATGCTTTTAAAAGTAAAAAAAAAAAAGCTTCTGATGATCGTGCGGCTCAGCTGGGATCGTCAGAGGCTTTTAAAAGCATTTTTTTACAACAAAAGTTGGCCGCGCCCACCTAGTCACATTACACCCCCCCCCACCAAGCCACGACCACAGAACCAGTAGTAACAAACTTTACATTTCACCACTGGTTCAGATGTTTCCTCAAACCCCAACAACAAAGATCTTCTATATGTTACCTTTTTTTGCAGTTAAATGTCTATGGAGATTCTCAGTCATCCAGGTCATGGTTGTCCCAAATGTGCTTTTTCAAAAGGCAACTGGATTTTCTTTGTTTTTCCTTGAAGATGTTTCATTTCTCATCCAAGAAGCTTCTTCAGTTCTCATCCAAGAAGCTTCTTCTTCAGAACTGAAGAAGCTTCTTGGATGAGATGCAAAACGTCTTCAAGGAAAAACAAAGAAAGTTCAGTGACTTGTCCTCCCTACCATACATATTTCAGGGATGAAGAATCTGTGGCACTCCACAACTGTGTTGGGGGTTCCCTGTGTATCCTTTAATTTAGGATCTCATCTCTAAACAAAATCACTAGATTCATTTCCCATTGTACCTTTCCTTTCTCTTAAAGACAGCCACAACCCCTGAAAAGAATATTTGATTAAGAGGCCTCTCACCTTTGAAAATCCACCTTCAGCTTCCTCTTCATCGATTTCCGCAATGCTCTGCCAAGTGGTGAGCAAGAGGAAGTTGATCCAGAAACATGAATCTGGTGGAGAAATGAGAAATATAATTGGAATGGGGGAACAAAGCTTGCTTGTTTTCCTTGATACGTTGGTGACGCTTGTCTACCTTTGTAAGTAAAACACTTTCTTAAGAAGCAGAGTCAATTTATTTTCTGGAACCTTTCTATAAAAGAGCAAAAACAATGACAGACGAAGGTGACACTAAATGGTATTGTTATTTTTAAAAAAACAGAGCTTAGCATTCAAATCCATTGTCTATGGAGATTCTCAGTCATCCAGGTCATGGTGCTGTTTTTCAAGAGGCAACTGGACTTTCTGGTTTTTTCTTTGAAGGGGTTTCGCTTCTCATCCAAGAAGCTTCTTCAGCTCTGACTGGATGGTGGGGAATGAGCTGAAGAATGAGTGGGGAATGAGCTGAACTGCCGACCTTTCGATTGACTTTACTAGTTTACTTTTTTTTTTTTAAATTTGATTTATATGCCGCCCTTCTCCGGAGACTCAGGGCGGCTTACAGTGCGTTAAGCAATAGCCTTCATACTTTTGTATATTTATACAAAGTCAGCTTATTGCCCCCACAAACCGGGTCCTCAATTTATCTACCTTAGAAAGGATGGAAGGCTGAGTCAACCTTGAGCCTGGTGAGATTTGAACTTACAGTAATTGCAGACAGCTGGTGTTAATCACAATGCTATCAATCTGCTGAGCCACCAGGCCCAAGTAAACTGGGAGTAAACTGCACTAAATGCAGTGGGGTTTACCCCCGAGTAAAAGATCCCCAGGCCACGTGAGTCACACCAAGTTTCCTATCGAGACCGCTGAGCTTCATGCTGTGATGCTCAGCATTTGCCCTGGAAGATCGGGTGTCACTCTGAAAAGCCGTCATACATCACAGGCGTGAGATTAGACGTGATGACATTACATTGGCTCAGAAGCTAAAACGGCCCAGAAGGCAATGCCTGGGTCAGCTGAGACAGCAAATGTTAGGGTAAGACAAGTATTCCAAAATGATGAGCCAAGAGCATCACAGCATGAGGCATGGTTGTAAAATCCTGACAAGCTCTTTTCGCTCAGTCACATTAAAACAAAAAACAAAAAACAATCCCGTCTAAGTAGACACAATATGAAGGACTCGCAGCTGGGATCTCCGACGTGTTAAGTATCCATGTTTCTCAACTTTGGCGACTCGGAAGAGGTGTGGACTTCAACTCCCAGAATTCCCCAGCTTGCATGAATTCTGGGAGTTGAAGTCTACACTTCTGCAAGTCACCAAGGTTGAGAAACACTGTTAAGTATCTTTCAGCTCAGTTGCTCTACACCAGGAGTGTCAAACTCAAGGCCCGTGGGGTGCTTAAGTCCAGTCTACAGGGCTGGCTTGGAAATATCAAAGGACCGGCCTGTGGTGTCTCTGCCGGCCAAAACGGGCTGGGTGCGGCCCCCACGCAGCCCATTTTCAGCCTCCCTGGCCTCCTGCAGCACTGTGCAGCCAAAAAACGGGCCATGTGGAAGCCTCAGGAGATCTCCATGCAGCCCGTGTTTGGCTGGCAAAGTGCTGCTGGAGGCTGGGGAGGTCAAAAAGGAGAGGCATCCCGTTTTGGCCAGTAAAGTGCTACAGGAGGCATCATTCCATCTCCGCCCACCCACCGGCCCGCGGAGGAGAACTACAATGCTGATCCAGCCCTCGAAGAAATCCAGTTTGACACCCCTGCTCTACACCCATCTGTGTCCCCCAAAAGAAACATTTCCAGCACGGCAAGCGGCAAGGATCAAGCTTCTTCTCCAAACAAACCAACTCTGAAGTGGCTCTATTTTCAGCACACAGAACTATCTCTCACTTTTTACAACACTCCAAACATTTATTTATACTGGAGCACTGGCAAATGAAAAGAATGTTCTATTCTAGTCATTCTGAGCTCGGTGGCTGCCCCTGGAAATTGCCATCTATGTTTAATGGCGCCCACGTTTCCCCACGCATAACGCTGCAGAGCTATTGGACCACCTGACTACTCCTGGCAACTACAGGTAGCCCTTGACTTACGACCTTTCATTTAATGACAGTTCGATGTCACAGCGGCACTGAAAAAAAAGAGACCATGGGGATGCTGCAATGGTCATGATCACACAACCATGAACACGTGGCCATGTGGATGCTGAAATAGTCATGATCACATGACCACGATCACATGGTCATGGGGATGCTGCAACAGTCATGATCACATGACCATGATCACATGGCCATTGGGATGCTGCAACAGTCATGATCACATGACCATGATCATGTGGCCATGTGGATGCTGAAATAGCCATGATCACATGACCACGATCACATGGCCATGGGGATGGTGCAACAATCTTGATCACATGACCACGATCACATGGCCATGGGGATGCTGCAATGGTCTTGATCACATGACCACAATCACATGGCCACGGGAATGCTGCAACAGTCATAAGTGTAAAAAAATTGTGATAAGTCACTTTTTTCAGTGCCATTGTAACTTCGAAACATTGCTAGGTGAATGGTTGTATGTCGAGGTTTACAAATAATTAGAGTTAATTCAAAGTGATTTCAGTGCAGTTAACACAATTGCCCCCATCTAGCTGATCACCTTCCATCACATAAAACAGCCATGTGGTGGCCGCCTTTAAAGGCACCCTAAGCACCACAAGAGTCCTGAACGGCAAAGTTATGAACCCCAGTTTTCGGTTTTTAAAAGATCAATATGAGGACCTTTAATCAGGCGTAGTGGGGAAGAAGCAGAGCATGAAGATGGCGGTGGAACATTATGGCTCAATGACCTCCAACTGTGAGGAGTCTAGACAGCTTGAATCGTTTTGAGAATTATTAATCACATCTCACTCTTTTCCAAAAGTCTTGCATCAAATTGGATTCTTAGATTCTTTCTCTTTTTTAAAACATATACTCAGTTTTATTATACTGTATCATAGGTCATATACCATATACTGTATTGTATCATATTATTTCCTGAACAATGATGCCTGGAACCCCCCCCCCCTTTTTTTTTTAAATGATAGCTTGGTTTTCCCTCCCCCATCTTTCAATCATAGCTTGAAACATGCTGAAAACACTTCAGAAATTGTGACAACTGACAAGTTTGTTCTCAGAGAGTATCTGGTTGCTGTGATCATTCCCCATAACATTCAGCCTTTCAGATTCTAGCTCCCCTACAGCAAGAGAAGTAGTTGTGATTTAAAATTGAGTAGCTTCTGGTAAAATCATAATTTCCTTCCTTTCTTCCTCTTTCTCTCCTTCCTTCCTTTCCCACCATTCCTTCCTTCCTCTTCCTTCCTCTCCTTCTTTCCTTTCCCACCGTTCCTTCCTTCCTTCCTCTTCCTTCCTCTCCTTCCTTCCTTTCCCACCATTCCTTCCTTCCTTCCTCTTCCTTCCTCTCCTTCCTTCCTTTCCTTCCATTCCTTCTTCCTTTCCTTTTTCTCATTCTTCTTTCTTTTATCTCATTCCTACCTTTCTCTCCCTCCCTCCCTTTCTTTCTCACCTTCCTTCCTTTCTTTATCCCTTCATTTCCCACCATTCCTTCCTTCCTTCCTTTCTCGTTCTGTTTCTCTCCTTCCTTCCTTTCCCTCTATTCCTTCCTGTCTTTCTCTTATCCTTTCTTTTCTTTCTCATCCTTCCTTCCTCTTTCTTTCTCCCTCCCTCCCTCCCTTCCTTTCTTTCTTTCTCTCGTTTCTTCATTTCCTACCATTCTTTCCTCTTCCTCGGTCTTGTTCTTTCTCTTCTTCCTTCCTTTCCCTCCATTCTTTCCTGCCTTTTTCTCATCCTTTCTTCTTTTCTTTCTCTCCTTCCTTCCTCTCCCTTCCTCCCTCCCTCTCTTCCTTTCTCTTCCTTGCCTGCCTGCCTTCTTTCCTTCCTTCCTTCCTTCCTTCCTTCCTCCCACCCACTATGAGTTTACAATCTGATAATTCTAGGGTGATAGAAGGAAGAGGGAGAGGAAATTGCACATGTGCAGACATGCACACATGCGCTCGTACACACACACACACACACACACACACACATTTCATTCACTACAGAATCCCTCCTGCATGGAAGTGTGGTCATGCCAGGCATCCAAAGGCCAGATGGAGCCTTAGAAACTCCTCCATGGATGTGTCTCTCTCTCTCATCCCCCCCTCCCCCTCCATGGCCTTCCTTTGAGGATAACGAATCCCAGCAATTTTTATTTTTATTTTTTTGCCGAGCCATTTGCAAAAGGAATCAAAAGCCGTTGATTTGCTTGTTGGATAACAGCAGAACTTTGCCGCCTCTCAAACTGGAAGAGAGGAAACAATAAATAAATAAATAAATAAATAAATAAATAAATAAATAAATAAATAAATAAATAAATAAATAAATAAATAAATAAATAAATAAATAAATAAATAAACAAACCTCTTATGGTCGTTATGGCAACGAAGAATTCTATATTTAAAATCAGGTTTTCACCGGCAAGGAGAGCTGGCACTAGCGGAAAATCAACGCTTCCCTGGGCTACTGTGCCCCGATGTTCTTTTAGAGCCCCTGGAAATGGACGGCAAGGAGCACGATGATGTGGAGGGGCTCTCCAAACTGACACCGTGGTTGGGGGTTGGGGGTCAACCTCACACGAAAGGAGAATGATTTTGCTTTCTTCGATATGCCTCCCCTCCTTGCACCTACACCCCCACCACGGCCCTCATCCAGGCTGCTAACAGAACATTACCTCAGCTGGGTAACACAAAAGCTACAATGCCCGCCTCAAACAGATGGCGGGATGGAAAAAAGCACGGCAGCTTTCTGTCTGACAGCTCGAAGGCGGTGCGGGGGGGGCAGAGGAGAGGCTGGGGAGGGTGCAGGCAGCTCCCCTGGCTGCAAGGCCAGTTCAGCCAAGGCCACTGGCTGAAACAGGTGGCCAAGGGCGCCGGTTCAGACGTCTGGGAGCCAAGTTGTCAATCTGTGGATTTGACCAAAAGCTCCATTTGCTTACGCATCTACGGGGGGGAACTAGAACTGTTGCAGATCCCGCTGCAAGGACAGATGGATGGGGAAAAAAAATTCACCCAAGGCTGTAGATGCAGAAGTAGTTCTTACATCGATGTCCTGCCTTTTTCTCTACTGAACTCAAGGCTTTGTTTTAAAAAAAGTGAGCCTCCAGATTAGCCCCACGGCCAAGAGGAAGTTATGAAACTAAAGCCGCCCAGGACATCGTGAGAGATGAACCCGAGTAAGCGCGGCGGCCTAGTGGTTAAGGTTTGTTAACCGGAAGGTGGACAATTTGAAACCCAAGCACTGCATTGGGTCTAGAACAACTTGGCATGGCCAACTCACCACGAGACAAGGGTTACACTAATATCAAAGAAATGAGAATAGAATAGAATAGAATAGAATAGAATAGAATAGAATAGAATAGAATAGAATAGAATAGAATAGAATAGAATAGAATAGAATAGAATAGAATAACATAGTTGGAAGGGACCTTGGAGGTCTTCTAGTCCAACCCCCTGCTTAGGCAGGAAACCACAACACTTCAGACAAATGGTTATCCAACATCTTCTTAAAAACTTCCAGTTTTGAAGCATTCACAACTTCTGGAGGCAAGTTGTTCCACTGATTAATTGTTCTCACTGTCAGGAAATTTCTCCTTAGTTCTAAGTTGTTTCTCTCCTTGATTAGTTTCCACCCATTGCTTCTTGTCCTACCTTCAGGTGCTTTGGAGAATAGCTTGACTCCCTCTTCTTTGCGGCAGCCCCTGAGATATTGGAAGACTGCTATCATGTCACCCCTAGTCCTTCTTTTCATCAGACCAGACATACCCAATTCCAGCAACCGTTCTTTATATGTTTTAGCCTCCAGTCTCCTAATCATCTTTGTTGCTCTTCTCTGCACTCTTTCTAGAGAATCATTAAAGAAATGGTGCAAAAGGAGAGACAAGAATTAAAATATTTTTAAAAATTATTTTAAATACTTAAATTGAATTGTTGAATTGTCCCACAGCAAGTTGAATCCATATGAATGACACTTCAGCCATCGTGCAAGGAGCTGAACCCCAAAAGAGCATCATTTTATAGTCTTCTGATAAAAAGCTTATTTGGGAATGCTTATTTGGCAGCACAATAGAATTTTGGATTCTTAGAAAATGTATTTGTTGCAAATAATTGAACCTGCTCTTTCAAAGGTGGGGAAAGTATGGTTTTCACTGGTTACAGTACCTTTATTCAACTTCATGACCCATGTATGGCAAGCATACATTTTGTGATGCTTAATGAATAACAGGAAAAGGTCAGCAAATTGGGTTATTTTGGTCCAGGACTTTTTTAAAGGGTCTATTTTTGTTTCCCTCTGAATCTCAAACCACCCTCTAATTTTTAAGACTCTGTTTCGCTGCAAAAAGTTGAGAACCGCTAAACAAGCAAAGAAGCAGGAGTTTTGCTCCTGCCACTTATGTGAGTTGCTGGCACTTCAAAAGATAGTTACCACTTTAAATGCATTTTGGTTGAAATAAATTCAAGAGTTGATTATCGTGTACCTTAATCAAGGAACTACCAAGGAGAAAAGCATATCCCCTACTAACACTGGCAGTGCAAGCTGTGGCATATAAACAGGGAGCATACCCACACTCATTAGTGCTGATGGTATTACCTAGCTGGGTAATGAAGTGTCTATTTGCAAGCAAACAACAATGTTCCAAGAGCACCAAGACTCCACAGGAGTCCTGAGCTACTTATATTTTCTTCTATTTTTTTTTTTAATTTGATTTATATGCCGCCCTTCTCCGGAGACTCAGGGCGGCTTACAATGCATTAAGCAATAGCCTTCATACTTTTGTATATTTATACAAAGTCAGCTTATTGCCCCCACAAACTGGGTCCTCATTTAACCTACCTTAGAAAGGATGGAAGGCTGAGTCAACCTTGAGCCTGGTGAGATTCGAACCTGCAGAAATTGCAGGCAGCTGTGTTAATAACAGGGTACATTAAACCACTGTACTACCAAGGCTCCTATCATTCCCTAACCTGGTCTTTCAATGGTGCACCATCACTACTGTACCTTTCCAATAGCATTATTAAAAACCTTGCTAAAGAATCCAATAATTTCATTGTCTTCCTGAATGTCAGGAGAAATGGCACCTTATGAATCTCTTTTGTTGTTGTTAATTGCGAACTCGTGTCCGACCCATCACGACCCCATGGACAACGTTCCTCCAGGCTTTCCTGTCCTCTACCATTTTCTGGAGTCCATTTAAGCTCATGCCTACTGCTTCAGTGACTCCATCCAGCCATCTCGTTCTCTGCCATCCCCTTCTTCTTTTGCCCTCAATCTTTCCCAGAATTAGGCTCTTCTCCAGTGAGTCTTTCCTTCTCATTAGGGGGCCAAAGTATTTGAGTTTCATCTTCAGGATCTGGCCTTCTAAAAAGCAGTCAGGGTTGATCTCCTCTAGGACTGACCGGTTTGATTGCCTTGCAGTCCAAGGGACTCTCAGGAGTCTTCTCCAGCACCATGAATCTCTGGAGAGAAGCTATTCCAAAGAAATGGGGCTATAACTGAGAAGCATTGACTCCTGCCACCCTCAAGTTTCTCACTATGGGGAAACTTCATGATGCCCACTCATGACTCGATGGGTTGGTTTCATTTCAGGGACGAAGCCCTACTAAACCTGGAGACCAAGCCCTGTGGGGATTTATAGGTCAAAACCAGCACATTGATATGTATCCTGAATGTTATTTCTAAGCAATGTTCTAACATGTGCTATATGAGAACTGCAATTTTCCCTTACCGTCAGGTTGGTCACTGCCTTTTGTATCAATTACAGCTTCTCAGTAGTCTTCAAGGTCAGCCTTTTGTAGAGAATATTGCAATAGGCTTTCCAAGAGATGACTAGAAAATGTGTTTCTATCATTAGGACTTCTTTCTCCAGGAAGAGAAGTTGGTGCCTCAATTGAAATTGGGGACAGTCTCCCCTAGCCTGGCTTATCTTGGAGAAGCCACAGAGTCCAGGAAGACCCTCAAAGCACAGATCTGCTCCTTCAGAGGAATTCCTATCATCCAAATGACCACTGGAGCAATATTGCAGATAAACAGCAATTGTAAGATGCTGGGATTCAACCTTTTTTTTTAATCTCCATCCAGATCCCTAAAGCTGCCAAGCACCAGGTTCCAATTTATAGTGCATTTCTGAGATTATAGACTTAAGTGTATCTGACTCCACATCCTCTCTCCCTTTATGTGAATCTTGATGGCCTCTTCCAACACCTTCACATAAATGTTAAGAATGTCAGAAATGCTAAAAAGCTGAGGAGAGGGAGAAGAACCATGTAGCTCCTTTATGTGAGCAACAAGGGTGACTTTTCTTCCTGGCTCCAGCAACCAAATGATCTCTAGATTGAGTAGGGAATTGAGGATTATTTGGGGTTCAGCTCTACCTGACAACATTCCATTCCATATGTCTATAGAGCAGTGATGGCGAACCTTTTCGGCACCGAGTGCCCAAACTGGAAAGCATACATGTGCATGTGCATGCGTGTGCCAGAGCCCCAGAAACTCGGAAACCAGCTGGCTGGTGTGCATGCATGTACCGGCCGCCTGATCTTCTGGTTTCTGGTATGCACATGCGTGCCGGCCAGCTGGTTGCGCCAGAGCCCCGGAAACCTGAAGATCAGCTGTGCGCTGGTCACCTGGTCTTTGGGTTTCTGGGGCTCCGGCATGTGCAAAGATCCAGCTGGCCAGTGCACATGCGCATGCTGGAAACCAGTAGAGCAGCTGGCGATGGCGTGCATGCCCAGAGAGAGGGCTCTGCGAGCCCCCTCTGGCACCTGTGCCATAGGTTCGACATCATGGCTATAGAGCAGTGATGGCTAACCTTTTTACCATCGTGTGCCAAAAGCGTGGGGGGGTTGCGCACGTGTGTGCCCACACCCATAATTGAATGCTGCGCCCTGCCCCGCCCCCCGCCCCACATGCACGCGCAACCCCCCGCCGACCCCCACTTTTGGCATGCGATGGCACGGTGGGACTGGTAGGCCTGTTTTTCACCCTCCCCAGGCTCCAGAGGCTTTCTAGGAGCCTGGGGAGGGCGAAAACAGCCTTCCCCACTCCTGCGGAAGCCCTCTGGAGGCCGGAAACAGCCCATTTCCCGGCTTCCGGTAGGCCCAGAAGGCCCGAGAATCAGATGACCGGTGCGTGCATGAGCGCTGGAGCTGAGCTAGGGCAACACTTGCATGCCCACAGATATGGCTCCGCGTGTCACCTGTGGCACACGTGCCATAGGTTCGACATCACGGCTACAGAGATTCTCAGTTACCAGGTCATAGTTGTCCAGGTCAACACAGTCCTTTCAGCAGTTCCAAGAAGGTTTCACACCCATCTGCACTGTGCAAGTGACCCTGAGGGCACAGATAAACCTCCAACTGGCCTCAACGACCAAATGACTGCAAGAAATATAAATCCTTCCATTCCCCACCATTCAGTCAGAACTGAAGAAGCTTCTTGGATGAGAAGCAAAACTTCTTCAAGGAAAAACAAAGAAAGTCCAGCTGCTTTTTTTAAAAAAAAAAATACCTTCGGAATCTTCTCAACGTTACATTCCTGAGAAGTGGGTCAACTCAAATATCTCATTTTTGATAAACCTGGAATCCGAGAAACGTGGAAGCTCCAGCCTTGAGAGCTTTTCCCTATTTTTGGAAGAGCCCTCAGAACCTAGAAATAAAAGTTTGACTTTCATTGAAAGAAAAGGGAGGAAATGAAGAAGGGAGCGTGGGTGGAGTCGCAGCTGTCTTTGAGATGAACGCAGACCAGATTTGCTCTGGGGTCCGAGTCAGCCTTGCCTCCTCCCTTCCCTCATTCTGCAATTAAAAGCAGGAGTACCATTTTTGCTACGGCTGAACTATTAAAGGGGCATTGTGTTGGGGAAAAAAATGTGCAGCTCTATGGTAAGTTGTTTTGAGTGACAGCTGAAGTTTAATAAATGTCATTCTCTGAGAGGGCTAGATTCAAACCAGAGCTTTAAATAGACCTGTCACAGAGACTCTTACATGTGTCAGAACTGAGATATCTATGCATTTCCTTCTCTTCCCCCCACCCACACCCCCAACTCAACATTTCAGTTAAGAAACACTTACGAGAAGTTGGAAACTACCACTAGTTGATGTTTTCTTATAGTTAATTAGAATGCTCAATCTGAATGTACTTATGATTGGAGTTCTAACACCGTAAATTTATTTCTCAGCTGAATATGTTAAACCAATACATTTATGTAACTTTAAATGTGTTTTTATCCCGCCTTTATTATTTTGATAAGTACCTCAAGGTGCAAACATACCTCATGGTCCTTCCTCCTCCCTTTTTCCCCACACTGGCAACCCTGTGAGGTGTGCTGGGCTGAGAGAAACTGACTGGCCCCAAATCACCCATGCCAAAGGTAGGACTAGAACTCACAGTCTACTGGTGATTGGTCCAAAGTCACCCAGCTGGCTTTCATATCTAAAGTGGGATTAGACTCAGGAGTGGGATTCAGCCAGTTCGGACCAGTTCGGGAGAACTGGAAGTTAATTTTAATCTGGTTCGCCAAATCAGCTGTTGCAAGGACTGGCTGACGCCACCCACGACGCCCCTCCCCTCCCAGGAGTCTCCACGCAGCCCATTTTGGATGCAATTTTCTTGCAATTTTAAAACTGAATTAGCAAAATAAACATTACAAGGAACATCAGCGAATCATGGTTTACTGAATTAACTCACTGCTTGCACTTGCTCAGCAAAATGTGATTTGAGGTTCAGTTTGTTGTAGAAACTTAGTTGTTAGCTTGCTGGACAAATTAGGCCACTACACTAACTGTAACATGGTCTGTTCATTAAACACAGCTTGTTAGATGAATACATCAGTTGTGTTTTGTTAATCCACCTATAGGAGTTAGCATGTTATTTGAATTTAGCCACTTAAGTCTATGTTAAATATACTTGCTGGACTAAACCACAAAGTAGACATCCTAATATGTTATACAAAACCACAGGAATGAGCATGTCTGGAAAAAGAATATGGATAAATACTTAAGCAGAATATAGAATAATCAGTAGCTAGAGAGGAGAGACTGGGTTACAAGGTTCCTGAATATCCCAACCACATACAAAATGCAGAACCCAACAGACATGAGTTGAAACATGCAATGAATTCAGTGTCAGCACCTTGGACAGAGACACAAGTATTGAATATGGGAGTTTACCCCTTCAAGTCTTGGCTTAGAACCTACTGAACCTAGTTAAGATCCTAGAACCGTGATGGCGAACCTATGGCGTGCATGCCACAAACGCCACGCAGAGCCCTCTCTGCCAGCACGCCGGCTGTCACCCCGGCCCAGCTCCACCATGCATGCATGTGTGCCTTCTGGCGGCCAGCTGGTCTTCGGGTCTCTGTCGTGCATTCACGGGGATGGGGCGCATGCGAGGGATGCGTGCGTGCATGCGTAGGGGATGCGTGTGTGCGTGCATGCACAGGGGTGCAGGAGGCTTTTCAGGCCCAAAATGGGGCATGGGGCGGCCTTGCACTGTGCCCCCACGCCCCTATTTGGGCCTGGAAAGCCTCCTGCACCAACCTGGAAGTCAAAACGGGGCATGGGGAGTCTGGGGTGCATGCACGGGAGACACACATGCATGCACAGGTCTGGGATGCATATACAGGGGGGCACTCACATTGCATTTTGTGGGCCGATTTGTGAAAGAAACACATAACTGCAATGTTCAAAGGGGTACATGGTTCATGGTATAAAAATGCTCCGCAGTACAAGAAGCTAGATTTAGCACAAGATGCAGTAAACATGGAATGTAACTCCCTTGGAAACAGAGAGGAAGACGTCTAATCTTTACCAGCTGCAATCCGTTTGAAAAATATTTCCTAAAATGATCATTAGATTCCCAAGAGGAGAGCCACATTGGTACAATGGTTAATGTATCAGTCTAGAAACCAAGAGACACTGATTTCTAGTCTCATTTTAGGCCCAAATCCACCTATAGGATATAATCCAGCCAGGCAATCTGGGTCAGTCACACACACACACACACACACACACACACACACACACACACACACTCCTCCTTCTCCTTCTTCCTAGCATATTCCCACAGATGCAGGGTCCACTGTTTAGATCACTGAATGCCACTTTGCATAGTCAGCTGCATCTCCAGGGTGCAGGGCCCGCACCTTGCATATCTTTGTTGATGGTGTCTTACCATCTCTGTTTTGGACGCCCACAAGGTCGCCGGCAATTGACTTTTAGTTGGTAGACAGTTTTGGCCATGGTGGACATGTCTCTGCTCTCTGGACATGCCCACACCAGCGGAGCTGGCCTTCTCTCATCTTCTCTATAATTGGTGCCACACCAAAATGTTGTCGAATGGTGTCATTTGTGATGTGGTCAAGAAGGGAGATGCCTGATATCCAACGGAGCATTCGCATTTCCATGGCATGGAGATAACTTTCAGTTCCTGTTGTTGCTGCCCAGCATTCAGTGCCATACAGCAGTGGTCCCCAACCTTTTTATCGCCGCGGCCCGCTGAGCGCGCGCAGGGGTGGGGCCACGGCCCAGGAGCCTTTGCGCAGGCCCATTGCGCACGGCCCAGGAGCCTTTGCGCAGGCCCATTGTGCACGGCCCAGGAGCCTTTGCGCAGGCCCATTGCGCACGGCCCAGGAGCCTTTGCGCAGGCCCATTGCGCACGGCCCAGGAGCCTTTGCGCAGGCCCATTGCGCACGGCCCAGGAGCCTTTGCGCTGCAGCGTTCCTGTCCCCCGGCCGCTGCGCGGCCCGGTGCCAGGTACTCCATGGCCCGGCACCGGTCCGCGGACCGGGGGTTGGGGACCACTGCCATACAGTGCAACAGGGAAGATGGTTGTGTTGTAAATCTTAGATATAAGACAGGTTGGCATTCGTCTGTCACATGATACACAGGTGAGATCTCGCTATGCATCCAGGCTGCATTCACCCTTGCTCGCACCTCACTGGTCACTCACTCTCTCTCAGCCCTAGAAAATAGGTAATGGCAAACCACTTCTAAAATCTTGCCAAAAAAAACCCCTGTTCAGGCAGTTAAAAGCAGTCAGCGCTGACTAGAAGACAAATCATCATCAGATTTTCTATATTTCCCATGAATAGAAAAAAGCTGGATCCGGAATCCGGGCTGTAACAATCATTTATTTTCTCACAAACATGTACAGATGGGAATGAATCTCTTGTAAGGAGGGGAAGTACAGATGTAGCACGAAACCGCCAACACACACACACAAAAAGAACTAAGAACTAAGTTTCCAGTCTCCAGTGGCTTCAACTGCTTAGAACCACTTGTTCTTTGTACACATCTCTGCTCTTTTTAATTTGCGTAATTCCATTCAGGATTTTGACTCTCCTTGTTATGTTTTATCAAGGCAGCTTGAGAAATATCAGCAGTTCTACTCAAATGGGCTACAACTCTACATGACATTATCTCAGGTTTCATATTTGTAAAAAAAAAAAACATTTTCTCCTCCGTAACTTACATAGAAGTAATGTTCATTTCTGCCTACATCTATTAAACTGCAAATAATTCTTTGTTCTGAGTATTAAGGTCGGGCGGAGGTTTTTTTTAAATGAAAAACACAAGAAAAAGCTCAGTGACAGGAGGTTGAAGGAAGTCTCTGCTATTCACCAGCCACCCACATGCTATCTTAATTCATCAGGAGACAAAGGCAGTTCTTTGTTTTACAGCCCCATCTCTGCCATTCATTCATAGTGAGCTATCGCTCCAAATAACCAGAGTTCTACTTATGGTGGGAGAGAAAGAGGTTTAATAAGGCCTCAGAATGCCTATCAGGAAAAATGATAGGAAGATAAACCTGGTTTGGTTCTGCAACCCAACAAGACAGACACAGACTTCAGAGGATAACTAGAACTGCAGAAAAAACAATTACTACCAACCTGCCTTCCATTGAGGACCTGTAGACTGCACGAGTCAAAAAGAGGACTGTGAAAATATTTACAGACCTTTCACATCCTGGACATAAACTGTTTCAACTCCTACCCTCAAAACGACACTATAGAGCACTGCACAACAAGACAAGTAGACACAAGAACAGTTTTTTCCCAAAGACAGAGACAGTCTTCTTGCTGCAAGAAATGCAGAGGTAGAACATTACTAGTCTGCATTACTATTACTGTTAATTTTCTCATCATTCCTATCACCCATCTCCTCCCAAGGGACTTGCAGGAGTCTTCTCCAGTACCACAGTTCAAAGCCTTCAATTGGAGTCTATAGCTAGTCCTCATTTAGCAACCACAAGTGGGGCCAAAAACTCAGTCATTAAACAAAGCAGTCACTAACTAAAATCACTGTGCTTTTGATCTTAACTTCAGCTTTGGGACAGTTATAAATGCGAGGATTGATGCAAAGTTATGTTTTCATGACCATTGTAACTGCGAACAGTTGCTAAACGAGGCAGTTACTTAACAAAGACACTTCATACTTTGGATTTTTACTACTCAATTCCTGCCTTCTCCTAGACTGGCAGGCAGCAGCAGCAGCAAAAAAAAAAAGAATCTGAAAGCTCTGAGTGAATGACTGGTAAAGTACATGAAATCAGGCTGTGTGATTAAAATGTTCTTAATGAACGGAGGTGTTTTTTCAGATTATTATTCTATATTTAAATGTTCTTGGATACATTCGATGCAGAGTCCTCTCCCCCCTCCCTCCAGGTGCCAATTCAATTACACAGCAATACAAGTACAAGCTTTCCTTATTTGTTTGTTCAACAGTATCTTGCCCAACGTTTTATGCACGACTTTATTACTAAGCCTAGTAAGATATACTGATTGGTTCCACGTGTCTATGGAGATTCTCAGTCATCCAAGTCATGGTTCTCCCAAAGGTGCTTTTTCAAGAGGCAACTGGACTTTCTGGTTTTTCTTTGAAGACGTTTCATTTCTTAACCAAGAAGCTTCTTCAGAACTGGTTCTGGATTTTTGGGGTTGAAAACAGTGGTGAAATCCAATTTGTTTTACTACTGGTTCTGTGGCCGTGGCTTGGTGGGCGTGGTGTGGTGTGGCTTGGTGGGCATGGCAGCGGAAGGATACTGCAAAATCTCCATTCCTTCCCCACTCCTGGGGGAAAGATACTGCAAAATCCCCATTCCCTCCCCACTCCTGGGGGAAGGATATTGGAAAATCTCCATTCCCACCCCACTCCGGGGCCAGCCAGAGGTGGTATTTGCCGGTTCTCCGAACTGCTCAAAATTTCTGCTACCGGTTCTCCAGAACCTGTCAGAACCTGCTGGATTTCACCCCTGGTTGAAAGTCCTGTAACTATTTCGCACACGTTTGGTCTTGCATTACAATTTTCATGCGTTTCCCTCCTCAGAATAGCAAAGATATTCATCCTGATAGATTCCTTGAATGTAATGGACTAGTCAGACCATTTCCTGTATATACTGTAAAAACACGACAGGGCAGCCAGCGGCAAAGATAACAATCAACAAAACCAACACTGTTATTATTTTTTTCTAATACTGAGCATGGGAAATGCTGATAATTACATAGCCCAAACAAGATAATACAAGGAAGGTATGAGCACTCTCTGCAAAGCCGTCAGTTTTAAATAAGTACAAAATATTACAAAGACAAAAATAGTTAAAACAAGCATCTACTTATTTCACGTCTGAGCAGCTAACTTAAAATGAAGTTTATTAACTGGCAAAGCTGGCAGAAACTTGAAAAGGAGTTGGGAAACTGGAACTTGGGACTCCCAATTAGAACATCCTTTTTAAAATTGGAGATTTATTTGTAAAATACAAGATATGAGAATTCTGTTCTTATTTGACCCACATTGATTATTATTTTTTTCTAAAACCGAAGAATTTACTTCTTCTTTCTGATTGTTTATATACGAACAGTTAAAGGTAAAGGTAAAGGTTCCCCTTGCACATATGTGCTAGTCGTTCCTGACTCTAGGGGGCGGTGCTCATCTCCCTTTTAAAGCCAAAGAGCCAGCGCTGTCCGAAGACGTCTCCGTGGTCATGTGGCCGGCATGACTAAATGCCAAAGGCGCATGGAACGCTGTTACCTTCCCACCAAAGGTGATCCCTATTTTTCTACTTGCATTTTTTACATCCTTTCAAACTGCTAGGTTGGCAGAAGCTGGGACAAGTAACGGGAGCTCACCCCGTTACGCGGCACTAGGGATTCAAACCGCTGAACTGCTGACCTTTCGATCAACAAGCTCAGCGTCTTAGCCACTGAGCCAACGTGTCCCTATACAAACAGTTAAGATTCAACTATTAGGAAAATGGGAGATTATACAGTGCAGATTAACATATTTGCTTTTCCATGTAACAATCTACCATTTTTTTGCTCCCAAGCTTTCTCAACACCTGCCTAGGGTGTTTGGGCACACAATGCCAACTCATAACCCATGCCTATTAAGAGATGCTGGAGGACTCATGAATTTTATTCTGAAACCCCAGCACACAAGGAGGGATTAAAGTGCCAAAAGGGAAATTGGCAGGAAGGAAAAATACGAAGTAATCTGACAAACCGCAAGTCGTAGTGGGCTGGAAATTTGGACTGATTGCAGCTTAGCAGAAAACAATAATTTTGAATGTCAACAATGGAATTGAAATATCTAGTTGTGTAAATGTACTCAGTGAGGACAACCCTTTCCTGAGGAATAATATAGCCAGTTATAAAGGGAACTGTGGGAAGGATATTTGATTTTCAATCCAAACTCCATATCAACCAGAATAATTGCTTATTTGCATCCTGGGGCATTGTCAAATTTGGATGTTTGCATTTGGTTATGTTTTGAAACTTATTGCTGATGATAGTAGACGCATTGCTGGCTCAATAGTAATAACTGCGAGAGGGATCTTAAGAATCCTAATGGGCAATCACTTAAATATGAGCCAGAAATGTGCTGCAGCTGCCAAAAAAGCCAATGCAATCCTAGGCTGCCTTAGCAGAGGGATAGAATCAAGACCTCTTGATGTGTTAACACCACTTTATAATGCCTTGGTAAGGCCACACTTCGAATACTGCATGCAGTTTTGGTCACCACAATATAAAAAAGATTTTGAGACTCAAGAAAGAGTACAGAGAAGAGCAACAAAGATGACTAGGGGGTTGGAGGGTAAAATTTATGAAGAATGGTTGCAGGAATTGGGTACATCTAATTTAGCAATAGCACTGAGAATGATATATACCTTCACAGTGCTTTACAGCCCTCTCTAAGAGGTTTACAGAGTCAGCATCTTGCCCCCAACAATCTGGGTCCTCATTTTACCGACCTTGGAAGGATGGAAGATTGAGTCAACCTTGAGCCGGTGAGAATTGAACCCCTGGCAGTCAGCAGAATTAGCTGCCAGGTATAGAATAGCAGTACTGCATTCTAACCACTGCCCCACCATGGCTCCTTCTTTTAATGAAAAGAAGGACTAGAGGTGACATGACAGCAGTGTTCCAATATTTGAGGCACTGCCACAAGGAAGAGAGGATCAATCTATTCTCAAAAGCACCTGAAGGCAAGACAAGAAGTATTGAATAGAAACTAATCAAGGAGAGAAGCAACCTAGAACTAAGGAAAAATTTCCTGGCAATGAGAACAATCAGTCTATGGAATGACATGCCTCCAGAAGTTGTGGGTGCTCCAACACTGGAAGTTTTTAAGAAGATGTTGGATAACCATTTGTCTGACATGGTATAGGGTTTCCCGTTTGTGCAGATTTGGACTAGAAGACCTCCAAAGTCCTTTCCAACTCTGTTATTCTGTTATTATTTTCTATTGCACATATCAACGTCTTACCTGTCAATGACTACTTTAGCTTCAACCGCAATAATACACAAGCAAACAATGGATACAAACTCAAGGTAAACTGCTCCAAACTCGATTGCAGAAAATATGACTTCAGCAATAGAGTGGTCAATGCCTGGAATGCTCTACTTGACTCCGTTGTTACTTCCTCAAACCCCCATAGCTTCAACCTTAAACTGTCTACCATGGACCTCACCCCATTCCTAAGAGGTCCGTAAAGGGGGCATGCATAAGCAAACCAGCGTGCCTTCTTATTCTTATTTCTTATTTTGAATTTGTATGCCTTCCATCCCTGTCCTACTGTCCCCATTTATTTATACTCATTTCATGTGCTCATGTCCATGTTTATACTTACATCTGCTATCTCATACATGTTTGACAAACTAAATAAAATAAATAAATATCTTTGACCATATGCAGTTTCCTTGGCTAGTTTTAAGTTACTAAAATGAAAATGGAAATCTTCAGTGATATACCATTGTGAGAGTCAACACAAATATGTGAAGCCAAGGAGGCTGTAAGTGAGATAATTGTGTAATGATAGACACATCCTTCAAGCACTTTACAACAATGATAAAAGTTGTTATAAAAACCCTACTCATGGAAATTTCAGAGAGATGTTTTTCTCTTCTGTAAGGATGGGAAAGGCATAAGCAGTTATTTTCCATCAAATTGATTAAAAATAACTGGAGGAAAAAATGCCAACCAAGTTTGCCAACATCTCTGACACACACCAATTTTATCTTCTTCGTGAAGACCTGGCCCAAAATATAGCCGGAGAAAGTAAAATGAGGTCATATAAGCGAATTCGTCTCTCACTTTTCCTCAGAGGTTAAAGTTGCTTACCACATCTTAGAAGAATGCCATCACATCCTGATGATTAATTTGGGTTATCCAAATGGCGATCATCCAATTTGAGCACCACACGCTATCTGTTCGGTGTCTCATCTTTACCATGTAAGAATTAAAGGCGAGTCAACTTAAATGAGCACTCAGGGCAGACTTTTCAATCTAGATCACATCTGTCCCGATTACAAACCTTCAATGCAGGCCAAATGACTTCCTTCTTCTCAGGTGCAAAATCTTTGAAGTCGGGAGATGAGTTTGCCTGGGAGTCTTTGTGTAAATAAACGGTCTACCAATAAATGCATATCTTGATAGAGAATGCTGCCAGTATGAACTGCTATCAGGTATTTTGATGTGAACAACAAAACATCTCATAGCTTCCTGGCATCAGGTCATATCTCTACCAACATCTTAGCTGAGTGACTAAGAAACAAAAAATAACATGAGTTGGTGAGTAAGCAAGAGAACAACTCCTATTATCTGCAACGGAAGATGACCATATCACAGAGGAAGAAGAGGCAGTTGAAGTAGGAAAATATCCCTATTGGAAAAAAAAATAGCTGCAGAAGACAATTGGATGGCCTACCCACTCCACTTGGAAAGATATGTTCCACATTCCCTCTCTCGCTTAGCTTCTATGGCAGTGGTGAAATGCAGGTGGTTCTATCTGGCTCGGACAAACTGGTAGAGCCGGTGGAGGGAGGCTCCGCCCACCCGCCTGGATGTCATCACATCCCGTTTTTGACACTCTGCGCATGAGCAGAAGGCCCTGCATATGCACAGAGGTGTTGCATGCGAGTGAAACGCAAGCACTCTCATTTACGAACCGGTAGCGAAGGTAAGTGGATTCCACCCCTGCTCTATGGTCATCTAAAACAGGTCATCTCCAACCTTGGCAACTTTACGAGTTGTGGACTTCAACTCCCAGAATTCCTCTGGGAGGAATGCTGGCTGAGGAATTCTGGGAGTTGAAGTCCACAAGTCGTAAAGTTGCCACGGTTGGAGATCCCTGATCTAAAATAAAATATTTCATCAGGCTGCCTCTGAAGGAAAAAAAACAGGAGGCAGAAAGCTGTGCTATTTTTTTCAAGGAAAGGCCAGTCAAGCTCTCCTTTTTTTTTTTTTTCTGGGCACAATTTTTGGAATGATTCACACTGCATCATTCCTGTGGGCGTTTACTATCACTACCACTGGAACAAGGTGGCTCAAATGGTCGGAACGCTGGGAAGTCCGCGTTGGAGACCCGAGAGCTGCCATGGGGCAGGACTGAGCTCCCATCCTTCACTTCAGCTCCTGCCAGGGACATGAAAGGAGCCCCAACTAGGCGTCCCCATGGTAACGGTGCTGTCACCAGCTAATCCCTTCAACTCGGAAGTGCTTGGTGTTTCTGACACGAGTGCAGCATTTCTACCATTAGCAGTAAGGAGGAGGGCAATTGAGGGAAACAGAAAAAAGCAAGGATAGGTATTAAAGCTTAATGTCAGAAATAATACAGGGTCTATGTGTGCACCTTGATAAACAAAACCTACAGAAGATCCAACCTCCACTGAATTTCACCTGTCAATTGGTCAAGTGGCCCGTCAGCGGCCTGTGCAGCTAGTAGCTGATTCCGACAGCGAGGAGGCTGGTGTGGTGCTGCGCTAGCAGCCTGTGCAGCTGGCACTCGAGTCGGACAATGAGGAGGCTGGAGAAGATGTGGTGCCAGAGGCGGGGATTCAGCCAGGGCCTTCAGAACCTCCAGAAGCTCCCATAAGTGAAGAGGAAGAAGAGGAGGAGCCTCTTCTCGATGCACGGGCACGCAGACCTGCCAAACGGCAGGAGTGGCTCCTCAGGAGGAGGTCTCCTCGAGAGTAAGGCTTGGGGCTAATTGGCCATTTAAGGATGGCCGATGACTGAGGCAATTTGCAGGGAACAACTTCGTTCACTCTCCTTCACATCTGGATCTTAGTTCTTTTATCAGTGTCCTGCAAATTGCTTCTGGGCTTTCTGCCAATCCTAGTAAGATTACGATTATTTATCCTTTGGATTCTTGTAGGCTGTTAAGAAAGTTAATCAACAGCCTTTGTTTGAAAAAGACTGATTTAATTTAGTAAATTAATTTAATTTAGTTTGTACAGACTTTGTGTGTGCTGCGTTCTTTCGGGTCCGTAACTGGGGCAGAACAATTTTATTGAGATAGCCTTCTTAAAGGAGAGTTTCTATCATCCACCATGGCGGAATGCATCTCTTTGCCTGCTGGGAACCCCGCACCGTATTTAGAAGAGCAATCACAATTTATTTCCTAGGTGCTGTGAGCTGCAACCACTGATAGAGCAGAAGGCCAAAGATCTGCGATGCTTTTGATCTGAAATCAATTGGGATTAGGTCATTGACCTTTAAAAGAAGAACAGGGAGATCCATAATCCACGCTACCCACTGAGACCATTTAGCAGGCTTTAAAATCAATGGCATCAGACTAGTTTAGGGAGACACATGCTGGCTGGCATAGAATGTGGATGGTGTGTGTGAAATGACGCAATGTTCAGGGACTCATTCCAGACGGTGCTTCGTGAAGTTGAGATGATCGAGGCATCTGAAACGTGGTTCAGGAGGAGGGCTGAAGTAGGGGGAACAGTGGGGGGAACTGGGAAGATGGGTGAACCAGAGGGAAGAAATATCGAGCCATTAAAAGCACGTGAATGAGGATTTTGCTATAAGTAATCCTTGACTTGCCTGACTAGGTGGCTCAGTGGCTAAGACACTGAGCTTGTCGATCAGAAAGGTCGGCAGTTCGGCCATTCAAATCCCTAGTACAGGTCTCCTGCGTGAGCAGGGGGTTGGACTAGATGACCTCCAAGGTGCCTTCCAACTCTGTTGCTGTTACTGACTTATCACCATTCATTTCGCAACCGTCGAACAGTTCAATAGGGCTCAGGGGCTAAGATGTTGAGCTTGTCAATCGAAAGGGACCACCTTTGGTGGGAAGGTCACAGCATTTGTGTGCCTCTGGCATTGAGTCATGCTGGCCACATGACCATGGAGACATCTTCGGACAGCGCTGGCTCTTCGGCTTTGAAACAGAGATGAGCACTGCCCCCTAGAGTCGGGAACAATTAGCACATATGTGCGAGGGGAACCTTTACCTTTACCTTTATACCACTGTCCCCTTCCATTATCTTTTTTTTTAAATTTCCAGTTTGCCTATAATTTTGGGATGTCCCGCTAGGCTCATGTAGGGTATTCCTAGGCTGATATGGTTTAGCTTTGGAGCATATAAAAGATTGACTGCCGTCATCTTGAATTTTCAACAATAAATGATTCTACAACCACAGCCATTGATAGAGCAGAAACATTCTCCTCTCTTGATTCATTTATTGGGCTTCGTTACTACTTGATTCTTTTATTGGGCTTTTTTCTTTTTATAGCCTTGATCTGGCCAGCATCGTTCTTTATAGATCAACGTATCATCAATACGGATTCTCAAAAGTAACTCTCAGCAACAAATAAGACTGTCTGATCCTTGTTATCTGGCAATTACTCAATCTTTGTTAATTTTCAAACCAAGTAACTTTTGGTCTAAGCATTTCAAAATATAGGAGAACATTTACTTTGGGGGTTTTTGATAGATTACATTCCATTTTTCTCGAATGAGGAATTTATATAGATATTCATGAGACTCAAGATGGTGTTCAGATGAAACAAGATGCCCGTATTCACCTCCCACCTGTTCTATCTAATTTTTCATTTTAGATTCTTTCAATTTAAGACAATGAATGCTAGGTAAAATTGACACGCTGGAAGTCTCAAAGGTGCTTTATTCAAAAGGTAACCAGACTGGTTTTTTAAGAGGAGGAGGAGGGGAGGGGGAGGGAGAGGGAGAAGAAGAAGGAAGAGGAGGAGGAGGAGGAGGAGGAGGAGAAGAAGAGGAAGAAGAAGAACAAGAAAAAGAAGGAGGAGGAGGAGAAGAAGAAGAAGAGGGAGAAGGAGAAGGAGAAGAAGAAGGAGAAGGAGAAGGAGAAGAAGAAGAAGAAGAAGGAAGAAGAAGAAGAAGAAGAAGAAGAAGAAGAAGAAGAAGAAGAAGAAGAAGAAGAAGAAGAAGAAGAAGAAGAAGAAGAAGAAGAAGAAGAAGAAGAAGAAGAAGAAGAAGAAGAAGAAGAAGAAGTAGTAGTAGTAGTAGTAATAGTAGTAGTAGTAGTAGTTGTTTCTTGGAGCGAAACATCTTCTTCTTCCTCAAAAAACAGTCCAGTTGACTTTTGAAAAAAGCAGCAATGAAAAAAAAAGCAGCTATGACCTGGATGACTGACAATCTCCGTAGACGTGCTGGAAGGCAAACTGCCAGCCTCTTGCATTATTTCCCAAAATGTCTCTGAATTCCACATGGGTCCCACAAGCCTTCTTAGATACTCAAACTGATAGCTGGAAACAGCCTAGTGGTTTCTTTGGAATTTTGCCCACTGATTCAGGAAAATAAACCGAGTGGGTAGAAGCAAGGGACACCTTGGGAGGCTTACCAAGTATTGTCAGGAATAGCAGCAGCAGCAGTTTGGAGAGCAAACCACTGCCAAAATCTAAAGCCCGAGCTACAAGTATTTTCTATTATTTCATTGGTTTTCTTTATTTTGTTAGAAAGTGACCTATGAAGATAAGTCCTCGACTTACAACCATACATTTAGTGACCGCTCAAAGATATAACAACGCTGACCTATGGCCATATTTCTTCATGATGACCATTGCAGCATCTCCATGGTCACGTGGTCAAAATTGGCGACTGGTTCATATTTATGACGGTCTTGTGATCCTCTTTTGTGACCTTCTGACAAGTATAAATGGGGAAGCCAGATTCACTTAACAATCATGTTACTAACTTAACAACGGCAGCAATTCACTTAACAACTATGGCAAGAAAGGTCGTAAAGTGGGGCAAAACTCACTTGACAGCTGTCTTGCTTAACGATAGAAATTTCGGGTTCCGTTGTGGTCGTAAGTCGAGGACTACCTATACTTCTGAATTAATTTATCATCAAGTCAACACCCTAGACCAGCTTTTTTCCAAGTAGGGTCCCATGGAGCCCTGGAGCTCAACAAGAGACCATGGTTAAAAATAAGGGGGCATCATTGTTTTCAATCTCTCATCCCACATAATGCTAGTGGTTTGCAATGGTGGGAACTGTTCAGGGGTGGGTTCTAAAAATTTTTTACTACCGGTTCTGTGGGCGTGGCTTATTTTGTGAGCGTGGCTTGATGGTCATGTGACAATTATTTAGGATTTAGCAGAGGTACTGGTCTACCAGGCTTTTAACTGCTTGCAGAGCTGTACGGATCTACCCATTTATTTTTGGAGGCACTGATCTACTCATGTATTTTTGCAGGCACTGATCATGCTAACTGCCATGAGCTGCAGATACAATATTCTGATTCCCTGAGATCTGAGTATTATTTCAAGGATACTGAATTATACCCACTGAATTATATCCAATTATATCCAAGGAAAATAAGTTGTGAAAGGCTGTCTTAACTCTGGATACATTTTGGGGATCCTCTCCAGAAAATTCTGTACCAGTGTACATTTCAATGCACACTCCAAAACATTTGGTGAGTTCTGTATGTGTGGGAGATTGAAACTTAAAGCTTATCATTATAAAAATCCAGATGCAACCAATTGCTTATAAACGCTAAATGGCTCTTTGATTTTAATATCTTCCATGGAGAGAGGTCCATATAGTTCCTCCTTACTGTTGAGTTTTACTCAGGTAGGTTGGATTGGAAATAATTAACAGCCACACAAGAATTCAGGCGCTTCCGATAAATGCTGTCTGAAGAAAAGCTAAGAAACTATTACAAAAGAATTCCAGCAACTAGTGAGTATTAAAAGTGTGCCTAATATATAGTGAATTCAATTTTCAATTTTGGCACCTCTTTCTCCTGTCTGAGCTATGCAATAGGCTGGCCTGCTTTTTGGGGATGGGGGACGGGGGGGGGGAGTGAGGCCTGGTTTCCATCTTTCATTTATTTTGGTAATGGCCAGATTGGATATTAAGTTGTTTTCCCTCTGACTGTGTGAAAAGTAACCCCTATACCTACGATTTTTTTGGCAATTTTTCAGACTTGCAGTATGAATTCTTAAAATCACATGAAAAAGGCTCTGTGGATTTTGCTGCTTGATTTTCAAACTAAAGCCAGACAGTTGGTGCAAAGTTTACTCTATTCTCTGTTTTTAAATGATTTGTGGCTTCCTAATAGCTGGTATCAATTGTTAATTCTGCTGCAATTCTGGTAGGCATTTGTCTGGATTGAGATATTAGGCTCTTCTGATCTAATCAAGACAAAATACTTTGTGTCAGTTTGTAAGAAATTATGAGCTGGGATAGCCATAACAAGTCAGTCAATGGAAAGGGGCGTGCATAAGTGCACCAGCGTGCCTACCATCCCTGTCCTAATATTCCTTTTAATTACTTACTCTTTTCATGTATTCAAATTATATTTATACTTTTACCTGTTATTTTATATATGCTTGACAAATAAATTTATGACTTATGACTAACTGTTTGGTGACTAAGAAACAGGATCTGTTGTGAGCCAGAAGAGACGGCTCGGAGCCTGGACATAGTTTAGCTTGATTGAATTGTGTAGGTAGGTAGGTAGGCAGGCAGGCAGGCAGGTAGGTAGGCAGGCAGGCAGGCAGGTAGGCAGATTATTATTGCTTCTGTGATTATATTGATTCTGTGCTTCTGGATTCTGAGTGCTGGTTCTGGCTTCTGCTGCATGAATATTGTATACCTGCATCGTGCTTTATATTACTGTATATAAAGAAGTTTCTTTTATACATGAATCCTGCTGAATTTACTTGTGTGCTGGTTGGATTGCTGCAAACTCTAACACTTTGACATTAGTATATCAAATTCAGGGTGGATTTGATTTAAATCATAATTTTTAAAGAGCAACTGTCTTCTCTGTCCCGCAGCGGCTCCTCCTCTGACCCGCTGTTGACTCACCGACAGTCCCAATATTGCAGAATATACAGCCTCATGCTACATAACTAAGCTCCATTTTCATGCTGAATAAACTAAATTATTAATGCATCTTAAATAGAATAATTTTACGAAAAGAGTCCTCCACACCTCTACTCACAATAGAATTCCCTATGCCACCAGGCTTAAAATTTTGAGCTTGGACAATCTGAAATTGCACCGCCTGCAGTCCAATTTAAGCATAGTACACAAAATTGTCTGCTACAACATCTTGCCTGTCAATGACTTCTTCAGTTTTAACCATAATAGTACATGGGCAAACAAGGAGCCTGGATAGCTCTGCAGACAAGGCACTGTAATTTAACACCAGCTGTCTGCAATTAAAGTAAGTTCGAATCTTGCCAGGCTCAAGGTTGACTCAGCCTTCCATCCTTTCTAAGGTAGGTAAATTGAGGACCCAGTTTGTGGGGGCAATAAGATGACTTTGTATAAAATATACAAAAGTATGAAGGCTATTGCTTAACGCACTGTAAGCCGCCCTGAGTCTCTGGAGAAGGGCGGCATATAAATCAAATTAAAAAAAAAATCGATACAAACTCAAGGTAAACCACTTCAAACTCGATTGCAGAAAATACGACTTCAGCAACAGAGTAGTCAATGCCTGGAATGCTCTACCCAACTCCGTTGTTACAGCCTCAAAACCCTCACAGTTTCAGCTTCAAACTGTTTACCATGGACCCCTTCCTAAGAGGTCCGTAAGGGGGCATGCATAAGCGCACCAGCGTGCCTACCGTCTCTGTCTTACTGTCCCCATTTATTTGTATTTACTTCTTTATGTTTATGTTCATACCTGTACTTGTCATCTTGTACATGTTTGACAAACAAATATATAATTAATAAATAAAATAAATAAATAGAAAAATACCTTTAGATAGATTTTTACTCCAAAAGCATTTTATTAAAATAAATTTGATAAAAATAAATAAAAATCCGATTTAAATAAAAAAGATCTGATTGTAATTTTTAAAATTAAAAATTTTTATTTTATCCACCCTGATCATCCATCAACCATCCATCGATTTTCATCCACCCTGATCAAATTATTTCTCAAGGCAGCATTTCCCAACCCAAGTCCTTCTTGATGCATACAAGTAGGTATCAACTGTCTGTCTTCTCTAGTCAACATGATCATGGTTGAGATTTCTGGAAGCTGAAGTCTACCCATCTGAAGGTACATTGACCAAGATGGGACATGGCTAGCACAATGGATGTGTGTTATTTTCTCCACACTAGGATCCCTGTGGGTTTCCCCACTTGAAGCAAGGAGAATTAAGAATGGAAGGTAAGAAATATGGTGTAAGACCTCCCCTGTCTTCAGGAGCAGTGATAGTGCAGTGGTTGGAATGCAATATTGCAGGCTAATTCACTGCCCACTGCCAGGAGTTCAATCCTCATCGACTCAAAGTTGACTCAGCCTTCCATCCTTCCATGGTCAGTAAAAATGAGGACCCAGATTGTTGGGGGCAATATGCTGACTCTTTAAACCACTTAGAGAGGGCTGTAAAAGCACTGTGGAGCAGTCTATAAATCTAAGTGCTATTGCTATAATGCTAGGAGCATCGCACATTGAGTCCAACCTTGATTTCACAGCAAGCTTTATTCTCCTTTCATCTAGACTTCAAACTTCAGCAGACTCAAAAACATACAATGAAATACGTTGCCAAAGGAAGTAACATCAGGTTTTTACCTGATGCCACAACCCTTAAAGAAACCAGACTTCCATCACTCTTTCCGACACAAACTGATATAGCAAGAGCCAAAACTGGATGAGATTTAAATTTCCACTTTCAAGTTTTGACCGGTGCATTCACAAAGCAAAAAAAAAAAAAAAAAAAGGCCTATTTGGGGAAAATGCAAAACAAGCTGAATGAGTCTGACTTAATGACGTGTCAAGGGAGGAAAGGAAAAGGAAGTTGAGGTGGCTAAAATTAGAAAAGCATTTGTGCTCCCAAAGGAGCCTGGCTGTAGCCCACGCATTTTACCACAAGTAGGTGCTGGGCTATATATAACTTTGGTTAAGAAATATTTAACTAAAGATGAGACATAGAAAGCCCCAGCAGGATATGGTCATAGAAAAAAAAAAAAAAATGGGGGGGGGCAAGAGGAAAAAACCCTAAAGGTGGAGAACGTATTATATCTGAACAGACATTCCTTGAAACAAAACTGAGAGTCGGAGGCCGTGGAACAAAAGGTCAGTTGCTAAGAAGGGGCTGATGAAAGCCTACATCCAAATAGAGATAAATATAGTTTTTTGGACATCTTACGTTTTACGATCAGCCAGATTTAACAGTTTGGTCATGTCTCCTGATTGATGACAAAATCCCAGAATCAATTGCAAATTTACCACAGATGCCCTAGATCAGTGAGGGCTAACCTTTTTGCCGTCATGTGCCAAAAGTGGGGAGAGTGTGGGGGGGGTCGCACGCCCGCGTGTCCATACCCATATTTCAATGCCCTCTGTGCATGCGCACACAACCCCCTCTGCGCTCCCCCTGCTTTTGGCACACAACAGCAAAAAGCTTACCGGTGGAACTGGTAGGCCCGTTTTTTCGCCCTCCAGAGGCTTTTTTGGAGCCTGGGGAGGGCGAAAACAGCCTTCCCCCCGCCCCCCAGAGGTCCTCCAGAGGTTGGAAACGGCCCATTTCCTGATTTCCGGTGGGCCTGGAAGGCCCGAACATCAGCTGGCTAGTGCGCGCATGTGCGCTAGAGCTGAGCTAGGGCAACACTCATGTGCCCACAGATATGGCTCTGCATGCCACCTGTGGCATGCATGCCATAGGTTCACCATTGCAGCCCTAGATTGAACCTAAGACTCTATAATGAAGGATTATCTCCTCTCTCTCTCTGTCTATTTTCCAATTTCTTCAGGTAAAGGGGAATATAAAATGTGCTAAAAGTTTGGAAGATTGCATGCATAGCAATAGCACTTAAGACTTATATATCACTTTACAGCTTTACAACCCTCTCTAAGCAATTTATAGAGTCAGCAACAGTCTGGGTTCTCATTTTACCCACCTCGGAAGGATGGAAGGCTGAGTCAACCTGGAGCCTGCTGGGATTTGAACTGCCAAATTGCAGTCAGCCGGCAGTCAGCAGAAGTAGCCTGCAGTACTGCATTCTAACCACTGCGCCACTGCGGCTCATAGAACCTCTCTACCCTGCTGCACAAAATGGTTCTTCTCTCTCTGTAAATTGTGTACAATACTGGATCCAATTCAAATGCAGAACATCTGATCCTGGTCAGCCAACGTTTTACATCCAGCACTTTCTCTGAGATGTGCCTCCAGTCATTATTCTGCAAATTTGTTCTATTTTATATGGATCTCGCAAGCCTGCAGTTTGTCCAACTCTAGAGAAAATGCTGTAGCTATAAATCATGGGTGACCCAAGCCTTGAGTATATCAAGACTCTCCAAAACATCCCAAATTAAATATGATCAGGAAAGTCCAAAAAGGCCAGCAAGATGGTAGCCAGGATCATACAATTAAAACTCCAAACTTTATTTATATGTATTCCAGATTCTACACATATATGAAAAGGGGGCAGGCTTTGATCACCCCAACTCACCCCATCATCTTGCCTTTTCTGACTTCCCATGGATGCCCCAAATATGTCAAACAAAACAATGAAATATGTGATGCTGTAGCACGCTACTCTCTTTATTTTAAATTAAACCTAATGTTCCCTCTTTCCTTCCCCCAATCATTTTTAGGTTTCAGTTCCTAGCAGGCCACACAAAAGCCAAACGAGAGACTTCCTTTAGAAACGTTGCACAGTCATGCAGCTTATATTGTTCGGGTTTTATTAGTACAAACTTCATTAAAAATTAAATGTCGGCCTGCCTGAACAAACCTGCACATTTTGCAACATTCACTATCAAAAGATGTTCCAGACCAGAAGAAATCACGACCCTCCACGCTAAAGGTTGTCATGGCAAGGAAGGAAACCAGGAATAACAGGAACCAAGAATAACAAGGACGTTGTAGCCTTGGGTTCAAAATTGTCATTTTTAAATTGATCAACTCACTTCCATCCAATTTTTGAAAATTAATCCAGTTGCATAACAGTGAGGACAGCTGAAGCAAGGACAGAAATAGTGAGATGCAACCTCTCCAACAATATTTAACTTTGATTTTAGCTCAGGGATACAACCCGCGATTTGATCTGATTTGCAGGAGTTCTCAAATTCAACTGCCAAAACATAATTGGATAGTCACTAATGCAGCATATCTCAGCTTGAGGAACTTTTAAAAGGTATGGAATTCTGTGAGTTGAAGTCCACTCATCTTAAAGTAGTTGGGATTGGGAAACACTGCATTAATGGAATAGCTTCACTCCAGGACCTTGAAGGACTGAAGTGAGTTACACAGAAAATACTGGATCAGGTAGAGCAGGGGTGTCAAACTCAAGGCTCACGGGCTGGATCTGGCCAGCGGGGTGCTTAAATCTGGCCCGAGGGGCCGGCCTGGAAAGATCAAAGGATCAGCCTGCAATGCCTCTGCCGGCGAAAACGGGCTGCGCAGAGGCCTCGCGGCCTGTTTTTGGCCATCAGAGTGCTGCTAGAGGCTGGGGAGGCTGAAAATGAGGCACTGGGGGGCCACGTGTGGTCCCCCGCACTTCATTTTGGCCAGCAGGGTGCTGCAGGAAGCATCCATCCCATTGCCCCCACACCCGGCCCCCGGCCCGCAGAGAACTACAATGCTGATCTGGCCCTCTAAGAAATCCAATTTGACACCCCTGAGGTTGAGCAATCCCTTGAACCTGAAATAAAATGGCTTCCTGCATTGTTTTTAGTAGCTTTTTTTCTTTTTAAAAAAACCTGCTGAGTGTATTTTACAATTTATATCAGCCTTTTAAAAAGAGCGTGTTTTTTTATAGTGTACTCTTCAAAAATCTATGTACATATTCCATGCATAAGCCAATGTGAAATAAATCATTTTTTAAAAAACCCAAAAAAAGTGGACTTCTGCTTTGCAGGAGATACTAAGGATATTGTTGTAGTTAAAAGTACCTATTACTATGACTAACAAAAGAAGCCATCATTTTTCATTCAGCCACATTTCTAGAGCGCAGTATAATACAGAAATTCAAGAAATTGTGCAACTTCCTTATCCCTGTGAACAGACAGTATTCATTTGCACAAACTATCCGTTTGTTCAGTTTTCATTCTGATCAGTAGCTATTAAGGTTACACAACCAGATGTAGGAGGTTTTTGTTTGTTTTCATTTATTTATATTCTGCCTTTAATATTTTTTAAAAATAAGGTGTGAACATGCCTAATACTTTCCTTCTCCTATTTTCCCCACAACAACCCTGTGAGGTGGGCTGAGAAAGAGGAACTGGCTAAAATGTTTTCATACATAAGGTGGGACTAGAACTCAAGAGTCTCCTGGTGAATGGCCCAAAATCACCCAACCAGCAATAGTGGATAAACCATTATTCGATCGTCTTTTGCCACTACTTCTTGTTACTGAAGATGTTAGTTGAACTGAAGTGTAATGGTAAAACATGCCTGAGACAGGTTGAGGGTGCTAGTAAATGAATACATACACACCACAAGGATATTCGTATTTCAGGACTTTGTTTTTCTTACCCTGCTCCTAATTATATACATCTGCAATGAACGAGCCAAGTCAGCTCTTAAACCCCAAGTAATTATCTAGTGGTTACGGCAGATATTTTTGGATGAGAAGTTAATTTCCCCAAACAGCAAGAGAAGTTCCTTGTCCTCAGATATCAAATCACACCGTTAATCAACTTGTGCAGAAATCATGTTATTGATTATATTTCTTTGCCTTGGCTTGCGATTCAACTGCCTTCTTTTTTTCTAAAATCCTTCCGTGATGGATCTCTCTTTATGCCACTGAGGATAATTAAAAGGGATGTGTTCCTCAGAATTGTCTCCTGCAAAAGTTTGGAGAAACAAAAAGAAACAGAAGTAATAATAAAAAAAAGATTTCTACCTTATTCTCAGGGTGCTTAAGTGTGTGTGTTTTTTTTTAAAATTCAGGGCTAATATTGTTGACTAGGGGTGATATGAAAGAAATTCAGGGGCTGCCACAAAGGAGAGGGCGTCAACTTAGTCTCCAAAGCACCTGAAGGCAGGACAAGAAGCAATGGGTGGAAACTAATCAAGGAGAGAAGCAGCCTAAAACTAAGGAGAAATTTCCTGACAGTGAGAAAGCGCAGGGGTCAGTGTTGTGGCCTGCGCGGATTGTGGCTGATCCTGACAACGAGGTGGCTGGTGTGGTGTCGCGCCAGCAGCCTGTGCAGCCAGGGCTCAAGTAATAGCTTGCATTTGAAAAAGACTGTGTTTGTAGTAAACAGAGTTGTTCAGAGTTTTGTGTGTGCTACATTTCTTGGGTTCCATAGCTGGGGCAGAACAGTCAGCAACCTGCGGCTCTGGAGCCGCAGGTGGCTCTTTCACCCCTCTGCTGCGGCTCCCTGTCACTCAAAATATGTGTCACAACCGCCAATGTGCAACACCCACCGGCATGCAATTTATTGAGCTTTTCAACCCCCGGTAGATAAAGCCAAGAAAAGTTTCAGAAGAAAACAGAACATTTAATTTAACTACATATGCTAGTTTTGTGGCCGCTCAAGAAATAGTCAGGCACCGGAAGGGTTTTGTGGCTCCCAGTGTTTTCTTTTCTGTGGGAAATGGGTCCAAATGGCTCTTTGAGTGTTTAAGGTTGCAGACCCCTGAACTAGCGGAACAGCTTGTCTTCAGAAGTTTTGGGTTTTTAAGAAGAGATTGGACAATCATTTGTCAACCTTCCTGACTTCCCAAACTTTGCAATCAGAAAAGGCCTACTGGAGTTCCATCATGGATTGTAGGGATCCAGGGATGCGGTAAAAACCCAAATGAGAGGTCTCTACCTTCCATCAGGCAAATTCAATCATTGAACCACACTAACTAAAAAAAAAGTACAAGATTGTTACATCGGTTCAGAACTATTTCACCACAATCTCTTCTTCTCTTTTGAAGGAACTTCAAAAGCAAGTTCTTTTTTCACCAAGCTGGATGAGAATTGGAAGGAATAAAATGTAAAAAAAAACCCCAAAACACGGAACTATCAGAGTAACCAGTTAGGCTTCCTGAGGACATTTTGCCCAACATTATTGTAATCTTAAACTGGCCCCAGGCAACAGGTATAGGTGACTCATCTTAAGGAGCAGAAACACTTTGGTTAGTACCAAACCATCTTCTAAATCAGCTTATGGGCATTCATTCATTCATTCATTCATTTTTTTATTAATTTTACAACAACACAACACAACATACAAAACACAAGCACACAATATGTGTTTCCTTTTACGTATCAGTTTCGTTCCTCTTACTTTCTACTTTCTATATTCCCCATTTTTCTCATCCTTTATTATCTTTATCTTTATCGTCCCTTTATTTCTAGTTTTTTTTTCATTTACAATATGTTACACATTTGTCACATCATTTATTCACTTTTACTTTCCCTAATCTCGAGCCAATCATATCACTTAGTCCATATACTTGATAATAAAAAAATGGGCATGCATTTAAAATGGACTGGCAACCTGCTAAAGTCCAAAATATCTTTTTGCCAGCTGGCAACTTGGAAAGCGTAAAATGATACTTGAAACTAGAAACATCACTCCTCTGTCCCAAGCAAACATACCAAATAAAAACCAGAAGAGAAAAGCTGTTTTACTTGGGCTAAAAGCCTTCATTTGTGAACCTCAGGATTGAATTGCAGAAACTGGGGCTGGGTGGGAGGATTCTTTAGAGAGGAAAAAGAACTCCAAAACAAATGTGTCAAGGACATAATTTAAAAATAATCACATCAATGATAATAATTTGCAAATAATTGCATCGATGATAATAAGACAATTGCATGCCAAATGGCAACACTTTTTAAGATGAGTAGACTTCAATACCCAGAATTCCCCAGACAGTTACTCCTCTCAGTTTTGAGCCACATGACCAGGAAGCGGGGAAGGTTTAGAATGAAGAAGTTGCCAACATTCCAAGCTGATGTCCAACTGCCCATTCCCATAGGATGTAATTTTGGGGGTGGGGGTGTGTGTTCCTTCTGGAATTTGTTTTCTCACCCCTCCCATCTGATTCAGCAATATTCCTATATTTTTGCCAGCTTGTTCTCCACTATACCAAATTTGGTCCCCTTCTCTTATGTTGTGGAAGAGTCTGATAGACAATCTGCCTTCCAGCTTCCCTACTCATAGGTATGTAACCTTCGGTGGAAGAAAGGTAAAGAGCTCATGACCCAGAGCCCTATGAATGTGGGGGGGGGACCCATAATAAGCAAGGCTCTCTTGTTGGTGTTTGGCTATGGACATGCCCAATGAGCACAATTGCACAGAGGCAGTTGTGCCTAGATAGTTTCCTAGTCTCTAAGTCATGGATGTCAAACTCAAGGCCCGAAGACCGAATCCAGCCCGTGGGGTACTTAGATCTGGCCCACAGGACGACCGCCCTGGAAACAGCGAAGGACTGACCTGCGGTGCTTCTGCCAGTGAAATGAGCTCAATTTTTGCTGGCAGAGGGTTACAGGAGGCCGTGGCAGCTGAAAACGGAGCTCGGGAGCCCATTTTCATTGGCAGAGCTTGGGCCTCCACAGGCATCCCCAACACGCATGACGTCGAGCTGGCCATGCCCACCCTGGCTCCCCGAGGACAAACACAACCCTGATGCAGCCCTCAATGAAATCGTGTTTGACACCCCTGCTCTAAGTGTTTCCAATCAAAGACCTTAAATTTAACCTTAATCCAGAGACTAGGAACCCCATTCTTTGTTGTTCAGTTGCTAAGTTGTGTCCGACTCCTCGTGACCTCATGGACCACTCTACACCAGACCCTGTGACCCCCACTGTCTCCCAGAGTCCATCCAAACTCATGCCCTCTGCTTCAATGACACTCTCTAACCATCTCATCCTCTGCTGTCCCCTTCTCCTTTGACGCCTTCAATAGTCCCAATCTTTTTGAAGGTGAAAATCTGGGCACAAAACCCCAACTCATGAAGGTTTTTCCCCCCCTTTCTTTCCTTCCCCACATTTCAGTGAGATGGGATTCTAAAAAAAAGTCTGCTTCCTCTTAGCTAGCAGAGAGCCAAAGAAGTGTTCTTTCTTCATCCTTCCCCTCTCACAAGAGTTGCCAGACCCAGCAGCAAAGCCTTGATTAGGCCAATATTCTCTTTTTTTTTTTTTACTTTTAGTTCCTTTCTCTCTTTCCCGCTCTCTGAAAGTTCAAGGCAGCCCATGAGGTATGTCCCCACCTTATTGTCTTTCCAACATCTCTCAAAAATAAGAGTGGGATGGAAGCAGGGCTGGGCTGCTGGGGGTTCGCAGGGGTTTGGGAGAATCTCTAGCTAAGATTCTGTGCAATTCAGAGAACCCCCAAATCCCACTCCTGGCTGGCCCCGCCCACCCCTCCACTCCCAGGAGTCCCCACGTGGCCCGTTTTGGATTCAGGTAAGTGCAGGGTGTGCACAGAGGCTGGGAAGGGTAAAAACAGGCCTACCGGAAGTTCGGGAAGGCCGGAAATGGGCCCCTTTCTGGCCTCCAGAGGGCCTCCGGAGCCTGGGGAGGCCATTTTTGCCCTCCTGGAGGCTTGAGAAAAGCCTCCGGAGCCTGGGAAGGGCAAAAACACTCCCCCCACTGTGGTGCAGGAGGCCAATTAAGACACACCCACCATGGCCACGCCCACCCAGCAACCGGGCAGAGAACCCCTTGCTAAAATTTTTGAAGCCCACCCCTGGATGAAAGACAGTTACCAATCCTCAAAGATCATGTTTTTTCCCCCCAAGATAACCTCTACAGATATCTCCAGAAAACTTGACCAAGCATTGCCAATAACCTTTTGCTATTGCTACATATATTCACAGGTATTTTTTTCTTCCAAAATCAGAATTGGCTGAGAAATGTGCTTTGCCCCTCTCTGTCAGCCTTGCCAATCACTTAGGTGGGCCTGTTCTAATGTGTGCTATGTGTAAGAACTGCAAAGAAATATGTCCTTGCAAATCGAATGCAAACATATAAGCCCTTGAGTCTTAGTTCAAGAATTTCATTGCTACACCACGTGAGCTTTGAAATTAGTGTCGGTCGTTTGAGATAGGCCAAGTTAAAAAATCCACACTGGATGGGTTACAGGAATAACCCTCTATTGTTGCAGGGATAACAGAATTTTGAAAGCCTGATAGAGTTTCCCTTTGCCCCTTCTAATGCCGAACAGAATTAAGGCAGGGTTATTTGGAGTTTCTTTCTCATGCTTTCCCTTTTTTCAGGACTAGGGGTTCCCCCTTCCCCATCTCTATTCATGGCTCCTGCATTCTTCATAGAATAGAATAGAATAGAATAGAATAGAATAGAATAGAATAGAATAGAATAGAATAGAATAGAATAGAATAGAATAGAATAGAATAGAATAGAATAGAATAAACAGGATTCCTTGAAAAGTGTTCTTGCAGATTAAGGGACAAATGGTGTCTAGTATAGAGGAATGCAGAAATAGCTTTTGATGAAAAAGCACTACTATTAATCTTCTCATCATTTCCACCACCCATCTTCTTCCACTTATGACTGTAACTTTGTTGCTTGTATCCTTACGATTTATATTGACATTGTTTCCTGATTGCTTATTTGTTCCCTATGACTATCATTAAGTGTTGTACTTTATGATTCTTGATGAACGTATCTTTTCTTTTATGTACACTGAGAGCATATGCACCAAAGACAAATTCCTTGTGTGTCCAATCACACTTGGCCAATAAAAAATTCTATTCTATTCTGTGAGCACTGACAAAATGCTCTTAAAATCTCAAAAGTATCTACTGGCCCAAAAGCTTGCTTATACCATCTATACAGTGTTGAGAGGATGTAATTAAGATATCTACTTTGGCCTCTTGATTGATGCAAGAAATTTACCTCCCCCAACAAATATCACTCCAGCTAAATCTCTATGGAGATTCTCAGTCATCAGGGTCATGTGCTTTATTTTCAAGAGGCAACTGGACTTTCTGGTTTTTCTTTGAAGACGTTTCGCTTCTCATCCAAGAAGCTTCTTCAGCTCTCACAGGATGGTGGGGAATGGAAGGATTTATACTCCTTGCAGACAGCTGGTCATTTGCATTGTAACCAGAGGGGGAGGGATATGACATCATCTATCTCCAATCTACAACACAGTCCTTTCAACAGTTCCAGGAAGGCTCCATACCAATTTGCACCTCTCAGGTGACCCTGATGACCAGAGGTGGGTTTCAGCAGGTTCTGATCAGTTCTGGAGAACCAGTAGTAGAAATTTTGAGTAGTTCGGAGAACCGGTAGTAAAATATCTGACTGGCCCAGCCCTCATCTATTCTCTGCCTCTCGAGTCCCAGCTGATCGGGAGGAAATGGGGATTTTGCGGTAACCTTCCCCTGCCATGCCCACCCAGCCATGCCACGCCCACCCAGCCATGCCACGCCCACCCAGCCATGCCACGCCCACCCACCCAGCCATGCCATGCCCACCAAGCCACACCCACAGAACCAGTAGTAAAAAAATTTGAAACCCACCACTGCTGATGCCATAGATAAACCTTCAGGTGACCTTAAGAGAGCTGCTAAAAGAATGCAAAATGACCAGCTGTCTGCAAGGAGTATAAATCCTTCCATTCCCCACCATCCAGTCAGAGCTGAAGAAGCTTTTTGGATGAGAAGTGAAACGTCTTCAAAGAAAAACCAGAAATATCATTTGAGCTCTTCCTAAAGACAGAACGAAGAAGGGTTCTAGATAACATGTTCTCCATTGAGCTGATTATTCATTAGGTGTATAGCTTCAGGAAATATACATTTCAGAGATGTGTCTTTTTCCATGGACCAAATTTAGGACGGATCTGTCTGTTCTTCTGGCAAACTCTAGGAAGGCCCGTACAACACTGAGTGGCTAGCTCTCGTGTCACTTACAAGCCTACCACCTTTTCTTTCCTCAGGAGGATCCTTGCGCTAATTGCAAGGTGAAAATATACAACAGAAACACAGAGGTGGGGAAGGCGTTGATCTTTCAGCTCCTGTTAGGGCACCTATCTAATTAGCTCTAGCTGGAATGACCAAGGATCAAGTTAATGAGAGCTGTAATGCAAGCAATACCCGGAAGGTCACAGGTTCCTGACCCAATCCCTAATCAAGGGGAATGGATCACAGAGGCAAATCCCCAAACACTTACCATTAGGTCTACAGTTGATTAGAACCAGGTTTTCCCAAATAAAAGGCCAAACAGGGTCACTCAAAAGATTTGAGTTGTTTCTGGCTTGAATTATATCGTAAATGGGTTTTACTATTTGAAGTATTTTTTCCTGATTGGTCCAATGCTTCAGTTTTTCTACTGCTTACATAGGGTGGATTTGATTTAAATCAAGTCGATTTAAATCATGATTTAAATCACTACCCTGTTTCCCTGAAAATAAGACATCCCCTGATAATAAACCCAATCCGGCTTTTGAGCGCATGCGCTAAAATAAGCCTCCCCAAAAATATTTAAACGCAGAGCTGGAAATCAGATAAGACAGCAAGAGGAGCCCCATCTTGCTCCACACACCCCAAAATTTTAGGGCTGGTTTTTTAAGATTTTGAATATGAATTTTAAATTGGAAATGTTTTAAATTATGGGCCAAATCTTATTTAATTATTTTAAACTTATTTTAACTTTTGTATATAAATGCACTGCCCTGAGTCCGAAAGGAGAAGGGCGGTATAGAAATTCGAACAAACAAACAAACAAATAAATAAATAAATAAATAAATAAATAAATAAATAAATAAATAAAATAATAAGACCACCCTGAAAATAAGCGCTTATTTTGGGGTTAAAAAAAATTAAGACAGGGTCTTATTTTCGGGGAAACACGGTAGTAAATTTTTTTAATTTTTACTTCAATTTTTAAAGAGCAACTGTCATCTCTGTCCTGCAGCAGCTCCTCCTCTGACCCGCTGTTGACTCACCGACAATCCCAATATTGCAGAATATACAGGTTCATGCGTCATAACTAAGCTCCATTTCATGCTGAATAAACTAAATTATTAATGTATCTTAAATAGAAACTATCTTTAGATAGCTTTTTACTCCAAAAGCATTTTATTAAAATAAATTTGATAAAAAAAATTTAAAAAATCCAATTTAAATTAAAAAAAAAATCCGATTTAAATTAAAAAAAAAACCTGATTTTTTAAATTAATTTTTTTAAATCATCGATTTTTATCCACCCTGTTACATTCTGTCAATCATGCCCTTTGTCCTTGCTGTATCTCGTTAAATGCAACCATGGGATTCAGTTGCTTCAGTTTGAAAAGGATGACTCAGTGTCGCCCATCAGCCTTAAGGAGCACCCACTGCAACACGGAAATTTTTGAAGTACTATCTTTTACAAAGAATTTTTTAAAAAAAATCCCCGTATCTATCCTTCTCTTTCCCTCCATGCCATAGGGGAAACATCAACTGAAGGAGGTGATATCAACGCAAAACACTGACAGAATGGAAATGGTTAACCGATATTTCCCCCTCCTACTCTTCTTCCACCAAGACTCAGACCGTTCCAAGCTGTGGGATTTACAAAAGTACATACAGACATACGCACATATGCCAGTATCCCAAGTATCATAAATCCACAAAGTTTCCTTAAGACAGATGAATTGATTCATTTTGTATTACTGTAAAAACTAACCGCATGGCTAGGTGCACGCCAAAACCTACGTTACCCAAAAGGCATCACACTAACAAATCAAGCTTCTCATGTTATACACTAATAGTGCCTTGCAAGTAAGATTTGTAACTGATGCACAGAGTGTGATTGAAGCATGCACTGCAAACAAAAGTAGAGCAATCGTCCATCTCTTTTCCCAGGACTGCTCACTGTGATGATATTTCAACCAGCTCATCGTGAAAATATAATAAAGGTTTGGCTTTTCCATTTGCCTGTTGCTTTCTTCCTTTTTCAATCTGATCTCTTAGACTCTACAGCAGGGGTATCAAACTCATGGCCTGTGATGTGGTCGGATCCAGTCCATGGGGCCGCCTTGGAAAATGTAAGCAGCTGGCCCGTGTCGTTTTGGCCCAGTCTACCCGTGTCGCTTCAGCCCGGTTTACCCAATGCAAAGAGGAAACATTGGACCAGTGTCGCTTCAGCCTGGTCTACCCAATGCAAAGAGGAAACATTGGACCAGCATCGCTTCGGCCCGGTCTACCCAATGCAAAGAGGAAACATTGGACCAGTGTCGCTTCAGCCCGGTCTACCCAATGCAAAGAGGAAACATTGGACCAGCATCTCTTCGGCCCGGTTTACCCAATGCAAAGAGGAAACATTGGACCAGCATCGCTTCGGCCCGGTCTACCCAATGCAAAGAGGAAACACTGGACCAGTGTCGCTTCAGCCCGGTCTACCCAATGCAAAGAGGAAACATTGGACCAGTGTCGCTTCAGCCCGGTCTACCCAATGCAAAGAGGAAACATTGGACCAGTGTCGCTTCAGCCCGGTCTACCCAATGCAAAGAGGAAACATTGGACCAGTGTCGCTTCAGCCCGGTCTACCCAATGCAAAGAGAAAACATTGGACCAGCATCGCTTCGGCCCGGTCTACCCAATGCAAAGAGGAAACATTGGGCCAGCGTGGCTTTGGCCCACTCTACGCAATGCAAAGAGGAAACATGCCAGCATTTTGGGGAATGGTGTCAAGTCGGCCATGCCCAGTGAGTGGTCACGCCCACTCAATTGGCCTCACCCACCCACCCAGTCAGCCATGCCCGCCCAGACCTCCGAGGTCAACCACAGCCCTGATGCCTCCCTCAATGAAATTGAGTTTGACACCCATGCTCTACAGTGTTTCTCATCGTTGGCAACTTTAAGATGTATGGACTTCAACTCCCAGAATTCCCCAGTCAGTTACTCCACACTCTGTTCTGGGCCACATGATCAGGAGGGGCGGGGTTAGAACAGAGAAATTGCCAACATTCCAAGCTGCTGTCCAGCTGGCCATCCCGATAGGGATGTAATGGAGGAACCCCCCCCCCAAATTAGTCAATTTTCTGGGAGTTGAACTCCACTCATTTTAAAAGTTGTTGTAGTTGAGAAACACTGCCTTATGTCCTTATGTCCTTAACTTACAAAGGATTTTAAATGCATTGGCAGCTGTCTCTCATCACAGAGGATGAGACGGAACAGGGCAGCCCATTCCGTCAAGCCTCCGTCCCTTGGCCCTTCCCCAGCCCCAATCGTTTCCATTCCAATTAAACTCTTATAATGACTATAATGGCTGGTTTGTGTAAATCGTATTTGTGTGTGTACATAGAAAGAAACAAAGACACACATCAACTTACACTAAGGGTGTAAGGCCCACCGCCTGGATGTACTGAGAATTAGATTAAGAAATTAGAAATAGGGGGAATATTGTTATACATATTTTTGCATAACACATTTAAAGTGAATGTTAGCGATTAAGATTAGATTTTGAAAAAGGATGTTACTAGATATGCCCAAGAATAATGTTATGACTATTAGAAGGATGTAACCAATATTGAATAATTGAAAAATGAAGGAATATGTGCTGATATAAATATGTATAACATTAGACCAAGTAAGTTTGACTAATGTAGAAATTTTTTACTTGTATTAATATTTGGTTTTGTAACAAAATGAATGGCACTCAGAGGCCACACTGTCCGTGCAATGATATTGATGATATTGATGTATGTTTAAAAATAAAACTTTACCCCAAAAAATAATTACGCATTTATGTGTACTTCTGTATGTGTGTACATATATCGTGTTTCCCTGAAAATAAGACCCTGTCTTATATATTTTGAACCCCGAAATAAGCGCTTGGCCTTATTTTCAGGAGGTCTTATTATTTTGGGGTGCATGGAGCAAGATGGGGCTCCTCTTGCTGTCTTACCTGATTTCCACCTCTGTGTTTAAATATTTTCAGGGAGGGCTTATTTTCGGGGGGAGTCTTATTTTAGTGCATGCGCTCAAAAGCCCGATTGGGCTTATTATCAGGGGATGTCTTATTTTTGGGGAAACAGGGTTATGTGCATCCATACACACACACACACACACACACACGGAGAGACGGGGGGAGGAAGGGAGGGGGGTTAGAATACTCAGGGAGAAACATCTGTAATTGCTGGTTTGTGTAGACATGCTATAATTGCGGGTGTGTGTGGGTCACCCAATGTAATTGCTGTCTGAAAACCTAGAATAGAAACTTCCCCAGCAGCCCCCAAGCAATCTGCACCTGACCGACGTAAACAAACGGGCCCCACAGCGCAGCCAAGAGGATTTTCCCTCCATCCCTCCAACAGGAATGCCAGGGCACTTCGCCCCTCACTATGGGCATCGATGCTCTTAACTGTACTCCTCCCAGTAACTTGTCCCAGGCTGGTTTTTCCTTCTATTCCCAAGTGGCTTTTCTCTTGGCACAGACAGATGGAATTGGATCTGGCTGACGTCAGGCCGAAAAAGAATGACCTCAGTGACACACGTTGGGCTTCTTATACAAGAAAAAAAAAATCTCATCATCCTGGCTCAGTGCAAAGTTCTCTCACTAAGTTGTTAAAATTCTGACCGATCATATAAAAAGTTCTTTTTTTTTAATTTGTAGGAAAATTACACATATTAATAACAGCCGACATGCCTGCCCTATGCTGCTCATTGGATCTTTTGCCACAAGGACAGTATGCAATCAAGTCAAACCTTTATTACAGCCATAAACTAGCAGCAGGCATGTGTTTGTAAGATTCATCATAATTCCTTCCTTCCTTCCTTCCTTCCTTCCTTCCTTCCTTCCTTCCTTCATTCATTCATTCATTCATTCATTCATTCATTCATTCTTTTCCCCAGAGCCACTAGTCTGTAAGGCGATCAGGCTGGAAGATAATAACAGAATAATAGAGCTGGATGGACCTTGGAGATCTTCTAGTCCAGGGATCTGCAACCTTAAATACTCGAAGAGCCATTTGGACCCATTTCCCACAGAAAAGAAAACACCGGGAGCCACAAAACCCTTCCCGTGCCCGACTATTTCTTGAGCAGCCACAAAACTAGCATATGTAGTTGAATTAAACGTTCTGTTTTCTTCTGAAATTTTTCTTTTCTTGGATTTATCCATGGTTGGCCTACCGGGGGTTGAAAAGCTCAATAAATCGCACACCGGCGGCTGTCGCACTTTGGCGGTTGTGATGCATATTTTGAGTGACAGGGAGCTGCAGCAGAGGGGTGAAAGAGCCACATGTGGCTCCAGAGCCACAGGTTGCTGACCCCTCTTCTAGTCCAGGGGTCTCCAACACCTGCTGGCTGAAGAATTCTGGGAGTTGGAAGTCCACAAGTCGTAAAGTTGCCAAGGTTGGAGACCCCTGTTCTAGTCCAACTCCTGCTCAAGCAGGACATCCTATACCAGACAAATGGGTGTCCATTCTCTTCTTAAACATCTCCAATGATGGAGCATCCACAACTTGTGGGTCACAAAAGACTGGCCACAAGAAACCCAGTGAGCTTTTCATAGCCGAGGGAGTTAACCTGGTCTCTCTTGTTCCAATCCAACATCTTCATCACTACTCTACCATGTCTCTTGACTGAGTGGGAGGGACTGGTCCTCAGTCCACCAGGAGCTTCCATGGCTAAGGATGATCTCCTAGAACACATCTCTATGATGGCAGTCCGACTTCCTTCACCACTGCACTACCCTGGTTCATGGGCTGAGAGAGAGGGACAGGCCTAAAATCATCTAGGAAGAATCCATGGATGGATGAAATCGAGAACTTGTGTCTTCCTAGTTCAGCGCCTTCTCCACTGAATCATCCTGGATGTTGGAACTTGGAACTTGGATCTCCCCATTCGGAGTCCAACACCTCAGCCATTACTTCATGCTCGCATGTGGGTGTGTGGGTGTGGGTGTATTTAGGGGTATCTCCACACATATATACATATATACACACACACAATTGTGTTCACATTTTTTGATGCCCACAGTTGTTTTTGGACTGTTGACATAAAGCTTCCAGAGATATACTTAGAAATGTACATTTGCATCTGGGATACTTTGGAAAACATATGGTTGCTGTAGAGGAAAAATGAAAAGTGATGGGACTGTTTTGGCTGCCCATAAATCAAGAAGATCAAATGGAGCAGACAAGGAAGCTCAGAATAACTTGTGGCTTTGGCTTGGTTGAACCCAGCAGTGTTTTCCGAGGTGACAGGAAGAAACGCACGGGTACTATTTCTCCGAAAATCCTCTTTTCCATTTCCCCCCCCTTATTTTCTTTTAAAGGATGGAGGGGAGGAGCTGCAAAAGTAACGAAGAAGTCTAGAGAAGGCACCAAAATTAATGAGGAAGTCTAGGAAAGGCGGTAGAATAATCAGAACCTCGGAGTAGCTGTTGGTTATTATTTCTCTTCTCCCCCCCTTTTTTTTTTTTCTATTTTCGATGCTGGTTACGTGGTTTCCTGTTTATTGCAAAATATGTGGGCTTCTGAATGTTGCACCTGTGGTAAATTCCATTCACTACACCCTTCCTGTCTGCAAGTGGGCACCTACAGCCGTCCCCTCGCCCCCGTCAGTATGCATATTTCTAGTAGGTTTCTTTGAACTTACTCAACAACTTCCCCAACTTGGAGATAACTGAAGTGACTTATAAGCGCCACTCAAAGTGTGTGTGTGTGTATGTGTTTTGTCTGTGTTATGTGTGTGCTTGCTAAAGGATTTATGCTCTGGCCTGGATGCTTTCCTTCTCTGCATTTACAACAGGGTGTAAAACCTTAGCATTTCATTACTCTGCTCATTTCGCTTGCTGTAACAAAGCCATTAAAACTGTTTTGTTTTTTTTTGTGAATCATTTGGGTTTTTTATAAACAGTCCCATTTATCTTTAACGTTTTTTCTTTTTCTTTAACCTAGCTTATTTTCTGCAGCCTTCGATAGCTCCTTCCCCCCTCCCCTTTCCTAAGAGCAACTCTGAAGGGGCCTTCTGGCTCCACCATGCCACTTAAAAGCTACCCAACGGATAACTGCCAGCCAACTCTAGTTTTTTTGCCTGTGTACTTAGGGAGAAAATAGCTGAAATAAGCTTAAGAATCTCATCCAATCAGAAGATTCTTAAAAGTGAATATAAAGATAAAACCAGAGGCTTTCCTTTTGGGTTTAACAGAAAAAGATTTGGGGGGAAAAATTGGGACTTTGATGTTATATATGTTTATGGCAGCAAGATTACTTTAGGAATGGAATGGAATGGAATGGAATGGAATAGAATAGAATAGAATAGAATAGAATAGAATACAATACAATACAATACAATACAATACAATACAATACAATACAATACAATACAATACAATACAATACAATACAATACAATACAATACAATTCTTTATTGGCCAAGTGTGATTGGACACACAAGGAATTTGTCTTTGGTGCATACGCTCTCAGTGTACATAAAGGAAAAGATACGTTCATCAAGAATCCTAAGATACAACACTTAATGATAGTCATAGGGAACAAATAAGCAATCAGGAAATAATATCAATATAAATCGTAAGGATACAAGCAACAAAAATGGAACGACACTTAGATTCCTACAATGGATGAATGGCTATAAATGTTGATGGAGTTAGCAGAGATGGCCAAATTGACCCCTCTGATTAAAGAAAAGAACTCAAGCAACTTTGTTGCTACTTGGAAACCACTTTTGGACTTTTTGCTTGGGTTGGGGGGTAAAATATGAAAGTTTGATTTTGCGTTTTGCCAATTAGATAGGTTTGTTGTTGTAGAAATGGCTGGTTGGTATTCTTACACCAAAGTAAGAAGTTGAGGGTTTCATTCTATTTTCTTATTCTACAGCATCAAAAGGAGTTGGAAGTCAACAGTTTTCCTTTCTTCTTTCCCCTACACTTTTCCCTTCCCTTTTTCCTCCCTTATTTTCCTATTATTTTCTTTTGTATTTTTGTATTTTACATTAAAAGCAAAAAAAAAAAACGCTTTTAAAAGAAAACAAAAGTCTCTGACAATCAGAGAACTCAGCTGGGATTGTCAGTCTTTTAAAAGCATTTGGCCACACCCACCCAGTCACATTACACACACCCCCACCAAGCCACACCCACAGAACTGGTTCTGTGCCAGCTGATTGTCAAAGCTCCCGGTTCGCCCAAACCGGTCCGAACCAGTAGAATCCCACCCCTGACTACCATCCCATCCAGAATTGGGTCATTCAAAGTCAACAAATACCCTACAGCCATGATGGTGAATCTATGGCATGGGTGCCACAGGTGGCACGCAGAGCCATATCAGTGGGCACACGAGCATTGCCGTAGCTCAGCTCCAGCGCCTGCCAACTGATTTTTGGGCCTTCCGGTCCCACAGGAAGTTGGGAAATTGACTGTTTCCGGCTCCCAGAGGGCCTCCAGGGGGGTGGGGAAGTCTGTTTTCGCCCTCCCCAGGCTCCTAGAAAGCCTCTGGAGTCTGGGAAGGATGAAAAACAGGCCTACCGGGCCCACACGTGCTAAAAGCAGGGGAACGGAGGGGGGCACATGCATGCACAGAGGTGGGGCGCATTGAATTATGGATGTGGGCATGCACGTGGGCGACCTCCCCGCGGTCCCCCCACTTTTGGCATGTGACGGCAAAAAGGTTAGCCATCACTGCTGTACATTATGTCTCCAGCTCTCTATTTTGGTACAAAATGGATGCTATGGCTAAATTAAAATTTCATCCAAAATAAATCAATCAACAAAGGAAGAGGAGGAGGAGGAGGAGGAAAAGGAGGAGGAAGTAGATTTTTCTTTGTCTCCGGACAGTCTCTACTGTAACTGTATTGTGACAATGAGATTACAGAACGTTCAAAAATAAATTCACAGAAGAGGAGAACATGTTCAGCATGAATGCAGCACCGTTTGCTGAGAAACTTCCCATCTGCTTCACGCTAGACAGGCAAATAGTTATTTCTATAGAAATGCGAAATCTGGCTTCTGCTGCCAAGTTGGGAGTGAATCAACTCTGGGTGCCCTAAGGCCAAAGTGATTTGCAGGCGATCTGGGACAACAGGAAGGGAATCAAGGAAGACATTAAAGAAGAAACCTAGCAACTGCCAAGTGTAAAGGGCAAGCCCTATTTATAGTAAAATGAAGGTTCAGGTATTTTTGCCTGTGTCTCCCACTAACTTGGGTCATGTTTTGGGGTGGGAGGGCTGCTGGCCAACTGTGTCTTGTTATGGGAATGAATCCATCAAGTCTCAGCTTGTTCACAATCAGATCTTGACAGCACTTCTGAAATGGGAACCGTTTAGTTTAGTGGAGAAAGTCCTAGAGGGCGACACAGCTACAGCCAAAGTTTAAATCCTCAATTAAACTTGGAGTTCAGAATTACAGAGTTGGAATGGACCTCAGAGGTCTTCTAGTCCAACTCCCTGCTTAAGCAAGAGACTCTATACCAGGAGCGTCAAACTCAGTTTCATTGAGGGCCACATCAGGGTTCTGTTTGACCTTGAGGGGCCAGGGTGGGTGTGGCTAGCTAGACACCACTCGTGTTGGGGGTGCCTATGGTGGCCCGAGCACTCTGCCAGCGAAAACGGGCTCCTGAGCTGTTTTTGGCTGCGACGGCCTCCTGCAACCTTCTGCCAATGAAAATGGAGCTCAGGAGGGATGCCTGCAGCCCTCCCGAGCTCCGTTTTCACTGGCAGAGGTACCGCAGGCCGGTCCTTTGCTGTTTCAAGGGCAGCCCCGCGGGCCAGGTCTAAGCACCCCATGGCCTGGATCTGCCCCCCGGGCCTTGAGTTTGACACCTCTGCTCTATACCATTCCAGACAAGTGTCTGTCTAGTCGCTTCCTAAAAGCCTGATGGAGTTCCCACAACTTCTGAAGGCAAACCGTTCCTCTGGTGAATTGTTCTCAATTTTGGAATTTTTTTCCTTCGTTCTCGGTCGGTTCTCTCCTTAATTAATTTCCATCCATTCTTTCTTGCCTTTGATGCTTTGGAAAATAGGTTGATCCCATCTTCAAATGCTGGAAGAATGTTCTCATGTCACCCCCTTAGTCCTTCTCTTCACTAGACTAGACATACCCAGTTCCTGCAACCGTTCTTCATAAGTTTTCACCTCCAGCCCTCTAATCATCTTTGTTGCTCTTTCTTGCACTCTTTCCTGAATCTCAAAATCTTTTTTTTAACATATGGTGACCAAAACTGGATGCAGTATTCTACGTCTTTTCTCTAATGAGATGTCCAGGAGAGAAGTATTTTGAAAATCGAGCGCTCTATTCGATTTTATTTTATTTTTATATAGAATTGTTAGAATGTTATTATTATTATTTATAAATAATCTCCTTTTGTGATCTACTTCCTCTTGTGCATTGTTTTTTTTGGCCTCTAGCCATTAATTAATTAAGTTAAATTAAGACTTTAGACTGACTGGGGTGGATTAATGATGCATATGATCTGTTTAGTTATATCTCTGCATTTGATACATAGCAAGACAGCAAGAAATTTGTCATTTTGTGCTTCTCCCTCCCCAAACTATTTGTCAGAAGAGAAAGGAAAAATCTGTACTTGACTTGCAATAGCTGGAAGTTCATATGGGATATATGTCTACATTTAATTATTTTTCAGCAAAAGGACAAGAAAACTGACTTTCAAGCCATCATCTGAGTTTTATTTATAGGACACTTTTCAAGATTTCGGGGTGAGCTCCCGTTACTTGTCCCAGCTTCTACCAACCTAGCAGTTTGAAAGCACATAAAAAATGCAAGTAGAAAAATAGGGGCCACCTTTGGTGGGAAGGTAACAGTGTTCCGTGCGCCTGTAGCGTTTAGTCCTGCCGGCCACATGACCATGGAGACATCTTCGGACAGCGCTGGCTCTTCAGCTTTGAAACGGAGTTGAGCACTGCCCCCTAGAGTCAGGAATGACTAGCACATATCTGCGAGAGGAAACTTTACCTTTACTTTACCTCCTTCCTGCTTTCTTTTAACCTCCTTTTACACTGTCATAACTCTGCTCCTGTTAATTTGTGTAATAAAATAGTAAAACATATACAATCAATAATAAAACTCAATAGCTTAAGACCATCGATGAGCATGTTTTTTGTAGCCCGGTTAACACAATGACAAGAGAACTGGAGCAAGCAAAATTTTTGTCCTGCTGTCCTTTAGATAAGCTTTAAAAACTTGGCTAAGTCTCAACTAATCTCAGCGGCCAGGACAGTTTGTGACCCTGCTTGATTACTGATGGGTAGCTGTTGTTTGCATATTTCCCCAGCATTTCTGTACTTTGGTTGTGTTTTCTTAAAAGGGTTTTCACTCTGTATGCTGCTTTTTGTCTTTTGATTTCGCAGGCTTATAAATCTAAATAAATAAAATTATCAGCACTATAATCACCAGTAGCCATGATGCATTATACCACAGGCTACTTATTATAATCAGTGTGTATGGCTTGGACAAGAACTAATTTTGAGTTGAAAATCTCTTTTTTTTTTCCCCTCCTTTCTCTCCCCTTTCCCCTCCCCCCTCTACCTCCCTCTCTCTCTCCCTCTTTCCCTGTAAAGGTAAAGGTTCCCCTCGCACATATGTGCTAGTCGTTCCTGACTCTAGGGGGCGGTGCTCATCTCCGTTTCAAAGCCGAAGAGCCAGCGCTGTCTGAAGACGTCTCCGTGGTCATGTGGCCGGCATGACTAAACACCAAAGGTGCACAGAACGCTGTTACCTTCCCACCAAAGGTGGTCCCTATTTTCCCCCCTCCAAAAGAGGGTGGAAATGTTGGTGCATCTTATACACTGAATACAGCCATTTTTGGCCTCCCGAAGCCCTGCCCCGCGCGTCCCATTTTTCGCAAATGGGATGCCTGCAGAGTGCTCCAGGGGGCCAGGGAGGGCAAAACTTTGTTTTTCCTTGCTTACCTCTTCGAAATCTTGGTGTCTAATACACCAGTGCATCTTATAGTCCAAAAAATACGGTATTTGATACACAATGCACCCAGTGAAAGAACGCACTAGCAAACGTATAGGAGGTTCTCTTTGCTAAGTACAAAGGCGGTCCAAGAAAATGAAAGCATTGCATATAGAGAAATTCAAGAGATAATATTAACTGCCCTAATTCCAAAGCCATGATCTGCAAAACCAATGACATCACAGGCCCGGGCATGGCTTGGTCAGCAATTATTAATGCAGCCCACAGAACAAAAGTTATTCTCAATTATTTTCGAATGCTGTTTTTTTTAGGTTTTTCCCAAGAACTGACTCACGACCAATAAAGATTTATTCCACAAATTTATCTCTTGCCAAAATCTCCCTGACTTGGAAGTATATATCATTCACCAGGAATGTTTCATGGTATCATTTGCCCTTCAAAATCAAAGATGCACCTGGCAAGGACAGAACATTATTATATCAGGTGACATCAGAACATTTTAGGGCTCATTAATTTTTGAAGAAGAAGAAAAAATGGCATTTTTGGTGGCATGCAGGCTTCTTACACAATATACATACATACCCTTTTCAAGGAAAGAAACATTATACTATTACTGAATACAACTTACTAAGTAGTTACTTACTTAAGGTAAAGGTAAAGGTTCCCCTTGCACATATGTGCTAGTCGTTCCCAACTCTAGGGGGCAGTGCTCATCTCTGTTTCAAAGCCAAAGAGCCAGCGCTATCTGAAGATGTCTCCGTGGTAATGTGGCCGGCATGACTAAACGCCAAAGGCGCACAGAACGCTGTTACCTTCCCACCAAAGGTGGTCCCTATTTTTCTACTTGCATTTTTTACCTGCTTAGGTTGGCAGAAGCTGGGACAAGTAACGGGAGCTCACCCTGTTACGCGGCACTAGGGATTTGAACCGCTGAACTGCTGACCTTTTGATCGACAAGCTCAGCATCTTAACCACTGAGCCACCACATCCCATTAGTTATTTACTTAAGAAGTAGCAAAACAAAAAAAAAAAAAGTTAAAAGATAAAGACACTTTAGTTTTTGCCACTTACTTTAGCTCTCCATTTCTTCCTATCTTGCAAATTATCTTTCCCTCAACCCATGTCCCTATACCAAAGAGTAGAGAGCGCCAGTTTGGTCTAACGGTTAAGATACCAGGCTAGAAAGCAGGAGACCATGAGTTCAAGTCCCGCCTTAGCCATGAAAGCCAGCTGGGTGACTTTGGTCCAGTCCTGTTGTTGTGGGGAAAATAGGAGATGGAAAGTGTGTTGGATATGTTCACCATTATATTTCAATGTTTATTGTACACTGCTAAAGAGTCCTTTGAGGGAGATGGGAGGTTTAGAAATGTGAAATGTAAATAATAGTAACAAATTAAAAAAAGTATAAAGAGATGATATTTTTGAAAGCAATGCCAATAAAGATCCTACTTAGGAAGCCTCTCCTTGAATCTGCTTTATATTACCAGTGCTCCACCAAGAAAGGCTTTTACACCCCTTCATTTGCAAATTATGCTTCCATCATATCTTGAAGGGAGATTTTGTGAGTACCCTGTTGGAAGCATCTCTGCTCCTGTGTTGTGGCTGGTCAAGAAAACGACATGACTCACCATATCCTCCACTGCATCTATAACAATGAGATCAGAGCCAAGATACTAAAGGTGTTGTTGTTAGTCGCGAAGTCATGTCTGACCCATCGCGACCTCATGGACAATGTTCCTCCAGGCCTTCCTGTCCTCTACCATCCTCTGGAGTCCATTTAAGTTCACGCCAACTGCTTCAGTGACTCCATCCAGCCACCTCGTTCTCTGCCGTCCCCTTCTTCTTTTGCCCTCAGTCTTTCCCAGCATTAGGCTGTTCTCCAGTGAGTCCTTCCTTCTCATTAGGTGGCCAAAATATTTGAGTTTCATCTTCAGGATCTGGCCTTCTAAAGAGCAGTCAGGGTTGATCTCCTCTAGGACTTTGATCGCCTTAAGTCCAAGGACTCGCAGGAGTCTTCTCTAGCACCATAGTTCAAAGGCCTCAATTCTTTGGCACTCAGCCTTCCTTATGGGCCAACTTTCACAGCCATACACTGCAACTGGGAAAACCATAGCCTGGACTATATGCACTTTTGTTGGCAGGGTGATGTCTCTGCTTTTTAGTATGCTGTCTAGATTTGCCATAGCTTTCCTCCCCAGGAGCAAGCGTCTTTTAATTTCTTAGTTACTAAAGGTAGACGAACTCAATAATTAATTTAACAACCGAATTATCTTTTTGCAAATAGTTTTCCAGTTTTAAGTTGTCGGGGTTGCTACTTTTGCTTGGTTGTCATTTAAACTTAGGAAAAAACCACTCGTTTTTAATTATAGCCTGGTTTTATCCAATTCTCTTCTATCTAGCACTCTTTTTATCTTCATCTTATTTTACTGTTCATTTTATTATATTTTATGCTATGCTACATGTTAAGGATTTCCTAACACTACATTGTAATGAGCCGTAGTTACAAAAAGAAACTTATTTACTTATTTCTATATAAATTCCCATCTCCTAATCAAAATATGCTACATTGTAATGAGCTGTGGTTACAAAAAGAAACTTTTTTACTTACATATACATTCATTCTCCAAACCAAGATACTTCTGCCCTCCCCACAAGCATTTCTTATACTTTATCCAGAAACACATTAAACAACCAAGGGGAACTTACACAAACCTTGCCTTACTTATGACTCATTGCTGAACCACTTGCTAAGCATTTTATTTATTCTCACATATTCCTTATGCCCATCACACATCAAGTCATCTTATTTAACTAGTAATTGTCAGCACTTCAAGCTGCATTTACTCTAGTGCTGACATAAGAAGGAGAAGCGGAGGCGTCTGGAAAGGGACGTTTGACTTTTCACCTACTTATTTTCTCTGGAGATAATATCCCCTAGGAGATGGACGGGAGTGGGGAAATTCCTTTGAGCTGGAGCAGTAGATTAGGGGTAGAGTGACTTGGAAGATGGCCAATGAGTGCAGAGGAGTGGGGAAAGGAAAAGGAGGGTTTTGGGTCAAGAAGTCAGTGTTGGCTACGATGGAGTCAGAGTTAGAATGTCGTGCTTAATAAATGGAAGTTTTTCCATCAAAGACTTTGTTTTAAATGCAATTTATTTGAGACGACCTTGAAACTTGACAGTAATCCTCAACGCCACACTCATGCAAAATGTGTCAAGCCTATTCTCTTCATCATATATTTTCTCTAAATCACAATGTAGAATGTCTTCCTTCCACTTGTACAATCCACAAACTCATACTCTTTTTTTTTTTTGGTGTTTCCTTTAAAATATACTAGATGGCTGAGAGCCTAGGTGAACGTGCTACCTTTTCGGGTCAAATTATTTTTCCAGGAATCTAGAGGGCTCTCTAGCTTCCCATCTCATTTTTTCCACCTCTCTGACTTCCCATGAAAACTCACTTGTAAAGGAAGAAATGGTTCAGGAAATCAGAAGGCAGCTTATAGCACCCTTCTGGACAGTTCAACTCTCATGGATGATCTAATTCAGGGGTCTCCAAACTTTGACACTTTAAGACTTGTAGAATTCAACTCCCAGAAGTCTAGGAGTTGTAGTCCACAAGTTTTAAAAGTTGCCAAGTTTGGAGACCCCTGATATAATTGGTTTAACAATATGGTTTTCCTTCACATTGCAGAGAATTTGAATAGATGAACTTTGGGGGTTCCTTCCTACCATTCTCTAACTCTATGTTTTCTTAAAAGCATTAAAGATGAGTTGAGACCAGGTGTAGCCTTGTTGTATAAGCTGCTGCAACAATCCAGACATTAACATTCTTGAAGTTGGCCAATGCATCTCTCTATTCAACAGCTTTGGCAGGGAACAGGATTAATCCATAGACTACCTGTGTTTCCCCAAAAATAAGACCCTGTCTTATATTTTTTTTGAACTCCGAAATAAGCACTTGGCCTTATTTTCAGGTAGGTCTTATTATTTTGGGGCACATGGAGCAGGATGTGGCTCCTCTTGCCATCTTACCTGATTTCCAGCTCAGCATTTAAATATTTTCGGGGAGCGCTTATTTTTGGGGGGGAGGCTTATTTTAGCACATGTGCTCAAAAGCCCAATTGGGCTTATTATCAGGGGATGTCTTATTTTCAGGGAAACAGGGTAGATTCATTTAGCTCAATAAACCAAGATTAGATAATGCGGTGCCATGAGGACCAATGTGCCTTTATAAACCTCTCTTGATGCCCGTCAAATCACACTTTACAGAAAGAAACAAAGAAAGAAAGAAAGAAAGAAAGAAAGAAAGAAAGAAAGAAAGAAAGAAGAAAGAAAGAAAGAAAGAAAGAAAGAAAGAAAGAAAGAAAGAAAGAGTTTCAATTAAAAATACATAAATAGGAAATTGAAGCATGCAAAGGATACAACCACCTCTCATTATATATATTTGCAACAAAGCCACTGTTTTTACATTGGGATGGTACACAGCACCTTTATCTTTTCCCGAATGTCTTAAAATCTTTCACTACACTAGATCGCTAGTCTTGCAGATGAATGCATCTTTCATCCTCTCTTCCATGTTCCTAATCTTGATAAAATTATTCAATAATTTGATTAGTCTTGCAAAAGTTATAAAACCTATTACAACAGAAATGTCTTCAAAATTAAAAGTGCCCATCGTGATCTTTCGCATATAAAATTGTGCTTCAGATCATATTCATCCCCTCTGTCACTTTTAAAATTCACTTTTGATATTACAGCAATCCAAACTATAAACACACACACACACACACACACACACACACACACACACACACACACACAGAGCCATCATGACTATCAAGGCAGGAAGGTAGAGCTATGGGTTTGATCCAGGCAAGTAAAATTGCAACTGAATGTACATACACTTTTAGAGCAGGGGTGTCAAACTCGATTTCATTAAGGGCTGCATCAGGGTTATGTTTGACTTTGGGGGGCCAGGCTGGGTGTGGCCAGCTCGATGTCACTTGTGTCGGGGGCGCCTGTGGTGGCCTGAGCACTCTGCCAGTTAAAAAGGGCTCCCTAGCTCTGTTTTCAGCTGCAAAGGCTTCCTGCAACCCTCTGCCAGTGAAAACAGAGCTCAGGAGGGTCACACGCGGCTCTTGTGAACTCTGTTTTCTGCTGCAATAGCCTCCTGCACCTTTCTGCCAGTGAAAATGGAGGTGGCCCTCCCAAGCTCTGCTGGCAGAGGCAACGCGGGCCAGTCTTTTGCTGTTTCCAGGGCAGCCGTGCAGGTCAGATCTAAGCATCCTGCGGGCCCCTGCTTTAGAGTCAGCTCTGCTGAATGAAACTGGATTTAGTCCTGACTGAAAACACTTAGATTTGGATTCTTGGCTCTCTGTTGAAAATCAATGGGTCACGGTAGTGGAAACTCCATCTTCAAAGACAGATTCATTACAGTTAACAGTAAGGTGGATAGGAGGAGGTAGTACCGTATTTTTCAGACTATAAGATGCATTTTCCCCCCCAAAAAAGTGGGTGGAAATGTCTGTGCATCTTATAGACCGAATACGGCCCTGATTTTGGCCTCCCGAAACCCCCCCACCCCCCCGTTGCATTCCATTTTTTGCCAAAAACGGGGCCATTTTTGGTGAAAATGGGACATGCAGAAGGTTTGGGAGGCCTGCAGAGTGCTCCTGGGGACCAGGGAGGGCAAAAGGTGGACGCGCAGAGCCCAAAAACTATTTTTTTTTCTTGTTTTCCTCTTCGAAATCTAGGTGCATCTTATGTTCCGGTGCATCTTATAGTCTGAAAAATACAGTAATTATGTATTGTAACAACATATATTTAAGAGCTGCTATTTAGATAGAATTTTATCCTTCTGATGATGTGCTGAACGTTTAAACATCTGGCTTAGAAGACAAACAGATGAATATACCTTATGTGGCATTCTGACTGACCATCTCAGTATCTCCTCAAAACACAACAATGTAGAAGCACCATGAAATCTTGGGTCCCAATGTAGCTGGGCTGTCCAGGCCGATGCAAAAAAATTGACCTATCATGAAAATGCACGTCAAGGGAAAGGAGATGCCATCTTATTCCTGGCAGAAAATGTATTTGAGGGGGAGCCCAGTACTAAATCATAGGGTTGGAACTGTGCCTTCAAATTAGTTTTGACTCTGTGTGACAGCTGCAGTTTTCTTGGTAAGATTCCAGAAGTGGTTTGCCATTGCCTCCTTCCGAGGGCTGAGAGAAAGTAACTGGCCCAGGATCACCCAGCTGGCTTTGTGCCAAAGGCAGAACTAGAACTCACAGTTTCCCAGTTTCTGGCCTTGTACCTTAACCACTACACCATACATGATGCATAGACAACTTATTTAAGACTGGACTTTCATGCAACAGAATGCAACCTATTGAAAATCAGCTTTGACATGTTATGGGTTTTTTTCCCATGTTTTTATATATTCTTTTGTTTTCAATTTTGTTAGCTGCTTTAAGTGCTCCGCAGAGCAGGAAACAGAGACTAAACCAGGTAGATGGACTAAATAAACTTGGAGGATTGGGGGGAAAGGGGAAAGATCACAGAAATCAATAAAAGTCCAAATCCTGGAATATGTGATCTCAAAGACTAGATCAACCAAACATCAAACAGATGTAATGCCAAAGGAAGCTCATTTCCAGAGATGAATTAATTAGTTTTCTACTGTTGTGGTATGAGTTTCTAATATGGCCAGATTTTAAAAAGGCCTTTTCTTTCCTTGCCTGAATATTCACCAAGGCAAACAAAAGTTTCATTAGCAAATTTGTTGAGAGATAAAATACAATATTCAGATCAAATCAGGGAAAAAAATAATTAAGATAAAATAACTCAAGCAGTTCCATCGTTCCAGTGAGTGGTAGCAAATATCTTTTTTTTCCCTGCATTTGTATCTGAATATTCCTTGACATAAGTAAATACCTGACGTCTTGTAGACATTTCTTCAAAATAAACATCCTTTCAGCTTAAGCACCACCTGTTTCCACTGTGGCCAGGAAGCTTGGAGACCACATTTGCACAAAAGACAACAACAAAAATAAAAATAAAATTACATACAATCTGGACGTATCGGGAGTAAAATAAAGCCACAAAACTGTGACCGCTTAAAAGACCACAGCACCTCCATCAAATTGCAGAGTGAAAAAAGGGAATGATCGTTCATTAATTGTATTTAATATAATTCAATGTAAATGTCATCAAGTTTACTTTTATCCCGACTTCCAGGGAAGAAATAGTGAACCAAAGATGACTCCACCCAATTGCAGCAGAATGAAGAGCTGGCAAGTAGAACTAGCTTTTTGCAATTCCTCTCTGGATAAGGAAAGGACTTGAGATCCCCCCACAAGTGTTCCGTACAATTGTTCCTTGCAAAGAAATGAGAATACAGTCGTCTCCAGAAGGTTTAGAGCTCTGGGAGATGAGGAAATAGTCACTTTGCTCAAACTATAGCTAGATTCTAAACATGAAGTCTTATAAGGTTATAATCGATTCTGTCTATTGGGTGTAAAACATACAGAACTGGACTTTGGGTGGATTTTTCTACACTGGTCTTGGGCTGGGTCTGAAAGAAACTAATTTCAATCTCCTTTTCTGACAATACGTCAAGGTGGCTTGATGGTGCCCTACTTTTCTTCCTCCAGATGAAAAATTTCACATGACATGTTTTCTTGCAGGGGTTTCCCCTTACTTTCAGAAGGAAGATGGAAATGACTCACCAGACTTCAACCCTACCACTAAAGGCTTTGTAGCTCCCCTCTTGGGTGAGAAGACGATTCTGCCCTTCTCTCTTGATCTTGCAATGCCTCCGAACCCTGCACTGGTTTCAAGGGTATTTGGAGCCCTCTAGTGTGGCAGGAATTCCTGTCCTCATTGTCGAAGTTTCTCATCCTTTGGTAGACTTTGTAGAAAGTCTGCAAAGCTGTGTTCATAGAGGGGGACAAAAAGTAAAACTAGAAATCTAGCATCATCTTTTCTGACTAACAAATATCAAAAGGCATAAACTTTATTGGGGGGCAGCTCACTTCCATCAGAGGCATGGAGTGATTAGAATCAGACTTATGCCTTTTAATAACATTTTACTTACAGGTAGTCCTCGACTTATGACCGCAATTGGGCCCAAAACCTTAGTTGCTAACTGAGACAATTATTAGGTGAGTTTTGCTCCATTTTATGACATTACTTGACATAGTTAAATCGTTGCAGTTGCTACGTTGGCAACATGGTTGTTAAGTGAATCTGGCTTCTCCATTGATTTTGCTTGCCAGAAGGTCACAAAAGATGATCACATGACACAGGCACACTGCAACCGTCATAAATACATGCCAGTGGCTGAATTTTGATCATGTGGCTATGGGGATACTGCACCAGTTGTAAGTGTGAAAAACTGCCATGTCCCTTTTTTCAATGCCACTATAACTTTGAACAGTCATTAAATGAATGGTTGTAAGTCAAGGACTACTTGTACTTAGAAAAGGTGCTACTAGACTCCTGTCTCTCCCCACCCCACCTCCAATTCTCTGGTGTATTTATTTTTATTTTTATAACTTTCTGCTTCCCCCTCCCCCCATTATAGAGTAGAGTAGAGTAGAGTAGAGTAGAGTAGAGTAGAGTAGAGTAGAACAGAACAGAACAGAACAGAACAGAACAGAACAGAACAGAACAGAACAGAACAGAACAGAACAGAATAGAATTTTTTATTGGCCAAGTATGATTGGACACACAAATAATTTGTCTTGGTGCATATGCTCTCAGTGTGCATAAAATAAAAGATACGCTCATCAAGAATCATAAGGTACAACACTTAATGATAGTCATGGGGAACAAATAAGCATATTGTATATTGGTCTGTATTCAGATGAAGAGCAAATACATATGCATTTGTGTATGTTGAAGAACCTTTGACCAACAAGGTGATACATAAAAGTAATACATGCCTGCAACCAACTTAATTTCCCAAGTAGCAATCTTTACATAAACAAGAATGACCACAACTGTGCACAAAGCAGGTAAATATCAGGGTTGAGGAATTATGTCAAGGGACACAGAAATTTAAAAAGCTTTTAGGAGAGAAATTTCAACAGAGAAACCTTCAAATCAGCATAATGGAAGCTAAGCATATTCATCTGTCAGCATCCATTGGAAGAGAAGAAAACATAGGAAACTAATGCAAAGCTGACAGTTCATGTTCTAAGAGCAGAGGTCAAATCTCAGCTCTTCAGAACCTTGGAGAGCTCCCTGTAAACTCAGAGGTTGGTCTAATTGGGTCCAAAAACTTAAGGGTACATTTAAACAGTAGAGGTATCAAAACTTCCTTTTCAGGCATTGAGCTCTATCTCACTATGGCATGGTCACTGCCAAATTACATTTTCAAATTGCCTGCATTTTTTGAAAGACCATCAAAAGTTATGTGCGACCCAAGAATTTGGGACTTTATTTACTTATTTGTTAAATGTATATACCACCCCTCTCACCTACAACTCTACCCAAGATTTTAAATCTTTTTATTTAATTTTGGACTTTCAGACATCATTTAAGATCATTGAATACCTCCTGCCACCCCTACCCAATTTTATATCCTCCAATTCAGCCTTAGGTAAATTTGCAAGATTAATCAAGAAATTAAAAGGCCAAGCTTTGTTGTATGTTCTGTTTGGAGACCAAATTAGAATACTTTGCAAGCAAGCATCAAAAAGAATTTCTAGCAGATGAAGATGAAAGAAACGATGGATTAACCAGTCCTCTACCCTGTCATACTGAACTGAAAAAAAGGACAAATCCCATAAACTTGATACTAATATTATTTTTCTGAAGAGTTTATAGCAGAAGTGTACTATCCATGAGCTACATGCAGCAGCTTCGTTACTTTTCTGATTTCCAAAATAGACTAAATCAAAATTCTGGGAGCCTTTTATTTATTTATTTATTTACATTAGGTAGAGGTTTTTTAGAAAGGTTGAAATGCTTCCAAATATCCCCCAAATTTTAAAAACTCAGTATCTCAAAATGCCTGTCCTGCATTTGTTGGTGTCAGAGCATCTCCAAGTTAACTTTTGCAATCTCCATGCAAAATATTTCAAAAGGAAATCTAGGCCTCAGGTTGAGGAAAACTTCTCATCTTGCTATAACACTAAAGAGCAGGAAAAAGCTGTACAGAAAAGCATTTCTAAGCTGCTTCTCTCCTTGATTAATTTCCATCCATTGTTTCTTGTCGTGCCCTCAGGTGCTTTGGAGAATAGCTTGACTCCCTCTTCTTTGTGGCAGCCCCTGAGATATTGGAAGACTGCTATCATGTCTCCCCTAGTCCTTCTTTTCATAACCAGTTCCTGCAACTGTTCTTCATATGTTTTAGCCTCCAGTCCCCTAATCATCTTTGCAATTGGCTCTTCTCTGCAATCGGCTATGTTGGAAATAAAAGCAGGGGAGAGTTTTTTTTATTTATTTGTACCTTTCTCTCTCTTTTTGCTGCTTTTAAGGGCCTTCAAAATTGATTTGGTGCAAGGCAATCGTTTTTTTCTTTTTTTCCCTTTACTCGGGAATCCTTTTGCTGTACAATTAATCTGATTCACTTAAGTGAGACAAATACTCTTGCCGAATAATAGGAAGTTTTGCCATTTTTGCCGTACAAAATAGTGAGCCCACTGGAACCATCCAGAAACATTTTTTGTTATATTTAATGTTCTCTCCGCCTATCACTAGAGGAATCCAGATGTGGTTAATTTGGCTTCTGCTGTTGCAATTGCTGCCAGTGTGTACAACTTAAACTCAAAGAGTTTCTTGGCAAACCCAACACATAGTAAGAAGTTTCTGGCATCTTTCTTATAAGGAAGACACCGTTCTTTTAAAATTCCTCATCTCAATTCTCAAGCATCCATATCTGCACTTATGGTTAAGCCTGAAAAATTATGACAATACACAAGTAGTCAGTCATCTTACAACCACTGTTTTAATGACCAATTGAAGTTACAACGCCACTGAAAAAAGAGACTTATGACCACTTTTCACACTTATGACCATTGCAGCACCCCCATGGTCATGTGATCAAAATTCGGCTGCTTGGCTACTGGTTCATACTTAGGATGGTTGCAGTATCCCAGGCAGGGGTGAAATCCAGCAGGTTCTGACAGGTTCTGAAGAACCGGTAGCGGAAATTTTGAGTAGTTCAGAGAACCGGCAAATAACACCTCTGGCTGGCCCCAGAGTGGGGTGGGAATGGAGATTTTGCAATATCCTTCCCCCAGGAGTGGGGAGGGAATGGAGATTTTGCAGTATCCTTCTCCTGCCATGCCCACCAAGCAACACCACGCCCACCAAGCCACGCCCACAGAATTGGTAATAAAAAAAATTTAGATTTCACCACTGATCCCAGGGTAATGTGATGACTGTCAGGGTTCCAAGTAATAAATCCATAGCAAGCAAGACTCCGAGGCATGTAGATTTCTCAAATAATACTTTTATTTGGAATTATCATACTGGCTCATATCTGGTGAAAACCGACTCTAAGGTCTCCCACAGTTTTCACCTGATTAAAAGTAAAAGATTTCCCGCTTTCTCAAAACAATCGATCACATGGTCCAATCACCGAAAGGGCTGGCAGCCGGGTGACATCACTGGGCCTTCTTCCAACCAGGTATGATAATGTCCTTGGTTCCCAAGAGAAAATACGTTGTTTGGGCTATATGTTCCTCTCTATCTCAATTCGCCCCTCCCCTCCCCTTACTCACTTAACAACCACAGTGATTCATTTAACAACTGTGACAAGAAAGTCATAAACATGGGGCAAAACTTAACAGATGTCCCACTTGGCAACATAAATTTTGGCCTCAACTGTGGTCGTAAGTCAAGGACCACCTCTACATGTGGATCAAGAACCATGAAAAAGGGAGTTGCAACTTATGCTGATTCACTGACAATGTCCTGGAAACATTTCTGACCCATCTTATGCAACTTCCTGGATGTCTTGGCATTGAGCACTATTTTCTTTTTAATGAACTAAATTCTAGTGAATTAGGGAAAATCCTCAAATTAAACTCCAAGTGCAAAACATAGATATTGGCCTTTTTTTCCCCCCCAGCACTTACAAGAAGAAGGAAATCTGGTGCCCTCTAGTATGTTTTGGAAGTCAATCTTTACAGCTTGGTGCGGAAGGAGTTGACATGTAAAACATCTGGAAGGCGTACATCATCGGCTTGCCTGCTTTGCCCCCAAAACTTTTAACTGCAGTTTCTCAGCAGTGCCTTTCAGTCCATGCGTCATCCTTTCTGGAGTGGGAGAATCTGTTTATTCACTTCCACTCTTCAGACTAGTTCCATTTTAGCATGGAAGCGGTTCAGAATGAAAGGAACAGAACAAACACCGCAAAGAAGAGAGATGATGGAGAGTGGGGCTGTAATAATTTTAAAGAACTGTGCTCAGGTGGAAAATTGGCAGTTCTGCCTACACTTTCAACTGCAATAAATAACAAACATCCTGTAAGAAAGCAAATAGATACGCATCTATTTTGGTGCTTTATTATGACATCATTTCCCAGACTGCTTCACAATGGGACTGAGTAAACCGCTCGTCATTCCTGCCACGCATTCCAAGACATTTTGACAAAGTGTACAATCCGGTAAAAAAGAATATAGAAAAGTATTTTTTTTCCTCCCAATGCATAAAACCCTCCTTTATCCACTGAACGTACTGCTGAAAACATCACTCTCGTGATCTCAAAGTTAAATCTTTTTGTTTCATAGGGCACGCTCTCAAGTTTTTAAATGGCAAGGGAAACCCATATAAATTAGTTATGAACAATTACTACTACATTATACCTGCAACTAATGAGAAATAATGTTATGAAAATAACCTAGAGAGAAAGCCGTTAACCAAATGATTTTTTTTTAATAAAATGGTTGAGTATCCTAAGAAAAAGGGGTTAAAGAGGCCATTTATGACAAAATTGAGCAGGCCTCTCTCAACAGAGGTGGCGAGGGATACAACATCATCTATCTCCAATCTACAACGCAGTCCTTCCAGCAGTTCCAAGAAGGCTCTACATCCATTTGCACCACTCAGGTGACCCCAATGACATAGATAAACCTCCAGGTGACTTTAACGACCCACTACAATAATGCAAACTGCCCAAAGAGCTGCTGATCCAGTTCTACAGAGAAATTATTGAGTCTGTCATCTGTACCTCTATAACTGTCTGGTTTGGCTCTGCAACCCAACAAGACAGACAGAGACTTCAGAGGATAATTAGAACTGCAGAAAAAACCATTGCTACCAACCTGCCTTCCACTGAGGACCTGTATACTGCACAAGTCAAAAAGAGGGCTGTGAAAATATCTACAGGCCCCTCGCATCCTGGACATAAACTGTTTCAACTTCTATCCTCAGCGTACCCTTCTACGCTATAGGGCACTGCACACCAAAACAACTAGACACAAGAACAGTTTTTTCCTGAATGCCACCACTCTGCTAAACAAATAATTCCCTCAACACTGTCAAACTATTTACTAAGTCTGCACTACTCATCTTCTCATCGTTCCTATCACCCATCTCCTCCCACTTATGACTGTATGACTGAAACCTTGTTGCTAGTATCCTTAAGATTTTTATCGACTGTTTCCCTATGACTATCATTAAGTGTTGTACCTTATGATTCTTGATAAATGTGTCTTTAGTTTTATGTACACTGAGAGCGTATGCACCAAGACAAATTCCTTGTCTGTCCAATCACACTTGGCCAATAAAGAATTCTATTCTATTCTACTCTACTCTACTCTACTCTACTCTACTCTACTCTACTCTACTCTACTCTACTCTACTCTACTCTATTTTAATGTCCAGCTGTCTGCAAGGAGTATAAATCCTTCCATTCCCCACCATCCAGTCAAAGCTGAAGAAGCTTCTTTAATGAGAAGTGAAACATTTTCAAAGAAAATCTAGAAAGTCCAGTTGCCTCTTGAAAAAAGCACCTTTGGGACAACCATGACCTGGATGACTGAGAATCTCCACAGATATCATAAGAATTATTTTGCTGCATAAGCTTCAAGGAACAGTGAGATTTCAAACGTTTCTCCAAAGAGTTTTAAAGTTTTCCTTGCAATGCTTTTATCGCTCAAGATGTCAAAATGCATAAGAGGAAAATTAAACTCAAAACCATGAAAAGGCAACCTGATACCTTTTAGCTACGCTGACCCATGACCTATTGAGTGATGCTCTCCAGAAATGTTGGCTTCAATTGCCACAGTCTGTTGTTATTGGACATTCTTGAACAGACATTCCGAGAGAAAGCCCAAAACTTTTCGAGGGCAAGTTCAAGAATCCAATTTTCAGTTCCACTCCAACCCGAGTTAAGAACAGTGCAAAACTACTCTATACAATAGTTTTAACTATTACAGGTAGTCCTTGACATATAATCACAATTTAGCCCCAAATTTTAATTGCTAAGCAAGACAATTGTGAAGTGAGTTTTGTCCCATTTTATAACCTTCCTTACTACAGTTATAGGGATGCAGTGGCTCAGTGGCTAAGATGCTGAACTTGTCGATCGAAAGGTCGGCGGTTCAGTGGTTCGAATCCCTAGCGCCACGTAATGGAGTGAACTCCCGTTACTTGTCCCAGATTCTGCCAACCTAGCAGTTCGAAAGCACATTCCCAGGGAAAGGAAGGGAAGGGAAGGGAAGGGAAGGGAAGGGAAGGGAAGGGAAGGGAAGGGAAGGGAAGGGGAGAGGAGAGGAGAGGAGAGGAGAGGAGAGGAGAGGATAGGAGAGGAGAGGAGAGGAGAGGAGAGGAGAGGAGAGGAGAGGAGAGGAGAGGAGAGGAGTGGAGTGGAGTGGAATGGAATGGAATGGAATGGAATGGAATGGAATAGAATAGAATAGAATAGAATAGAATAGAATAGAATAGAATAGAATAGAATAGAATAGAATAGAATAGAATAGAATAACAGAGTTGGAAGGGACCATGGAGGTCTTCTAGTCCAACCCCCTGCTTAGGCAGGAAACCCTACACCACTTCAGACAAATGGTTATCCAACGTCTTCTTAAAAACGTCCAGTGTTGGAGCATTCACAACTTCTGGAGGCAAGTTGTTCCACTGATTAATTGTTCTAACATAACTTCTTGGACCCCAGGCTAGTTGTAATAAAGAGCATGAATGAAACTAAACAGATGGGAGAGGGAACGTTTTACAACACAACCTAAATCCAGATTAGTTCACCTCACCCTTGAAGCAGTAAGATCTAAAAAAAAGCATGTGGTCGAGCAATTACTTCAGTCTCTAATAATCACTCTGCTTTTGCTCCTTCAAGAAACCAACCAAATTCCGAATTATGTAACACAGACCGTCCAAAACAATCCCTCTCCTTCTCCCCTCCCCCACTCCCCATATCCGGACAGGGAAAAATAACAACAACTTAGAGCATGCTGAAGGATTGCAAAATGGAAGTTGCTGAAGAACTTCCGAAGTTGATTTGCGACTGTGATGACATATCCCAAGACATAAAATCCACTTCATGTTTTCCCTCAAATGTTCTTGCTTTCCTGGCATTTGCATCTTGCATAAATAGGAGCTGTGCGCCACTGTAGTGTGGAAACACCGCTGCGAGAGAAAGGGAGGCCACACAGCTCAGCGCATGTGTTTTTCCACAGACAACTGTTTTACATGTGCCCAGTTGCACATTGGCAGAGTGATAATTAGTGGCAGACTACATGATGAATATTTCATTCTCCTTCTTCTTCCACACCCTTAAAGGGCTGTGTCAATTAAGGACAAACTCCTGAACATCTAGGAATAACTAGAAGGCACTCGTGGGGGGGGAAAAGAGAGAGAGACCATTTGAAAATCAGCAACAGCATTTAACCCGTCCCTTGTTAATTCCTCTTGCAGACAACGAAAGAATGGCAAACACTGCATTGGGAAGCAGGTCACCATGCTGAGATCTGAGAGAAGAACAACAGCAGGCCATCTGGCCTGCTTAGGTAATGGCGTTGCGAGTCCTTATAATACAGTTTAAGCCCATGATTTTGCCATATTGCCTCAAGCTTTTGTCAAAGGGAGACATCTGGATGGGATCCTAAAGAATCACACGTTCCTTTCCACGCTGTCCTCATGATTTTTGAGCAAGCAGCCCCTCTTTCCACGAAAAGCACGCTGAACTTTACAAAACAAGAGCCAACATTCCTCAATTAGCTGGAGAACATCAGCATGGGAGAAAAAGAAAAAAATGGCGATCAAAACTTTGGGCCTCACAAGATAACTATAACATAGGGTTGGCTTTGAAGCTTGCCCAAGAACTTCAGCTCGTTCAGCCTTCCAAAACCTCTCCACTGGAGCTCATTCCCCTGCCAACACCACCATGGTCCTTTCATTATTTCTCAATTTAATTTTAAAGTATTTCAAGAATAAAATAAATGACTGCACGATGGACATAAGAAGAAACTTCAATGGCCTGCTTCTGATCCTATTGGCCAAAGAGTTTCAACTGGTGAGGTCCAGGAGAAGAGCCTTTTCTGCTGTGTGGCCCCACCTTCTGGAATATTCTCCCATTGGAGATGAGGTTCACATAACCTCACACATTTCTGGCCTTCCAGAAGAACATAAAATGGAGGTCTACCACTTGGCCTACGGCCCCAGCAGGGACTTTGCTACATCCTTTTTTGCGACCTTCTGACAAGCAAAGTCAATAAGGAAGCCAGATCCACTTAACAACCTTATTACTGACTTTAACATTTGTAGTGATTCACTTAGCAACTTTGGAAGAAAGGTGATAAGATTGGGCAAAACTCACTTTCAAATGTCTCACTTAGCAACAGAAATGTTTGGCTCAATTGTAGGTTGAGGACTACCTATACCTGCTACTGTAAACCCTAGACATCCCATGACTGTTTGAGGGGCTACCACAGAGAGGAGGGGGGTCAAGCTATTTTCAAAGCACCTGAAGGTCAGACAAGGAATAATGGATCGAAACTGAACAAGGAGAGATTCAACCTGGAAAATGAGGAGAAATTTTCTGAAAGTGAGAGCAATCAACCCATGGAACAGAAGTTCCCTTCAGAAGTTGTGGGAGCTTCATCATTGGAGGCTTTCAAGAAGAGAGTGGACTGCCATCTGTCAGAAATGGTGTAGGGTCTCCTGCTTGGGCGGGGGGGTTGGACTAGATGACCTACAAGGTCCCTTCCAACTCTGTTAATCTGTTATCTGTTTGCTTTGGGGATCCTCTTGAAGAACAACAACCGGAAAGGTCTTGAACGAGATTTGGGGTTAGAGAAAAGCTGCTACGCAAGTGTCCCAAATTTCCCCTGAAAAACATGGAGGTTATGGCATTAAATAATGAAAACCGAAACCGTTTGCAACCCTCTTTTAGAATGGTAACACAAACTATTTTTTTCTCCCTTTATTGTGGAGTGGGAGCAATTTAAACTAGCAGCAAATGAGGCAAAAGCATAAATAATGCATCTGTTTATTCAGAAACTCTCCCAAACCTTAAGTTTGTGTGTTATTCACCACTATCTTCACTATTCCCAAGTAAACGACTGTAAACCTGGAGAATCTTCCTTCTGAAACATGCGTTCGCCTGGCATGCTTTTGAAATACTGCTTATGTCCTGCTTAAAGTGAAATCAAAACCTCTGCTTGTGTTTTATTGGACTCATCTCAAGCTCAATCCATTTTCCCCTTTGGCTAAAAAAAAAAAATGGCTTATCGTATGATTTATTTGGTGATGACTTAGCATACTGTGTAAACACAACCACTGTGGTTTGTAAACCATGGTTTATGGCATAGAAAGGCAGCCCAGACCTCCTTGGAGATCAGCAGGCTCTGTTTCATTTAGAGGCAGTCCTCGACTTACGATCACAACTGAGCCAAAGATTCCCCTTGCTCAGCAACACAGTTGTTCAATGAGTGCTGCCCCATTTTATGACCTTTCTTACCACCGTTGTTAAGTGAATCACTGCGGTTGTGGAGTTAGTAACATGGTTGTTAAGTGAATCTGGCTTCCCTATTGACTTTGTTTGTCACAAGAGGGGATCCCACACCTGGGATCCCCCAGCTGTCATAATTACATGGCAGTTGCCAAGCATCCAAATTTTGATCACGTGATCTTGGGGATGCCGTAAATGTGAAAAATGGTCATAAGCCATAGGCTTTTTCAGTGCCATTGTCATTTCAGTCATTAAATCGATGCTTGTAAATCAAGGACTACTTGTATCTATCGTTTAGACTTTTTTCATGTAAAAAATTAAACCAAAACCAGATGTGATGGTCCTAGCCTCAGAGTTACAAGAATGTTTTCAGATTCAATAAATATATCTCTTCTTAAGCAGATAAAAAGGGACGTGGTGGCTCAGTGACTAAGAGGCTGAACTTATTGATCAAAAGGTTGGCAGTTCAGCGATTCGAATCCCTAGTGCCGTGTAATGGGGTGAGCTCCCATTACTTGTCCCAGCTTCTGCCAACCTAGCAGTTCAAAAGCACGTAAAAAAATGCAAGTAGAAAAATAGGGACCACCTTTGGTGGGAAGGTAACAGCGTTCGGTGCTCCTTTGGCATTTAGTCATGCCGGCCACATGACCATGGAGACGTCTTCAGACAGCCCTGGCTCTTCGGCTTTGAAACGGAGATGAGCACCGCCCCCTAGAGTTGGGAACGACTAGCACATATGTATGAGGAGAACCTTTATCATTTTTAAAGCAGATAAAAAGGGCTTCATCAGTTTATGCCAAATGGTACAGTCCATCAATACAGCCATTTTTATGACCTACCCCATGTTTCTTCCTTGTATTTCCTCACACATTCTTGGCTTTTCTGTGCTTCTCCTCTTCCCAGCTATTTCTCCTTGGAACAATTTTGGGCTGATGGTCTAAACCAGGGGTGTCAAATTTAAGGCCCACAGGCCGGATCCAGCCCACAGGATGCTTAGGTCTGGCCAACGAGGCTGCCCGGGAAACAGCAAAGGACCAGCTCGCAGTGCCTCTGTCAGCGAAAACGGAGCTCCGTTTTCGCTGGCAGAGGGTTGCAGGAGGCCATCCCAGCCGAAAGCGGAGATCGGGAGCCCGTTTTCGATGACAGAGTGATCGGGGCCCCCACAGGCACCCCTAACACAAGTGACGTCAAGCTGGCCACACCCATCCTGGCCACACACCCCAGCCCCCCTCCCAGGTCAAACACAACCCTGATGCGGCCCTCAATGAAATCGAGTTTGACACCCCTGGTCTAAACAAATGAATTGAATTGTGTGCACTGAGCAAAAATCCATATTTCAACTCAGACACAGACTACCTGAATGCAGCTATTCTGTGCACGGAACGATTGCTGCACAAACCAGGTTGTGCAACCTCTGTTTTTCTTGTCACTACTCCTCCATGAGGATGACCTCAGCAGCTCCAGCAGAATTTATGGTACAAATCCTCTAAAACCCCAGATAAGTAGCTTGCTCTTCCCAATTCAACTCTCGTCAGCCCGGGTCACCCAGGCCAATGACAGAGGATTGTAGGCATTATAGTCATCAGAAGTGGACTGGTTTCCTAATCCTGTTCTTAAAATACAAGCAAGAGAACAGACAGCATGGAAATTACCGAGCACCAGAAGAGACCAATAACCAGTTTTCTTGTTAGCAACTTTCAGCAGAAGACCTTTAAAGGAGGTAAGAAAACAAACAGGATGTCCCAAAGGTGCTTTTTCAAGAGGCGACTGGGCTTTCTGGTTTTTCCTTGAAGATGTTTCACTTCTCATCCAAGAAGCTTCTTCAGAGCTGAAGAGCACCCACAACTTCTGGAGCTGAAGAAGCTTCTTGGATGAGAAGCGAAACGTCTTCAAGGAAAAACCAGAAAGTCCATCTGCCTCTTGAAAAAGCACCTTTGGGACAACCATGACCTGGATGACTGAGAATCTCCATAGACAACAAACAGGATGACCTTGTCTGAGGTTGAACCTCCAAAATAGTGGCCCTCAGAAAGCAATGGAGAATATCTTCCTTAACTAGATTGGTTTCTTACATTTCTTTCCCATAGCTAAAGGCACTTGCAGCTTCTCAGTTGTCCAAGAAATTCTGAATATTGCACCAATTTGTTGAAAGCACAAGGGCAACCCTTGCACTATGCACCAAGACTATTCCTAAAAGAAAGCTCCGCTGAACTATATTTTTCAAGAAAATAATGATCAAAGCTAGTCACCTCCTTCTCCAACCTTTTCCCTTCCCATCAAAAGAAAGAGAAGATAGTCTAACAATCTAAGGAAGAGAAAGACTAGGGATGGTATGATAGCAGTCTTCCAGTACTTGAGAGGCTATCACAGAGAAGAAGGGATCGATCCAGAGATAGTATTCAGCTGGTTCGGACAACCGGTAGCGGCAACTGCAGGTGGGCCCGACCACTCACCCTGGCGTAAAGACATCCTATTCAGCCACATTTTCGAGGCTGGGCACATGCACGGCAGGCGCACGTATGAGCAAAGCACATGCGTGGAAGGCCAGGCACATGCGCAGAAGGCACACGCGCGAAGCAAGCATGTGCACCTGTGGCAAACTAGTGGTAAGAATATGTGAAACCCACCGCTGGATCTATCTATCCTGCAAAGAACCTGAGGACAGAACAAGAAGTAATGGGTGGAAGATCACTAGAGAAATCCAACTTAGAACTAAGGAGAAATTTCCTGACCGTGAGAACAATTAATCAGTGGAACAACTTACAATACCTCCAGAAGTTGTGGGTGTGCCATCACTGGAGGTTTTCAAGAAGGGACTGGACAGACATTTGCCCAGAAGGTTACAGGATCTCCTGCTTGAGCAGGGAGCTGGACTACAAGACCTCCAAGGTCCCTTCCAACTGGGGTGAAATACAGCAGGTTCTGACAGGTTCTGGAGAACCGGTAGCGGAAATTTAGAGTAGTTTGGAGAACCAGCAAATACCACCTCTGGCTAGCCCCGGTGGGAATGGAGATTTTGCAATATCTTTCTCCCAGGGTGGGGAGGGAATGGGGATTTTGCAGTATCCTTCCCCTGGAGTGGGATGGGAATGGAGATTTTGCAGTATCCTTCTCCTGCCATGCCCACCAAGCCATGCCCACCAAGCTACACCCACAGAACCGGTAGTAAAAAAAAAATTGGATTTCACCACTGCTTCCAACCCTATTATTTTATGTGCTATATAAGATTCCTTGGCTGAATTCACATATCACACCTTGCTATAATAATTTTATCCATGGGTTTCTTGAAGAAGCCACAGTACTGTAGCTTTATTCACCCATTACAAGAATCCATAAATCATAATCTACAAATTATAATTGTTGGGTTTGTACATTATGTCATGCTAAGACCAGAATAACTAACATCATACAAGAAGAAAAATGAGTTCAATTATAAACCACATGTTAAGATTCAAAATACAAGATATATCTTTCAGGATCTTCACAGACTCTTTTGTATATGTCAGTCAGTATTTCCATAATCAGATCAAGACACACACTAAATAACTACTTAATCCAATATTTCAGTTTAGATTTCCTGAGACATTCCATATAGCAAAAGAAAATGGGGGGAGGAATCATATTAGCACGAATCTCTTAGATACAGATTTTATCTGGTTATGTATTTCTCCTTTTGTGAATGATTCCAATTTTAAAAATAGGGCTACCAAATCACTGGCAATAAATATAAATACAGTATCTCCCACCCAGATTAGGGGGTGCACTCTAAATCTGCCTATCTCACCCACCACATAACATCCCAGTTTACCAGTATGCTGTTTTATGGTTTTCTTTTAAAAGCAAAACCTGCTGTTCTTGCAATAAAAAAATCTCCTTGTTGCATCTAACGTTCTCCAGTGGCTTTAAATCTTTACATTAAACTCACATAAGTAGCCAAGATAAAGATAGAAAATAAAGGGGAGAGATGGCGATAGAAAGATAGAGGAGCAAATATTCCAACTTTTAAAGCAAATCTGAGCAAATCTCTGCTGACGCTTCCTTTTGCAGATTTCTGAAAATATGAGAGAATCTGTGTACTGGTAAGAATTCATTTTAGCAGATTGTTACCATTACAATCTGTAGCAGATTTCTTTTACTTCTTAATCCAAACAGATCAGTTATAAAATCTTACTGAACCACAAAACATACCCTGTTTCCCTGAAAATAAGCCCTAGCATGATTTTTCAGGATGCTTGTAATATAAGCCCTACTCCCAAAATAAGCCCCAGTTAAGATCGTCAGCAGACGGAGGCGTTTAGTACTGTATTTTCCCCAAAATAAGACCTAACTGGAAAATAAGTCATAATGCGTCTTTTGGAGCAAAAATTAATATAAGACCTGGTCTTATTTTGGGGAAAACACGGTATTTACATGCCTTTCTGGGGTAAACCAGTATGGGCCTCTTCAAACATCATCTAGGGCAGTGTCCCCCAACCCTTTAAGCAGCAGGGACCAATTCCATGGTAAAAAAAAATATCCTTTTTTAAAAAAAAATATTTATACATTTTTTCTTCTTTAAAATACATAAATGCTTATTAAAAATTGTAAACTGTAAAAATTCAATAAAACAATTTTTTTAAAAAATGCTTATTAAACAGTGTATTGTATGGACCAATTTACTTATACAAGATATTAATAAAATACTAGTAATGATAATAATAATCATAACAATAATACTGTTTGCTTATATATAATAAAATTCTTACATCATTTACTTATACTTATCAGTAATCTTTCATCCTCTAATTTCCACCTCTTCTGTGTAACCGTTGATAAAACATATCCCATATTGAAAAATAGTCTGTTTCTTCCTTATCTTTTGTTATTAATATTAATCTATCCATCTCTGCACAGTCTAATATTTGGTAAAAAAAAGAATTTCCACGGATTGGGGTCATTGTTTCACATGCTACCCATGCTCACTTTTGTGGCCCAATTCCTAACAGGCTGTGGCCCAGTACCCGTCCATGGCCCTGGGGTTGGAGACCCCTGATCTAAGAGATGGGCATCAGCAAATGTCTTCTGGAGTATAAAAAGGTAAATCAATACGATACCCACGGGCACAAAAAGGCCAAAGCTTTTTTTGGCATTTAATTTATTTTAGCTTCTTTTAATTAAGCAAATTAATGGGTTGCTGTCATATTACAAATAAAAGCATCAGCAAATCTTTATGACTTGCAAGAATGCTTCGGAGCACCATGTAAGCAATCTTTGAAAATAGAACAGGTACTACCGTCCAATGCAGAACTTTGTTTGAAACTCTGTCCGTCTGTATTACCCAAATGTTGGAATGTACCAGAATGAATTAGGGCAGGGGTGCCAAACTCAATTTCATTGAGGGCCACATCAGGGCTGTGATTAACCTAGGGGGGCCGGGGAAGGCGAGTGGCGACTGTGTGGGCATGGCCAGTTTGACACTACTCCCTAAACTGCTGGCATGTTTCCTCTTTGCACTGGGTAGACCGGGTCAAAGCCACGCTGGCCCAATCTTTCCTCTTCGCACTGCGTAGACCAGGATGGCCCCGCAGGCCGGATCCAACCACAGGCTTTGAGTTTTACACCCCTGCTCTATATTAACCTTTATTTCTAAAGGGGGATTATGGGAGCGACGGGACACCTCTCCTGCGTGAGCTGCACTGGCTCCTGGTGGTCTTCTGGGTGCGCTTCAAGGTGTTGGTGACCACCTTTAAAGCGCTCCATGGCTTAGGGCCAGGGTATTTATGAGACCGCCTTCTGCCACCAATAGCCTCCCACCGGCCAGTACGCTCGCACAGAGAGGGCCTCCTCAGGGTGCCGTCCACCAGAAAGTGTCGGCTGGCGACCCCCAGGGGGAGAGCCTTCTCTGTGGCGGCGCCCACCCTCTGGAACAACCTCCCCCCAGAGATACGTACAATACCAGACCTCCGGACTTTTCGTCGGGCCCTGAAAACTTTTTATTTCACCTAGCCAGGCTGGCTTGATGTCACTGTTTTGGTTAAATTTAATTGATTTTAATTGGGCTGTTTTAAATTGCGGCCAAAAATATTTAATTATTTTTAAATTGTTTTTAAATTTTGTATGTTCTGTTTTATTCTGGCTGTTCACCGTCCTGAGTCCTGCTGGAGAAGGGCGGTATACAAATTAAAACAAACAAATAAATAAATAAATAAATTTCTGCATGCAGAAACAGCTTTATGTCAATCTACGGCTCCCGTAGGCATAAGTTTTGCCATTGGTTGCTTTCCTGCAACACCCCTGAATTAGGGCATCTGTCCACATTTATTTTAAATAACTCAGAATATATATTTTCATCCCCATTATTCATTTGTTTAAATTAGGCATGTTTGTCATGGTTACTTTAATCTGGCTCTTAATGAACAGCTGATAAACAACTTTTTGGACATCAAACACCTACAACATATTTCATTTTTTAAAAAATTGCTAAGTATATCACACCTGCAAGCTTCCAAGTATTAATGCTACATTTTTGGTTGATGCAAAAAAAAAATTGCTTTAAAAGCACCACTCTTGTCTATTTGTTCCTTCTCAACAGAGAGAAGGAAGGTCTCCAGGGTCGTGTTTCTTCAGAAGGAAAAAAGAAAATCTTTTCACGCATTGATGACATGCTGAGTTTAAAAGTTTTCAGGCCTTTAAAAAAAAAATTAAAAATCTAAAATAACAGCTCTGACTACCACGTTGAAATACTGAGAAATATCACTAAGAAGAAACAAGGTGCATTATATTTTTCTATTAAGAATACTAATGCTATCACGAAAACAAAAAAACTTATCACAATGGATAACAATACCGTGTTTCCCCAAAAATAAGACCTCCCTGGATAATAAGCCCAATTGGGCTTTTGAGTGCATGTGCCAAAATAAACCCTCCACGAAAATATTTAAATGCATGTGCAGCCAGTCCCCGCCCTTTCCTCTGGTTAGGGTTAGAGAGACAGAGCTGGAAATCAGGTAAGATGGCAAAAGGAGCCCCATCTTACTTCACGTACCCCAAAATAATAAGACCTCCCCAAAAATAAGGCCAAGCACTTATTTCGGGGTTCAAAAAAATATAAGCCAGGGTCTTATTTTTGGGGAAACATGGTAATTCACAATCAAAGTCAGTATTTTGCATTGCATAGTGAGTCCTGCATACATTTACAGACCATGTTGTATTGAGTACAGATAGTCCTCGACTTACAACAGTTCATTTAATGATCATTCAAAGTTACAACAGCACTGAAAAAAGTGACTGATGACCGTTTTTCACAGTTACGTCCTTTCCAGCATCTCCATGATCATGTGATCAAAATTCAGATGCTTGGCAACTGGTTCATATTTATGACCGTTGCTGTGTCCCAAGGTCATTAGCTCACCTTTGGTGACCTTCTGATAAATAAAATCAACGGGAAACCAGATTCACTTAACAACCGGGTTACTAACTTATCAACTGCAGTGATTCACTTAACTGAGGCAAGAAAGGTCACTTAACAACTGGGGCAAAATTCACTTAACAAATGTTTCACTTAACAACAGAAATGTTGGGCTCAATTGTGGTTGTAAGTCGAGGACTACCTGTATCAATCAACCATAATTGAGCCTAGAATTATAATCATAAATTTATGTGTGCATTAAACCAGTGATCAAGTGACTGGACTTTATACCATTTTTTTTACAGCAGTCGTTAAGTGAATCAATTATACCCAATGAGCATTTTTTTTCCAGAAACTGGAAGTAAATGCCAGAAACCAGTGAAGAAAATTGAAAATTGCAATAAACGGCAAGGAGAGAGAGAGAGAAAGAGAGAAAGAGAGGGAGGGAGGGAGGGAGGGAGGGAGGGAGGGAAGGGAGGAGAGAGAGAGAGAGTTTTAACTTCAAAACTGGGTCATAAGTAACTTTGAACAATCATTAAACATCCGGTGATAAATTGAGAACTACCTTGTACAGCACAGGGAAGATCAAGAGTCAAAATATCTCCTGAACAGAATGACAGAATAACAGAGTTGGAAGGGACATTGGAGATCTTCTAGTCAAACTCCCGGCTCAAGCAGGAGACCCTATACCAGTGATGGCTAACCTTTTTGCCATCATGTGCCAAAAGCGGGGGAAGCGCAGAGGGGTCGCACGCACGCATGCCCACATCCATAATTCTATGCACCCTGCCCCCCATGCTCCCCCCCCCACTTTTGGCACGTGATGGCTCGGTAGGCCCGTTTTTCGCTCTCCCCAGGCTCCAGAGCCTTTCTAGGAGCCTGGGGAGGGCGAAAACACCCTTCCCCACCCGCCCAGAGGCCCTCCAGAGTCAAGAAACAGCGTGTTTCCTGACTTCCGGTGGACCCAGAAGGCCCGAAAATCAGCTGGCCGGCACATGCATGCGTGCCAGAGCTGAGCTCGCGTGCCCACTGATATGGCTCCACGTGCCACTTGTGACACCCATGCCATAGGTTCGCCATCACGGCCCTATACCATTTCAGACTAATGGCTGTCCAATCTCTTCTTAAAAACCTCCAGTGTTGGAGCATTTACAACTTCTGGAGGAAAGTCGTTCCACTGATTCATTGTTCCAACTATCAGGAAATTTCTCCATAGTTCTAGGTTGCTTCTCTCCTTGATTAGTTTCCACCCATTGCTTCTTGTCTTGCCTTCAGGTGCTTTGGAAAATAGGTTGACCTATTTCTTCTTTGTGGCAACCCCTTAGATATTGAAACACTGCTGCCATATCACCCCTAGTCTTTCTTTTCAAAGATGACATGATAGCAGTGTTCCAATCTCTACAATAAACTGGCTCTCCAGAAGCATCTGCCCTTGACTCAACCTTCTTGCAAGTCAACAATCAAGATGGCAAATAGCAGCAGCAGCAGACACAACATCCGCAAAACCTTCTCTTTATCTCAGGCTTGTTGACTTGTCTCCAGTTTAGGTCACAAGACAACTTGTAAGCAAGTGGTCTAAACACGTGCTGAAAGAGTTAGCGAGCAATTAAAAGGATTGGTTTTTTTAATGTGTTTTTGTTTTCATATTAAAATGCACATCTGCCCCCTAAATCCAAATTCTTCCAAAGATTATTCTTTCTTTTTTTTTTCTTTTTTTTTTTGGGCTAAACTCCAACCATGTGCCACTTTCTGTCATCTCAAAAGGCCTTTGGGGTTTATTATTATTTATTTTATTTTATTTTATTAGATTTCTATACCGCCCTACTCCCAAAGGACTCAGGGCGGTGCACAGCCAAACAATAAAACACATACATACAAAATTTAAAAGTAGAATAAAATCAAATTAAATAATTTTGGCCCTGACAAATTTAAAACCCCAAACTATTTAAAACCAATTTTAAAATTGAATGTATAAAATACTAAAAGATATTTAAAAATTAAAAATCTTTTATAAAAGAGGGAGAAAAAAAAGAGGGGGTTAAAAAAATTTAAACTCTTTTGTCAGAACCGTGGGTGCCACCAAGAGTACAACTAAAACAAAAGCAGATTGGATTTGTGCCCCGTTATTGTACATATATTCAGTTATGTTTGGCCCCTCCTCAAGAAGCCTTCCCTGGACCCGGCTGAATTAGCCAACTATCGTCCAGTCTCCAACCTTCGTTTTGTGGCGAAGGTTGTTGAGAGCGTGGTGGCACGACAACTTCCCCGGCACCTGGATGAAGCTATCTATCTAGACCCGTACCAGTCGGGCTTCAGGCAGGGGTACAGCACAGAAACGGCATTGGTCGCGTTGGTGGATGATCTCTGGAGGGCTCGGGACAGGGGTTGTTCCTCTGTCCTAGTCCTATTAGATCTCTCAGCGGCTTTTGATACCATCGACCATGGTATCATGCTGCAGCGGTTGAGGGGGTTAGGAATAGGGGGCACCGTTTTGCGGTGGTTCTCCTCCTTCCTCTCCGACCGCTCGCAGTTCGTGTTGGCAGGGGGGCAGAGGTCGACCTCGAGGCGTCTCGCATGGGGAGTGCCGCAAGGGTCGGTCCTCTCGCCCCTCCTGTTCAACATTTATGTGAAGCCGCTGGGTGAGATCATCCGTGGTTTTGGAGTGAAGTGTCATCTGTACGCTGACGATACCCAGCTGTACATCTGCACCCCAGACCACCCCAACGATGCCCTTGATGTGATGTCCCGCTGCCTGGAGGCCGTGCGGGCCTGGATGGGGAGGAACAGGCTCAGACTCAACCCCTCCAAGACCGAGTGGCTGTGGCTTCCGGCGCCCCGATATAGTCAGCAGGTGCCATCGCTGACTATTGGGGGTGAATCTTTGCCCCCCACGGAGAGGGCTCGCAATCTGGGTGTCCTCCTGGATGCGCGGCTGTCTTTAGAAGAGCATATGACGGCCGTGGCTAGGGGGGCCTTTTATCAGGTTCGCCTGATTCGCCAGTTGCAGCCCTTTCTGGATCGGGACGCCCTGCGCACGGTCACTCATGCCCTTGTTACTTCCCGGTTGGACTATTGTAATGCTCTCTACATGGGGCTCCCCTTGAAGAGCACTCGGAAGCTCCAACTGGTCCAGAATGCGGCCGCGCGGGTGGTTATGGGCGCAACCCGTTATGCCTATGTGACACCCCTCCTGCGCGAGCTGCACTGGCTCCCGGTGGTCTTCCGGGTGCGATTCAAGGTGTTGGTTACCACCTTTAAAGCGCTCCATGGCATAGGACCCGGGTACCTCCGAGACCGTCTTCTGCCACCAATAGCCTCCCACCGACCAGTTCGTTCCCACAGAGAGGGTCTCCTCAGGGTGCCATCAGCCAAGTTATGACGGCTGGCGACGCCCAGGGGGAGGGCCTTCTCTGTGGGAGCCCCAGCCCTGTGGAATGAACTGCCCCCGGAAATTCGTAAGATATCTGACCTCCGGGTGTTTCGCTGCACATTGAAGACCCTGTTGTTCCGCCAGGCCGGACTATCAATACAATAGTTTTAAATTGGGGTATTTAAATTTATTGGGGTTTTAAATTTGAGCCATTTATTTAATTATTTTAAATTTTATATCATTGTTTTGTTTGTGTTTTTAAATAGGCTGTACACCGCCCTGAGTCCTTCGGGAGAAGGGCGGTATAGAAATAAAATTATTATTATTATTATTATTATTAGAACATGGCTAGCCATAAATTCACCATGCAGACTTGATCCATGGAACACACTAGGCCCGTGAGGGTGAACCAATAGCACGCGTGCCCAAAGAGGAATGAGCGTCACTTATTCCTCTCCCGGGTTTCTGGCATTCATGTTCATGCAATGATCAGCTGGCCTTCACGTGTGCGGCAGTGCCAGAAACTGGAAGATCAGCCAGCCAGCTGATGTTGCGCACACATGCATACCAGTAACCAGAAGACTAGCTGGCTGGTGCACATGCGTGCGCCAGAAACCAGAAGTTCATTTCCTGGTGTGCACATGCCCACTGGGCAGCTCCTCTTAGGACACCAGCCATGCCGTCGATGCCTGCATGCAGCCCCAGGACATCCACCCCCTTGCCAGCCAGGAGCGCTACCGACAGTCACTCCCTTGCGCCTACCTGCCTGCCTCGCCGCCGCCGCCAGGAAAGGCCCTGAAGCAGGCAGGCAGGCAGGCAGGCGCAGGGGAGCGACTGGCCGGAAGAAGCAGCCTGGCCCAAAATGAGGCATGGGGAAGGGAGGGGAGCATGCGCGGGGGAGTGCTTGCATTGCATTTTGGGGTTCGGGCATGCATGCATGCATTCGTGTGTCCGCGCGCTTTGAGCACTCAGCACCAAAAAGATTTGCCATCACTGTACTAGGCTAAATGGTGGTTGGTTTTAATTTGTAGTCTGTGAGCTTCACAAAAAGACTAGTTTGTACGTGTCTAATAAAAGCCATGTGTCAGGATAGCATCGTGAAAACGGATGTGCTTACACTATTTTCCAGACCCAAAAATGCAAGTTTATGAATAAAACCTTGGAGGGATCACCTCTCCCCGACTGCATCAATCTATCCGTCAGATCCAGCAAGAGGGCATGCTACACGTCTCATTTACTTAAGTGCCACTTTCCTCCTGGGGAAACCACACCCCTGTCAACACTGGCATGGCAAGCCACTGTACATAAACAGGAAGAAAACTCTGAATCCACTCACCTTGATGATGTCAAGTAATGAAAGATCCACAAGTAAACAACCAAGCTCAGACAGCATCAAGAACTCCAGTTCAACCCTGAGCTACAGATATTCTCTTGTGGGAAAACAAGAGAAGGGAGTGCTACTTAGGTCACCTTGAGCTCCTCTCCAAAAGGCAGTGTGATAAATATTTAAAATAAACAAGCTATAAAAAACCAGTGAGGTTGCAACCTTATGCACACTTTTTCCAAGAAGCAGACCCAAATAATTAGACCATGCACTAAACCCACTGTGTTTGCTAACCTTCAATGGCCAAACAAATAGGCCAAACCGTAATTTATCATCATGGACTGGTTCACAAAACTTATTAAAATAATGGCTGGATTGATTCCCTGCACAGCATTGGACCCCAAACCTCTCCAGTCCTGTTTTAACCTAATCTGCTGTAGAAAGTTAGCGCCCACCCCTTCTAGAAGAATGAAATGTTTTGAGAAATATTTAAAAAGACAGAATATTATATTTCCCTTAAAAGAGAAATGGAAATCTTAAGGGAGACAGAAACTCAGCCCCAGTTCCCTGCCCCCAGCAGATATTTTGGTGCACATTAAGAAAGACTGGGCCAGCCTATCTACAAGACAAAAGACCTCCAGCTCCAGGGTGATGGGATTAGGGCGTTGGGATTAAGACATGACCCCCACCCCCCACCCCAGGACATTATAGGAGTATCTAGCAGCAGGGCTCACTGCATTGCAAAATTTCCTAAGGACGTTGCATCAGCCCAAAGTTCAACCAAACTTGGTTCAGACAAACATGATCCCACATGGCCCCATGGGAGTCTGACTACAGCCAACAAAATACATTTATTGCACAGGAACAGGAAGTTCAGGTTCAAAGCCCAAGTGAGGGTATAAATAACCCTCTCTTTCAACTCCATGTGTTCAGCTACACCAGGACCTCAAACCCATGTGGTCCTATTCATCAATAAACCATCTTTCCAATCAGCCTCCATGTTTCCAGTGTCTTTCTCCCCACTTGGAACTGAACCAGATGGATATTTCTTCCGAGACTGCCATCCAGGGGAGAACCAACCACTGGGGTTTGTTTCCAAAAGAATCTGCCAGATACAGCACTTCAAAAATTCTATTCAAAGCAACAATAACCCTGGCAGACAAGACCAGAACTAATGTCAAGGGCAACAACGCAGGGAACTCCAGCATTTTTCAGGAAATATTCACAGTCATTCTAAATAATACCCCCGTGCAATAAGTTGGCTGCCAAGAAGGAAGCCAAAGAAATTGAGAAGCGCAGGAAGATTCCTGTAAAAGAGACCAAAGCCTTGTGTGGCCCAGCCTTTGTCGGCAATGACAAACATCTCCTCATGGAAAGCCTGTGCATACAAGAGCAGGGCTCAAAACAATGCTTGTATTGTCTGGCAGAGGAAATGTGAAAGCCACAGATAGGCACTCCCTTGCATTTGTTTTTCATCGCATTGCACCCTTTCCAGGCAGCTTCCGATGATCCACTGTTGAAAGCATCCTAAGAAAGAACCACAAGCCCAGCTGTCTTGTAACGCAGGACAGGCCCCTAGTGACTCATTCGGACTGTGGCCTCACCTCCCATCACCCACAGGATGCCTTCTGGTTCTTACCAAAGGCCGCCCTCCTCCTCTTTAGAAAATAGAAGAGATCCTCCCTTTGTTACATCTTCCCCCAGAACGTGGCTTCTTTGAAGACCAACAGCAAGCACAACATCTGGCATCCATGTTGCCCAGGTTCCACTGGGTTTCTTCCTACTTTAGACCACATTGTCAGCTTCCCTCTCTAGCCCTTGAAAAAGGTTGCTCTACAACCTTTCTCCCTTGCCTCTCTAGCCCTTGAAGAAGGTTGCTCTACAAACTTTCTCCCTAGCCTCTCTAGGCCTTGAAGAAAGTTGCTCTACAACCTTTCTCCCTTGCCTCTCTAGGCCTTGAAGATGGTTACTCTACAACCTTTCTCCCTTGCCTCTCTAGGCCTTGAAGATGGTTACTCTACAACCTTTCTCCCTTGCCTCTCTAGGCCTTGAAGAAAGTTGCCCTACAACCTTTCTCCCCACTGTGGGCTTCATTCTCTTGACAGTAACCTAGACAAATAATCCTGTCAAAGGCAAATGAGTTTAGGCAAGCAAACAATAAGGGCCAGAGACAAAAACAGTGGCTCTTATCTCTGCTGTGGCAGAAATTCTTGTTCTTCCAAAGTTTGCAGGACATCTAGAGTGCTCCTGCAATATCAGCAGTCCAGCCTTGAGGGTATTTCATTGAGACTCTGTCACTCACAGTCAGGGGTACACTATGTATTATATGGGAAATTGTTTTGAGAAAGTCACATAGAAAATCCTCCCCCACTCCCATGCAGGACAATTGCCTGATTACCAAGGACATCCCATTACCCTGAGCAACTGACAAGCAGGCCTCCATTCCCTATCATTTACGCCTATCTACATCAGCACACGATATTCACCCAGAAGAGCTTTAAAAATCCTTTGAACAAGCTCCTTTTCTCACTACACAACTCTTGAATGAATGAGTCACGACGTGCCAACCTCCATCAGACTTCAAGGTCTCAGTGTACCAGACATCACGTGACTACAGTCTGAAGAATTACTGTGCAGCACAAACAGCGTCCACTAACATTAAAACCGCCTTCATGCCATGCTTTCTAGTCATCAAAACCTAGAAATAAGAGAACAGGGCTTTGGGGCTCAGGTGGAGTGGGCAAAATCGCAAAATCTTTTATTGTAGTGTACTGGACGATTGGACGGCATCATGGAATACTAGGGACAAGCAGACAGCAGAAGCTGCAACACAACCAGCGCCTGGCCAAGCTGCAACATAACCAGCGCCTGGCCAGTTCTGCAATTTGTCAACTTGCCTAAGCAAGCCAGAAGGCTCTTTTGTTCTCTCCCTGATAATGAAACTCCTCCAGTGCCAAAGATAGGGCAGAAAAGCAAAGCTGCAGTCTGGCCCTGAGGACTCAATATGTTTCCCTGGGGATGGCCAGAAAGAAGTGGAGAAAAACAGAAGAATAGCAGCCTATTTGCTAAAATCTAGTAACTAACAGGGAGATCCTACCTGTCAAGACAGGACTGCAGCAACCCTTCAAAGAGGAACTAAATTGAGTGCTAATATATATTTTCTAAAAAAAGTAGAAAGGGATGCAGTGGCTCAGTGGGTAAGATGCTGAGCTTGTCGATCGAAAGGTCGGCAGTTCAACAGTTCAAATCCCTAGTGCCGCGTAACAGGCTGAGCTCCTGTTACTTGTCCCAGCTTCTGCCAACCTAGCAGTTCTAAAGCATGTAAAAAATGCAAGTAGAAAAATAGGGACCACCTTGGTGGGAAGGTAACAGCATTCTGTGTGCCTTTGGCATTTAGTCATGCCGGCCACATGACCACGGAGACGTCTTCGGACAGCGTTGGCTCTTCAGCTTTGAAACGGAGATGAGCACTGCCCCCTAGTGTCGGGAACGACTAGCACATATGTACGAGGGGAACCTTTACCTTTATGTAAAAAGGACCATGACAACACAGATAGTCCTTGACTTCTAACAGTTCATTTAGTTGTAACTGTTCTTTTGGTTCCTACAAGAAAAAAATAGGACAGTAGTGCAAGGTGGGTTGGATCCCGTCAGAAGAAAAAAAAATGGATCCAAGTAGAGAGGAACTTACAAACTTGTGAATTCAATGGCTGTTGCCCAGTGGGCGATTGTATTTTTATCCTGTGGCTTTCTGTGTTCCTAAACTTCTTCCAAGAGAAACAACACACACGGCCAAAGGACTGTTTATTTTTAAGGGATATAACAATTTTCCTAAGGGTGAAATTCAGGGGCTACAGGGAGCAGGAGAGGAGTTAAGTCTATTCTGCTGTATCACCCACAGGAAAATTTGCTCCCTCTCCTCCACTCTAAATAAATATTTAAGACAAACTGATTAATGAATTCTTTTGCCTTGTAAATGTCTGTTCTTCACCAGAACTCTCTTGGTCTTAAACACATGTTCAGTAGGATGAAGAGCAATGGTAGATCAGTGGGGGAAAAAGAGAATGTTTTTAAAAAAGTATTCTTTTCCAAAACCCCACAAAAGCAGGTCTATCAAAAAGGAACAGCCATGCCCATCCAAACAAGAAATCACCAGCCTGTAGGCTAGATGATGGTTGTATTTATACTAAATCATGGTTTGGTTAAACCATAATTGGCTAAGTTCACAGTACATGCTAAGACACAAACCCATAATTATTATCAAGCCCCAGGGAAATCAAAGGAGATCCAGGCAATTCAACTGGGTATAAAGATTTATTGAAAGCTCCAGCTCTCTACAAGAATCTGAACTACTAACGGTCAAAGCAATTTGGCGGTAGATAAGGAATTCATGGTGGGCTGGACTTAGATCTCTTGTGGGTGCCAAGGCACTCATGACTGATGATGCATTTGACCCCTCTCTTGAACTCAGCCTGGTCTTCTTCTACATGTATGACTCAGTGGATTGTGTGAACTTGACTGACATAATGCGTTAAGCACACTTGAGGGATTTTCCTCCCATGAACCAAAGCATAGACCATTCTTAAGATAGCAGTGTAGACTTATATACCGCTTCACAGTGCTTTACAGCCCTCTCTAGATGGTTTACAGAATCAGCATGTTGCCCCCAATAATCTGGGTCCTCATTTTACCGATCTCGGAAGGATGGAAGGCTGAGTCAATCTTGGGCCGCTTAGGATCGAACTGCTGGCAGTTGGCAGAACTAGCCTGAAATACTGCATTCTAAGCACTGCACCACCACCAAGATGATGCCAAGGTTTAAACTTTTTGCCCACCTTTTGCAAACACACACACACACACACACACACACAAAGAGCAAGAAAAAAGAGTTCTACTCCAACCACATCAAAGGACAGAAAAATAACACTCATCCTATTCCCCAGATCAAATGGGCTACCCATGCAAGGAAAAAAATCCATGTTCCTAACATAGCATATTGTATTGCAACTGCATTCTGCGAATCAAGCCTGCCTCATATTTACACGCACACAGAATGAGCTTGTTCAACTTGCAGACTGTCAAAGAGAAGTCTGCCCACCAGCTATCCACCACAGCCTGTCAAATTGCAGACATGACCACTGTCTGATGTCTTCCAAATGGGCATCTTGGGACTACACTCCCAACATTCCCAACATAGAGATCTACAGACCATCCTGTTTAGCAAGGCCAGAATATACAATCAAGATTAGAATAGATCATCAAGTATAGTTGGGATAACCAATGTATCTGTAACTTTTCAGAGGAACCTTGGAAAGAGGTCTTTTTGAGGTCACACCAGCCTTCTGACTTCACCATGCCACCCTGTTCACTGTCCTGGCTGCCAAGAAGCAAAACCCTTTTTTTTTCTCAACAACAGACCACTGACTATGACTGTATATCCATGAGGCCTGAAGCTGAGCCACAATCCAGATGCTTAGCACCACAAGGGTAGATGCTAAGGACTTGACCTTCTTCCCTGCTTGGATCAATTTCTCTTTCTTTTCCTCAAGGCAGCTTCTCTTCCTTGAATTGCCATGGTAAACCCAAAAATATGGGTTGCCCCATGATGAGCCACAGTGGCGCAGTGATTAGTGTGCAGTACTGCAGGCTACTTCTGCTGACAGTTGGCTGCCTGCAATTTGGCAGTTCAAATCTCACCAGGCTCAAGGTTGACTCAGCCTTCCAGCCTTCCAAGGTGGGTAAAATGAGGACTCAGATTGTTGGGGGCAATAGGCTGATTCTGTAAACTGCTTAGAGAGGGCTGTAAAGCACTGTAAGGCGGTATATAAGTGTAAGTGCTATTGCTATTGCTATTGCTATTGCTAAAATATGTTTCTTTCAAACAATATATTTTAGCAGAAGATTGACTGCCACTTTCCTGCTCTCTATGGCCAAATAAACTATAGAGCAGGGGTGTCGAACTTGCGTCGTCACGTGACGTATCGGGGCTTTTTTTCCCCTTCGCTAAACCAGGCGTGAGTGTGGCCAGCATATGACATATCCAGCCCGCAGGCCGCAAGTTTGACAGCCCTGTTACAGAAGGAAAGCTGTGGTGGCGCAGTGGTTAGAATGCAGTACTGCAGGCTACTTCTGCTGACTGCCGGCTGCCTGCAATTTGCAGCTCAAGTCTCACTGGCTCAAGGTCAACTCAGCCTTCCATCCTTCCCAGGTCGGTAAAATGAGGACCCAGATTGTTGGGGGCAATATGCTGATTCTGTAAACCACTTAGAGAGGACTGTATAGCACTGTGAAGCGGTATAGAAGTCTAAGTGCCATTGCTATTGATTCTCTCCTCTTACAAGGCAAGGAACAAAAACAGCCTTAAAAACATCAACAACCATCTTTCACAAAGTCCAGGACAAACCCCAATAATGTTCCTTGCATAAAAACCCCAGCAGGCCCAAGAAAGCCCAGCAGGCTCAAGGGGCAAACAAATCCCCCTCCCCCAAATTCCAAATGCTGTTTAGAGGAAAGCTGAGTCCCAACACCAACCCTGCCCTGTTGCATCCCAGTTGTGAAGCTTTACTGATCACAGCTTCTGCTGCCAGTCACTCTGCTCCTTCCTTCTGCCAGCCGACTGATGTTCCCAAGACACCTTTTCCGCTAGCCATAGGGGACCGAGCTCCACCGCAGGCAACGGGTCAGCGAGCAGGACGCTTTGATGCAGAGGATGCAAAAAGCAGGAAACTAGCCAACCGGTCAAGCCGCTTGCACAATGTAAGGGTCATGCTGTTCCGGGACACAAGAGTCTATGGCTCACCTAACTGCTTGGTGGCTCATGGCCCGCAGATCAAAGTCGGCTTGTGAATGCAAATTTCCTCTTCCCCCCTCCCCCCCACCTCCCAACCAACCCCCTTTGGTATTTATGCAGCCCGCTGCTGCCCTGGCAACAGGTTAGCCACAATGACAACAAAACAGGCCGAAGGAGAGTCTCCCACCTCTTTCGGCGCCGCCGTTCCAAGCATTGCGCAAAGCACCAAGGAATAGCAGTCTTGTGAAAATGGACTGGAACTTCAGCCGAATGGGATGAAAAGAAACTGTGCACTGCAGATTACAAGGCACAGTGAGTTCATCACGATGATGTAATAGGCGAACGACAAGGCAGATCGCTCTGGGTTCACATACCGTGCAAATGAAAAGTTTGTTTGAATTGGGGTTTACTGAGCAAAGCACAACTGACACGTTAAGCAGTTTATGAGACACAAAGGCTGGATCCATACAACATATGAAGCCAAAACCAATCAAGTTGCATGGTAGCTTAATGATGCCGTTTGTGCTTCCCAAAAACATAGGGTGTTCCTACAATCTCCGTGTTCTACCAATTTGGACAAACCGTACTATCACTGTACCCTGTGTTGGTTCCTGATTTCTTGCTCCTGACAACATAATTTAAATGTCTTTCTCTTTCACATCATCCTTAATCCAGAAGTCAGCAACCAACATTTAGCTATCTTCATATTCATGACTAAAATCAAGGTCTTTTTCCAAAAGTCAACAAAGAACCTTCCAAACCCAAGAAGGACCAAATGCAGTAAAGCAGTATTCCAATATCTGAAGGGCTGCCACAAAAGAAGAGGGGGTCAACTTATTATGCAAAGTACCTGAAGGCAGGACAAAAAGCAATGGATGGAAACTAACCAAGGAGAGAAGCCACCTAGAACTAAGGAGAAAATTCCTAATGGTTAGAGAGCAATCAACCAATGGAATAACTTGCCTTTAGAAGTTGTGGCTGCTCCATCACTGGAGGCTTTCAAAAAGAGACTGGACAAGCATTTGTCTGAAATGATATAGGGCAGTGATGGCTAACCTTTTTGCCATCGCGTGCCAGGAGGAGTGGGGTGGGGGGGTTTGTGTGCGTGTGTGCTCACACCCATAATTCTATGCACTCCACCCCCGCGCATGCGCGCACGACCCCCTCCCCCCCCCTCTCCTGGCACACGATGGCCCGGTAGGCTCCAGATCCTCTCTATGAGTCTGGGGAGGGCGAAAACAGCCTTCCCCACCCTGTTAGAGGCCCTCCGGAGGCCAGAAACGGCCCGTTTCCCAACTTCCAGTTGGACAGGAAGTGACTTTTTTGCTGTCCCCAGCCTCCAGAGACTCCTAGAAAGGATCTGGAGCCAGGTGAGACAGAAAAACGGGCCTTCCCCACCACCACAGGCCCTCCGGAGGCAGGAAACAGCCTGTTTCCCTACTTCTGGTGGGCCCAGAAGACCCGAAAATCAGATGGCCGGTGAGCGCATGCATACCGGAGCTGAGCTCACGTGCCCAGTGATATGGCTTCATGTGCCACCCGTGGCACGAGTGTCATAGGTTTGCCATCACCAATATAGGGTCTCTTGCTTGAGTAGTGGGTTGGACTAGAACACTAAGGTCCCTTCCAACTCTGTTATTCTGACTTCTTTCCATCTGGCTCAGTTTCAGAAACACAAAGATTCTGGAACAAACTGCATAGGCATTGTCCCATACTGTGGCAGGAACTATAAATATCAAAGCAATGGTATTTCTAAATAAGATGCTTGTTACTTAAGTGTAATTCAGAATGGAATCTACTATTCTAATTTGCAAGCTGCTTTACGCTGTCGGGAATCATTATTATTATCTACTCCAGCATGCTGACTGGGGAATTCTGGGCACTGAAGTTCAGAAGTTCTTAAAAGTTGCTAAAGTTAAGAAACACTGTTCTGCGCATTCAGTATTGTCTACATCTGGAATCCTCTACATGGTTTTTAGCCACAATTTCCATCAGCCCCCAACATTGGCAAGACTGACTGGAACACGCAGTCCCAAATATCTGGTGGATACTACATTGTTTGTCAAGATTTACACTAAAAAGCAGCAGCAGCAGCAACACTCCAAGAGCAGAAACAGAATTCTTTTGCTATCATTTATTTCTATTCCCCAAACCTCTGGCTTTCCAGAGCAGAGATGTTTACAACTCATGGCCCCCAAATGACATTGCCAAACCTCTCAAAAATAAGCTAACAAAAATATTTTTTTTAATGTGTGAGAAGGCGAAATTTATTAAACATAAGACTGGAAAAGTAAGTATTTTTGCTGGATATAATTTTGATGGATTGCAAATGAGATCGGATCTCCTATTTGTCCTGATTTCACCCACTATTGGTCATAGTGTGGCCCACACCATTACAGGTTAAAATGCAGCTGCAATGTTCAGAAAAGTTTATTTTTTATAAACTTTTATTTATTATTTATTTTTCACACTTCTAGACCACCTCACTCCCTCAGAGAGGGACTCTGGAGTGTGTCCATTTAATATATAGTCCTCAAATAGATACATATCAGTTACTGTGTTTCCCTGAAAATAAGACCCTGTCTTATGTTTTTTTGAACCCAGAAATAAGCACTTGGCCTTATTTTTGGGGAGGTCTTATTATTTTGGGGTGCGTGGAACAAGACGGGGCTCCTCTTGCCATCTTACCTGATTTCCAGCTGTCTCCCTAACCCTAACCAGAGGAAATGGCGGGGACCGGTTATGCATGCAGGGAGGGCTTATTTTCGGGGAGGGCTTATTTTCAGGGAGGGCTTATTTTAGTGCATGCACTCATAAGCCCGATTGGGTTTATTATCAGGGGTTGTCTTATTTTCAGGGAAACAGGGTATTAAACTGATAGGAACAAGATACAGCTGTTGTTTAATGGGAGTTATGGTTTGTCACACAGTCAGCCAAATGTTCAGACTGGATTTGGCATTTTTATCCACTCTGAGTCCTTCCCAAGGACTTCGGATGGCCGAGGTAGATATGTTAAAAGCAACATCACTGGATGTAAGCTGTTCCAAGTAAAGCTGCCTTTTGCAATTGAACGAGGTTGATTTTTGTCAATGCCGATGTGCTGTTATTATCACTATTATCATTATTGTTTTATCTGTAAATTGCATAGAGCCCTCTAAGGTTGAGGAGATGGGTCCAAATTGCAGTTTAAATGAATAAATAATCCTGGGGAAAGATGTCGCTGCTTTCATGAGTTGTAGACAAGTACTCTACAAACTCCTTGTACCCTTTGAAGCACCTTTTTGCCCTGGAGTCCAAAGCAGGAGTCTCCAACCTTGGCAACTTTAAGCCAGGGTTATGTTGCTGGCTAGGGAATTCTGGGAGTTGAAGTCCGCCAGGCTTAAAGTTGCCAAGGTTGGAGATCCCTGGTCCAAAGCACTGCATGGAGTATCCCTTCAAGATAGACCAGGGAAGGAATCTGAAAATGTTAGCCTGCAGACCACATGCTGCACCACCGGAGACCGATGGCCCTTTCCCCACACTGTTGTAATGATATGTATCAGCCAAAAGACCAACAAGGGAAATGGAAGCGAGTATTAACACTAATGTGTCCTTTTGTTGCCAAGATCTTTACTGGAAAGTAAATTCTGCTGAACCCGCTCCCAAATAAATAAGCTTATGACTAAAGCACTAGAAATTACACACAAGGATTAAGACGAAATGAAAAACTGTTGTCGGCAAATTATTGCCAACTTTTCTTGCTGCTCACTGATTGATTCTTTTCAGAGGTAGTGAAAAAAAAAAGTGAATGGAAATTTCCAGACTTTTACAGTACTTCTGTATCGCAGTGATATGGCTGCTGCAACCACCATCTAGTTACAAGAAGCCTGTCCAAAACCTTTGCAATATCTCAAATGCAAAATGGGCCAAAGGAAAAGTAGCAAGTCCCTGCCATATTTTTAAAATTTCTTGAAGAACAGTTTCTCTAGTTTTTTTTACAATTCTTTAATCCCTTAATTTGGGGTGGAGTCGGGGCGACTAAATGGCGCTGAGCATTTACTAGCCAGATGCCCTTCCTGATGCCTATTTAGAGTTTGCAGCAGATATTTTCTCTTGGAACCCTGATAGAGAAACATCTATCGTCGCTGCCTGGGATTGAACTCTCAACCTTCCGAGTGGGAGGCGAGCATCTTCACCTCTAGGCTACTGCGCCGCTCATTTCTTGAAGAGTAACACCATGACAAAAAGCAACCATATGTATCTTCATTAATTAAATATGTGTAAGCTACCATGTTTAAAACACTCTCCCTCCCCCCTTCCCCGCCAAAGAACAGACTTTGAGGCAAGCATCTTCTTAGAAAAAGGCCCTCAGCATCCTTTTTTCACTTGCCAACTTCGGCTTAAGTATCTGGAAATAATCTTCAGAATAAGAACACTTGAAGTTTAGGTTTAAAATCTGGGGCAACCCAATTAATGTAGCAAATGTTTTTTGGGATCAATTCACGACACAATCAAAGCTCTACCTGTGAGCCATCACAGGTATCTTTAAACGGCAGCTTTCTGCATTTTTGATCTTTTCTGGGCCTGAACGTCTTCTTTTTTCTTTTTTCTTTTTTTTTTTTGGATGCAGACAGATGCTTTTCTGCAACTGTACATGCTTGACTCAGCTCTGCTGTTGTCAACTCCTAACTGAAAATATATGTCTGCAGTCAACAGCAGCCAACCATCTGCCTCCTCCATCCAGCTGTGTAAATGGGCTTTGACTTTTCAAAAAAAAAAAAAAAAACCTTTGCTCTGGACCCACAGAGTAAACAGCCTTTTTGGGAATGCCTTCCTTTCTTTTGTGTTTTGAATTCAAATTATTCCGTTCCCTAATAATAAACCCATTTTGTATTCAATGTGTGCTCTAAATTTCTACCTGGAAAAGCTTTTAGCTAGCAGCGAGCACATTGATGAAACTAGACAAAATATAAAATAGCAGCAAACACGCTGAAGCAAACTTCATACATTCTGCTTGGATCTGACGGCTTCTACCCTTAACTGGATAGTCCTAATTCCCCAATTCTACTCATAGGGGATGCTATGTTGACTCAGCCTTCCAGCCTTCCGAGGTGGGTAAAATGAGGAGCCAAATTGTTGGGTGCAATAGGCTGGCTCTGTAAAACCCGCTTAGAGAGGGCTATAAAGCACTGTGAAGTGGTATATACCGTAAGTCTAAGTCAGGGGTCAGCAACCTGCGGCTCTGGAGCCGCATGTGGCTCTTTCACCCATCTGCTGCAGCTCCGTCACTCAAAATATGCATCACAACTGCCAATTTGCGACACCCGCCAGCACGCAATTTATTGAGCTTTTCAACCCCCGGGAGGCCAACCATGGATAAATCCAAGAAAAGAAAAGTTTCAGAAGAAAACAGAACGTTTAATTCAACTACATATGCTAGTTTTGTGGCCGCTCAAGGAATAGTCAGGCATGGGAAGGGTTTTGTGGCTCCCGGTGTTTTCTTTTCTGTGGGAAATGGGTCCAAATGGTTCTTTGAGTATTTAAGGTTGCAGACCCCTGGTGTAAGTCCTATTGCTATTGCTAACCAAGGCCAGGATTTAGCACAATAGGCAAAGCAAGCCATTTTCTGCATTTTGCATCAGGAGCAGAATTTAGGAAAAGTCCCTTCAGGAGATCCAGATACCGCAAAAGATAAGCTAATCAGAAATGTGGCTTTTCCCTCTGGTGGGGTTTTCCATTGACTCTTAAGAGGAGAGGGCAGCCTCCCATTTTTTGTCTTCGGCCTCTGTGTTTTTTCTCTTTCTGAGGCTGGCTGAAAGCGAGGTACAGGCCAGGCCTCCAGCCAACAGCAACTGGCCTGGAATCTAGAGAATTTGGACAGCAAGCTAAGATCCCTGGAGCTGGTTGCAATATGGATTCTGTTTCATTTCATAGCCTGGGATCTGGAGTGTGTGAATTTGCTCTGCCGTGGGTATTGATATGAGTTTTTGGCACCAGAGTAACAGCAAGCGTTGATCTTCTAGTGACTAAGATCAACCTCTTTAAAAAAAAAACATTGTTCATTCTTTCTCCCCATTTATTTACATATTTGTAACCTGTCTTTATTATTTTTACAAATAACCCAAGGCAGCGAACATATCCAACATGCCTTCCTCCTCCTATTTTCTCCACAACAACAACGTGAGGTGAGTTGGGCTGAGAGAAAGTAACCAGCCTAAAGTCACCCAACCAGCCGGCTAAGGTAGGACTTGAACTCATGGTCTGCTGCTTTCTAGCCTGATGCATTAACCCACTAAACCCAACTGACTCTCTCTCTCAATTTTAAACAGGGCAGCTTATGCAGATTTAATTAATGAAAATGCATGTGATTCTTTTTTTTTTTTTTGTCATGATATTGTTTTTCAACAAATCTTGGGTGTTCTTTTTTTAAAATATGGCAGGGACTTGCTATTTTTTTTTCTTGCCTGTTCTTTATTTGAGATATTACAAAGGTTTTGGACACCTTATGAAAAGGATGCTGGTTGCATCAGCCATACCACTAAGGTACACAAGTATTGTAAAAGTCTGGCAATCTAAGTCTATATATAAAACAAAGCTCTAGAATCAGATCTCTTAGATAGACCTAATGGTGCTCATTCTAGGACCGTGATGTTGAACCTATGGCTGGTGGCCCCCAGGGGGAGAGCCTTCTCTGTGGGGGCACCCGCTCTGTGGAACGAGCTGCCTCCGGGAATACGACTGATCCCGGACCTCCGGACCTTCCGTAAGGCCCTGAAGACTTATTTATTCCACTAAGCCGGCCTAGCCTAAATGGTTCTTAATTGGGATTTTAAAATTTTATAGACTTGGGGGTTTTAAATTGGGAAGCCAATGATTTAATTCTTTTTAATTATCTTAACTTTTGTATTGTATGTATTTTTAATTTTGGCTGTTCACCGCCCTGAGTCCCTTCTGGGAGAAGGGCGGTATACAAATTAAATTAATAAATAAATAATAAAATAAATAAATGGCACACAGAGCCATCTCTCTGGGCACGCCAGCCGTCACCCGGTGCTCTTTCGGGTTCCAGTCTTCGTGCATGCGGGAGTGCTGAAAACCAGAAGAGCAGCTCCCTGGCGTACATGCGCACACTGGGAAGCTGAGCTTCTGGTTTCTGGCACACACATGCATGCCAGCCAGCTGTTCTTTTCACACTCATGCATGCCAGAAACTGGAAGACCAGGTAACCAGCCCGCATGCGCACACCGGAAACCAGAAGCTCAGCTTCCCAGCGTGCACATGTGAGCCAGGGAACTGCTCTTCTGGTTTCTGGCACTCCTGCACCCATGCACTGGGGAGCTGCTCTTCCGGTTTCCGGTGCTCCCCCACACGCGTGCGCTCCCGTTTCGGCACTCGGTGCCAAAAAGATCAGCCAACACTGTTCTAGGACAAGGGCCTAAATTTTCCATACCTGCCTCCTGCCAGGTTAGGCTATTGAAGAGGTCTCTCTTCCCTGGTAAACCAGTGACACAGAGGACTTCTGTAGATTAAAGTGGTCGGTAGCATCATACTTAGCCAACTGTCCTCAGAAGCTTCAGGGAGAGAACCCCAGCTATGGGAGGAAGGCTTTGGAGACTCCTAGTACAAATACTAGTCATGGCCCAATCTCCATACCCTAGATCAGGGGTGTCAAACTCAAGGCCAGGTCCAGTCCATGGGGTGCTTAGATCTGGCCCACTGGGCCGGCCTGCAGTACCTCTGCCAGCGGAAACGGAGCTTATGAGGGTTGCATGCTGCCCTCTGTTTTCTCTGGCAGAGGGTTGCAGGAGACCATCACAACTGAAAACGGAGCTCAGGAGCCTGTTTTCACTGGCAAAGCACTCGGACCTCCACAGGTGCCCCCGACACGAGTGATGTCGAGCTGGCCACACCCACCCTGGCCCCCCAAAGTCAAACACAAACCTGATGCGGACCTCAATGAAATCGAGTTTGACAGCCCTGTCGTAGATATCTACTGAGCCCCTCATTATAAGGTTGACTGCTCTTCTAGTTCTTAAGGAAAGATGGCTTCAAGCACTAGAATTAGCCAACTTGCCCAATGGAGGTTGATCGGTCGTTGTGAAAAATTAAACACATGTTACAGCTTAGAAACAAACCTTATCTAAAAGCTTTAGCTCTGTTTAAGGTGCTTAGAAAACTCTAAGCTTTTATATTTGTGACAAGCTGTTTAACTGATCTATGGATTTAAGGTTAGCTTAAGCAGCTTAAAGAGCTTCAGGGCTTGGATATGATTTAATATGCTAAAATATGATCTTCTCCCTTTCCCTCCCCCCTCCCCCCCAAAAAAAACCTCTCCAAAGTTTAGGAGGAGAAAAATACCTCAAAGCAAGCAAGGGAATTTCAAGAACAACCAAACTTGACGTGATGTATCAAACTCATGTATTCATTAATATATAGTGGTCCACAACTGGTTTGGTTCATACATACCAAGCAACAACAAAAACTAAGTTTACAGAGCAAAATAGATGTGTGCGTATTACACAAACCCAAGATCCAACTAAGTACATGGTTCAGTAGTATGTAAACCCAGTTCACATTCAAATATGCACACTACAATAACTCACAATCTGCCTAATTTTCACTTAACTGTATTTCTAAATGGCAGCTTATAGCTAATGTATGAAGATGGGGCCTGGTGGCGCAGCTGGCTAATAGCCTGCAATTACTGCAAGTTCGAATCTCCCCAGGCTCAAGGTTGACTCAGCCTTCCATCCTTTCTAAGGTAGGTAAATTGAGGTCCCAGTTTGTGGGGGGCAATAAGATGACTTTGTATAAATATACAAAAGTATGAAGGCTATTGCTTAACGCATTGTAAGCCGCCCTGAGTCTCCGGAGAAGGGCGGCATATAAAACAAAAATAAAATAAATAAAAAAGATGAGGAGTGGGAAGAAGACTTCTAGATCTTGGATTCTTTAAAAAAAAGAGAACAGTATTATAAGCATTGTGGTGGAGGTCTTTTACCTGATCTACACTAATGACTGCAAAAAGGAAATGTGTCCTAGAATTATGCCCAATGTCAGAAATAGCAAAGCACATATTTGTGTGGCTTTGAGACTTTCTAATTGCAGAGACTGTTGAAACTGGATGAGCCAAGAAGTCTTCCCTTCACATTTCAGCCCAAATTTCTTGACTCACCAATGTAGCCCAGCAATAAAGCTATGGCAGAAAGAGAAGGAGAACTGGTCTACAAGGCTTATTGGATGAAACGGAGCTAATCACTATCTGTTAGCCTAATCTATTTCACACTGCCAAAAGAGGAATTTTGTACATCACCAAGGTGAACTGTTGTTCTCCTTTTTCTGTTTAAAGTGTAATAAGAAATCATTATTTATTTTAAATCTTCTCATCCATCAAAGAAATTCAAAGCTCATTCAATTGGCACCACATTAAAAATGCTAGACGTTTATAGTGTAATTAAAGAAACTCAATTAGTAAGGATTAGTTTTCAAACTTTCAGAATCGCATTCCGGTTACAGTGTTAAGAAAGGCCAACCTGTCATTTTCCTTGCCCAAGGAGGAAAACTCAATGTTCGTGATCAATTGATAGAAGCTACACAGCAGATTAAAAAAAAAAAAACAATAATAATAATATGTGGGATTTGTTCTGCTTCCTATTAACTTGGGCAGAGCGATCACCATTTAGATGTTCCACCACCAAAATAACAGTGGATAAAAGCCAACCCACTTCCATTAACCTAAATCAGGGGTGGGCAAATGTGGCTCTTTTACAACCTGTGGACTTCAACTCCCAGAATTCCTGAGACAGCCAAGCTGGCTCAGGAATTCTGGGAGTTGAAGTCCACAGGTTGTAAAAGAGCCACATTTGCCCACCCCTGACCTAAATGGATTTTATTAATGTAAATCTGATCATTGCAGAAGGTATAATAATAAAAACAAACTCAAGGCCAGTTGGGTCTAATGGTGAAGGCACTATGATTGGAAACTAGAATACAAGTGAGGTCTAGCTCCACCTTAAGCATAAAAGCCAGCTAAATAACTTTAGACCAGACCCTCTCTCTCAACCAATTCACCTCACAGGATTGTTTTGTGAGGAAAACAGGTGGAGCAACAAGTATTAAGCCTTGAATTATTGATAAAAATAATAGAGGTGGGTTTAAACACCTGAAACATAGCCTTCCAAAAGTTACATGAAGAAAATCTTTATCACCGCCAGTATTATTTTAGAACTACGGTAACTGGTTGATAGGAGTTCCCATATCATGACAAGAATTTACAATATAGCATTCCCCAGTCTCACTACACTTTTCCAGAATCAATTTTCAATATTTTTCAGCTTACCTAGGAATTGCTAAGAATCCCATGAGTTAAAACCTATCTGATGGTCCAAGATGGTGGGATTGTCTAGAGCAGGGGATTTCCTTGAGGGCCGCATCAGGGTTGTGTTTGACCTCAGGGGGCCAGGGTGGGCATGGCCAGCTCGACGTCACTCGTGTCGGGGGCGCCTGTGGTGGCCTGAATGCTCTGCCAGTGAAAACGGACTCCCAAGCTCAATTTTCACCTGCCTTCGGCATATGGCCTTCTGCAACCCTCTGCCAGTTAAAACAGTAGCCCTCCTGAGCTCCATTTTCACTGGCAGAGGCACCGCGGGCCGGTCCTTTGCGGTTTCAGGGCGGTCCCATGGGTTAGATCTTAGCACCCATGGACCTTGAGTTTGACAGCCCTGGTCTAGAATGTTCTCAATTTGGTGGGGAAGGGGAGAGCACACTGGGGACCTGTTTCAAAAGTCTTTGCACACCACCTAAGAAACTTTTATGTTCTATAAATGAAAGCAAGCACATAAAAAACACATATGCAAACATACATTACATACATACTCAAACATTATCTATCTATCTATCTATCTATCTATCTATCTATCTATCTATCTACCTGTATCTCTCTCTGTCTATCTATCTCTATATGTATATGTATAAATACACAAACATTATCTATGTATCTATCTATCTACAGTATCTATCTATCTATCTATCTATCTATCTATCTATCTATCTATCTATCTCTATCTCTTTCTCTCTCTCTCTATCTATCTGTATCTCTCTCTCTGTCTATCTATCTCTATATGTATATGTATATGTATAAATACACAAACGTTATCTATGTATCTATCTATATACCTCTCTCTCTCTGTCTATCTATCTCTATATGTATATGTATAAATACACAAACATTATCTATCTATCTGTATCTCTCTGTCTATCTATCTATCTCTATATGTATATGTATAAATATAAATATACAAACATTATCTACCTACCTACCTACCTACCTACCTATCATCCATCTCTTCAACATCTTCATGAAAGCTAGCATCATTTTATGAAAACTATGGACCAGACTGTTGAGAAGAGTTCCTTAACATAGCTACAGTACATCAATCAAGATTATAATTTTGCAAGGAAAATGCTTCTGTTCATCTAATTAACTACCTGGGTAATTTACAGCTAAGGATTTAGTAACCTGCAATTCAGCCAAAAACAATTACTCAACTTTTGATGGTTAGGCACCAACACCAGTATTGCTGCCAGCAGTTTCTTGCTGGAAATAAGGCCAGGTGTTTTTTTTATACCATGCAATTCCATTACATGTATTACTTCTGCTGTTCTGAGCCCCCCGTTTTCCCCTAACCTAGTGATCCCAGATGCCTGACACCACCCTTACACTGGAAACAATGGCTATTTTTGTTTCTATGACTTGATAGCTGAAGGATGAAGTAGAATCTGGACCTTTCCACTCCTAAATCCAACATCTTAATCACTACACCGCACAAGCTCACAATTACAATCCAATGCATAAAAGGCATTTACTCAACAGCAAGGGCTCTGGTAGTCCTTGATCTCATCAAACAACACTAATAATTCTACCAAAATTATCCTGATTATGTCTTGCAGTTACAAGCAAAAAATCCAGGGGTGGGCTTTAAAAACATTAGCAAGGGGTTCTCTGCCCAGTTGCTGGGTAGGCATGGCCATGGTGGGCGTGGCCTAGTCTGCCTCCTGCACCATGGCGGGAAGGGTGTTTTTGCCCTCCCTGGGCTCCAGAGGTTTTCCTCGAGCCTCCGGGAGGCTGGAAATGGGCCCGTTTCCGGCCTTTCCGAACTTCCAGGAGGCCTGTTTTTTGCACTCCCTGAGCCTCTGCGCGTGCCCTGCACTTACCTGCATCCAAAACAGGCCGCGTGAGGACTCCTGAGGGGAGGGGCGGGTGGGAGGGGCCAGCCAGGAGTGGGATTTGGGGGTTCTCCAAACTGCACAGAATCTTAGCTAGAGGTTCTCCCAAACCCCTGTGAACCCCCAGCAGCCCACCCCTGAAAAAGATTGCAGAAGTTGCCAAGAGTACTGATATTGTAATGCATTAAAACACACTTGCGGTAACTACTTCCACTAGGCTAATCTGCTTATAAATGTATTAGGTAAAATCACATACACAATACATACAAAATTTTGACCTAATAATTTGCAAGTAGCTGACCAAACAGAGGAAACATTTCCAACTGAGAAATGAGTGGATGGAAATGAGAGTGACAATATTTGTTCATCCCTATCTTTTAGGGAGAGCAAAGGTTTCATAATCTTTTCCTTTTCTAACAAATTCAAGACAAAGCAGGAGAATAAGCTCTGTCGCGTATTTTCTAGCACATCTGGGAAAGTTTGATGACCGTGTCTCAGTTGGTAAGTACAAACAATAGTAAACAACCTTGATATTTATTCACTCATTCAATCACTCAATTTCTATCTCAATCCAAATGACTCTGGGCAGTGAAGATGATCGCCACAATTAAAATCATAAACACACAAAAATAGTTGCAACGTTCCACTAGAGCTAGGTTTACACTTCACATTAAGCTACAAAGGGGTTGGTTTCCTTTCAGTTTGGCTGGTTGTGTGAACTCAACTACTGTTGTTTAACTTAGTATGAGATATGAACCTAGCCAAGTGTCATTTGTTAAAGAAACTGCAAATAAGCAAACCATGCCATAGAGTAACACATATGAATCATGTTATATTCCTCCTTCACTATCAACATTCAACATCCATATGTTATATCAATATACGTAAAAGATTTGAATTAAGAGATATAGGTATGGGGGGGGGAGGAAATGGATAGATTATGAGTTGAAATTGCTAAATTAGGATTTATTATAGTTTTACAGCTGAAAGTTGCTTTGAATGTTGCTTTGAAATGTATAGTATAAGGGGGATATAATGATATTGTTAGAAGGATAAATTATGAGTTGAATAGATGAAATTGCTAAATTAGAATTTATTATATAATTTTACAGTTGAATGTTGTTTTTGAAATGTATAGTATAAGGGGGATATAATAATATTGTTAGAAAGAAAGGGTTAGTATATGGGGGGTGGTACAAAAGGATGGTAAAGTGTTATATAATCTGTTATTAATTTGGGTTTTATTTTGGAGAAGCCACAGGGGGAGGGGAGGGGGGTTAGGGTGGAGGGGGGGGAAAGGGGGGAAAATGTGTATTTGAAAAACTTTTTCAATTAAAAAAAAAACCATTCAACATCCAAAGCAAACTTAGAAAGTTCTTCTAATTCCTAAAAGTAGTTTTTGAGGGATAGGAAGTATCACTTTTTTTTCTATGCTATATAATTCTATGCTATATAATTAGCTAATCCATAACATTGGGAGCAGATAAAACTTAATTATTCTTTCAAGGACTAATATAAACACTGAGCCATGCATACTGTGGATAGCAACTGCATCTCTAGGCCAGAGTTTCTCAACCTCTACTACAACTATTAAAAAGTTGTTGATTCCGATTCCCAGAATTCCCGAGCATGCTCTCCCACACATCTTAAAAGTTAAAGAGGTCGAGAAACATTGCTCGAGACCTTTAGCAACCAAGAACAAGATCCAAGCTTAGAAATCAGCATATTTTCCCTCTCGTCATTCTTCCATTACATAACAGGGCAGTAAAGAATCAAGATGTACTAACTAAGCCAAAAAAATAACATAAAATAAAAATCACAGTTACTACTTTCTTCCAAATCTGTCATGACATGTTTGCTTTTGTTAGCAAGCTGCATTCCAAGCAAACGAAAAGCACTGGGAATTTTGCTCTTTTCTTTTTTTTTTTGAGTGTTCCTGAAAGAAGTGGGTTTCCTGGGACACGCTTGAATTAAAGCAACATTCCTCACATTTTTTGGTGTGTTTGTCTTAATTGCTCATGTGGTCACTTCCTCCTCAAATCCACCCTGAAAAGCTGACATTCCCAATTGAGGCTTGGAAATTTAAAAATGGGAAACAAAAATAAATGCACATGTCTGGCATCAGGGAAGGCAATCAAGAACTGAAGGTCAAATGAGGTTCTGTTTCTCCATATATTTGTTTCTTTGAAGGATGCATCATCAATTTACCAGAAATTTGGACTTCTCCAGTGGATCTATCATGTTATTTATTTATTTATTGGTTCAATTTATATGCCGCCCTTCTCCGGAGACTCAGGGTGGCTTACAATGCGTTAAGCAATAGCCTTCATACTTTTGTATATACCTGCTTAGTAGGGCTTTCGGGGGCCCCCACATGGTGCTCTTTTTTATACAAAGTCAGCTTATTGCCCCCACAAAATGGGTCCTCATTTTACCTACCTCGAAAGGATGGAAGGCTGAGTCAACCTTGAGCCTGGTGAGATTTGAACTTGCAGTAATTGCAGGCAGCTGGTGTTACTTAACAGCACTTTAGTCTGCTGTGCCACCAAGGCTCTTTTAACTCTTATTGGCTTATCTTGAACCCAATAAGCATAACATAGAACCGTGATGGCGAACCTATGGCACACGTGCTACAGGTGGCACGCAGAGTCCTCTCTGCGGACACGCCAGCCAGCTGTCGCTCCAGCCCAGCTCCAGCGTGCATGTGCGTGTGCCTCCTGCCAGCCAGCTGGTCTTCAGGTCTCTACCACACATGCGTGGGGGGCGGTGCACATGCAGGGGATTCGCATGCACATGGGCAGAGGAGCAGGGCGCATGCAGGGGGTGCAGGTTGGTGCAGAAGCCTTTCCAGGCCCAAAACAGGGCACAGTTTTGGGCCTGGAAAGCCTTGTGCACCACCTGAAAGGCAAAATGGGGCATGGGGGCTCCAGGGCGCATGCACAGGGGGGGTGGGGTACATGTGCGGGAGATGCATGCATATGCATGGGGAACGTGCACACATGTATGGGGCGGGGCGCATGCGCAGGGAGGCACTCGCATTGCATTTGGGGGGTTCAGGCATGCACATGTGTGCACGCTTTGGGCATTCAGCACCAAAACGGTTAACCATCACTGACACAGAACATAGAATAACTAGGTTGGAAAGGAGTTTGCAGATCTTCTAATCCAAGCCCCTGCTCCAGCAAGAGACACACTCTGGGCAACTGGTTGTCCAACCTCTTCTTAAAAACCTCCAGTGATGGAGCACCCACTGTTCCACTGATTGACTGTTCTCACCACCAGAAAATGTCTCCTTAGTTCTAGGTTGCATCTACAATACCCTTCTCTTGTCAGTTTTGGATGAAGACAGAAGTGGGCAACCCTCCAACCTGCTGGCCAGATATGACCTACACTGCCATGATTTTGCGACTTTCTCCTCCCCTTCAGGAACCTGTAAAGATCATTTATTTATTTATTATTACATTTTTATCTCGCCTTTATTGCTTTATTAGTAACTCAAGATGGCAAGCACACATAATGCTTCCTCCTCCTCCTATTTTCACCCACGACAACAGACCTCTGAGACAGAGGGACTGGCCAATAGTCACCCAGCCAGTTTTCATGCCTGAGAAGGGACTAGAACTCACACAGCCTCCTTGCTTTCTAAGCCAGCACCTTAACCACTACACCAAAATGGCATCATGCCACTAAAGACAGCAACTCTCCAATTTACGATGCAGCAACTGGCCTAGTTATGAAGAATATCTATTTATAAGGTCACTAGAAGTCAAAAATGACTCGATGGCACGTAACCAAATCAACCGTCCAGGGATTTATTTATTTTTTAAGGAAACAAAAGGAAATATGAATATTTTTACTTGAAAACAAAATTCCAACACTCAAAAAACACGGATAATGTAAGATAGCAGGCACAGCACAGAAGCTGGATGGCAAAGCCAAGTCTCCTTTGCACAAACGCATATGTCAATCCCAAGTTTGCATACATGCAAATGGCAATAAAAAATGCATGCCAATACAGACTAAGACAAACGGTTTTCTTCCATATTTGAGTACAGCCCAAATGAGACAAGATCTGCCTTGTACTGCCTCCTCTAACCAGATGTGTGCAAGATGTACCTGTTTATCGTATCCATCTTTTCTTCAACAGTATTAAGAAACTATGGTGGCTTCAGCATTAGCAATGGCACTTAGACTTACAATACCGCTTCACAGTGCTTTACAGCCCTCTCTAAGCGGTTTACAGAGTCAGCCTATTGCCCCCAACAATTTGGGTCCTCATTTTACCGACCTTGGAAGGATGGAAGGCTGAGTCAATCTTGAGCCTGGTCAAATTGGAACTGCCAAATTGCAGGCAGTCAGCAGAAGTAGCCTGCAGTACTGCATTCTAACCAATGTGCCACGGTGGCAGCACTTCTTTAAACGGGATGATCCACTGGAAGAACCTGAACTGGAAGAAATAAGTCTTGAAGAGCGACTTCTGATAATCCTCAACTTACAACCAGTCCTTCAGCAACCATTTGAAGTTACAGTGGCACTGAAAAAAGGGACTTACAACCTCCCACTTACAACCATTGCAGCATTCCCACGGTTCACATGATCAAAATTTGGGTGCTTGGCAAACGGCATGTATTTAAGGACCTCCCCAGCCAGCTTCCAACGAAGTCAACGACAGAAGCCAGACTCACTTAGTAACAACCATGGCCAAAAAAAAAAAGTCATACAAAAGGATGTGACGGACTTAACAAACTCCTCACTTAGCCACAGAAAGTCTGGTCCCAACTGTGGTTGTAAGTCAAGGACTACACCTGTACGCTTTTTAACTCAAAACGGGATCCAAAATATTTGGGGCAAGCTAGTGGGAAAATGAGAACTTCTCCAGATCTAAGCAATTTGAACATCACACAGTCTGTCCTGGCAAGGAACCGAGATGCTTGGGAATTGAGGCTTCCTCTTGAAGTTCATCGTGTTTTGGGACACAACAGGCCAGCAAATCTTCCTGACCCAACCCAGCCAAAAGTTTATTGCTATCCAACTCCAAGACACACAAAAATGCAGCCTGCCATATTGTGCAACCGTGCTCAAGTTCACATTTTCCCAATGCTTCAGGGAACAGAATGGAGGCCCAAAGAGCGGCGAGCAAAATCACTGTAATTCTATGAAATATAACAACAATAAAAAGAAATCCCAGCCGGGGGCCCAATCCACCTCCAACTGAAGTCCAGACTCCCGTTGTTTGGTGAACAAAGAGCATCACTAAAGTTCCCTTTCCTTGTTTCACCTATTGTCCTAAGCTACAGGATGGTTGGTTTCTTTCTTTCTTTCTTTTTTTTTTAAAAAAAAGTTTTTTCTTTTGAATAAATTAAAACAAGACACAAACACACAACATTTATATACATTTCACTTTTTCCTACAGCTACTTCAAAGTGATCCTTTCCTGCTATTTACATCTATTTACACATATTTTAACTTTGTCTTATTCAACAATTGTTTTCCATCTTTCTTTATTTCGTCTACATTGTACCTTGATCTTCAACATTTTCCCCCCCCCTCTCCCCTTTATTCCTCTTTCTCATTTTTCCTATTCTCCAACCATTCATACCATCTACACCAAACTTGGTAATATTCTGTATCTTCTTTCTTCTTGAGTTCTTTTGTTAATTTGTCCATCTCTGCGCATTCTAAAATTTTTCTAATTCAAACTTCTTCTGATGGTGGATTTTCCTTCTTCCAATTTTGCGCAGAGACTATGCAGGCTGCCGAGCTCCATTTTTGGCTGCAACGGCCTCTGCAACCCTGTGTCAGTGAAAATGGAGCTTGGGAGGGCCGCCTGTGGCCCTTGTGAGCTCCGTTTTCGGCTGCGATGGCCTCCTGCAACCCTCTGCCAGCAAAAATGGAGCTTGGGAGGGCCGCCTGTGGCCCTTGTGAGCTCCGTTTTCGGCTGCGATGGCCTCCTGCAACCCTCTGCCAGCAAAAATGGAACTTGGGAGGGCCGCGGCCAAGCTCCGTTTTCACTGGCAGAGGCACCACAGGCCGGTCCTTCACTGTTTTCAGGGCATATCTAAGCACCCTGCGGTGAGTTTGACACCCCTGAATTATAACCATGAATTATAGCTTATATACAAGTCATCTATGGCTTGTTAAAGTATGGACTGCTTATCCATCTGTGTTTTAATTCATCATATGAAACCACCCAATAAATCCTGCGGATGTTCAGTGCACGGCTACTTACCGTGTTTCCCCAAAAATAAGACATCCCCTGATAATAAGCCCAATCGGGCTTTTGAGCGCCTCCCCCAAAATAAGCCCTGCCTGAAAATATGCCCTCCCCGAATATATTTAACCGCATGCGCAGCCAGTCCCCTCCATTTCCTCTGGTTAAGGTTAGGGAGACAGAGCTGGAAATCAGGCAAGACGGCAAGAGGAGCCCCGTCTTGCTCCACGCGCTCCAAAATAATAAGAATAATAATAAAATAATAAGCCAAGCGCTTATCTCGGGGTTCAAAAAAATATAAGAAAGGGTCTTATTTTCGGGAAAACGCAGTAGCAATCACCCTTAATAGGAACCTTCTGATTGTTACATTATAATAGGGAGCTCCAATCCCTTGGAGCTAATTCTGCCTGTTGCTGCCATCTGCGATTCTTTGCCAGGGTCCAGCTATCTTTAAACAGTTGCACGACACACTGAAATACTTGCAAATATAAGCGACTACACTGTCACATTTACCTCTGCCATGCAAAACTCCAGGCACGGAACCAAGCTGCTTATTTATGAGATGCATCTGCCATGCAAAATGCAAATTTCCATGCATGAAACACAGCTGATTAACCATGAGATGCATGACATCATACTGGCTCCTGGGTTGAGAAAGAGGGAACGATCCCAAAGTTTCCCAGCAATCTTCTGTAGCTGAAGTTGTGGGGGGGGGGAACAGAATCTGGATCTTTCTGCTTCTTGTCTAGCACTTTCACCAGTAGATCACAAAGATTCTTGGTCCAGAGAGAGACATTAGTCCAATGATCTCCGGAGAACTTCAGTGGCCGAAGGGAGACCAGAAGCTGGAGTCTTAGTTCAGCAGCATGTTCCTTGCAACAGAACGATGGATTTGGGGTTGAAACAAAAGAACTGGCCACATTACAGGTGGTCCTCAACTTACAACCCTTTATTTAGCGACCATTCGAAGTTGCAACAGCACTGAAAAAAGTGGGTTATGACCGTTTCTCACACTTATGACTGTTGTTGCGGCATCCCCATGTTCGTGTGATCAAAATTCAGACGCTTGGCAACTGGCTCATATTTTTGATGGTTATAGTGTCCCAAGGTCATGCGGAAGCCAGGTTCTCTTAACAACCGTGTTACTAACGACTGCAGTGATTCACTTAACAACTGTGGCAAGAAAGGTCATAAAATGAGACAAAAATCACTTAGCCACTGTCTTGCTTTAGCAACAGAGATGTTGGGCTTAGTTGGGGTTGTAACTCAAGGACTGCCTGTATCTCATGAGCTTCCCTTTGATCTTGACTCTCTCTCCCAGGCCCTAAATGGCTTCACCAGCCATATGAATTACGACTCATATAATTCAACATTTCAGAATTGTAGTTATCTTCACGTGGAACTGATTATTTTTCCTGGGCTAAGGAGGCACTAGAACTCACAGCCTCCTGGTTTCTAGACTGGAACCTTAACCACTAGAACGGTGTTTCACAACCTTGGTAGCTTGAAGATGGGTGGACTTCAACTCCCAGAATCCCCCAGCCAGCGCTGCTGGCTGGGGGATTCTGGGAGTTGAAGTCCACCCATCTTCAAGCTTCCAAGGTTGAGAAACACTGCATTAGAACAAACTGACTCTAGAAGTAAACCTAAATCATGGCAGTGTAATGAAAATTACACATTGTTTGGAAACAAAAACAGTTGTGAAACCTACCGTAAGAATGTCTTCAATGTGTTATTTGTCAGACAACACTGTCCACTGAGAGAGAGCAGGAAGCCAAAATTCTTATCCTTGTTTTATTGGCTACATAGATTAACATACAATTTTTAAAAGAAGGAGGAGTTAGTAGTTGCCTAACTCTAATTAGACAATGTTTTTTTTTCCCCCCTTAAGGGCTTGACACACATTCATTTCCTGTTTGGAGGGAGGAGGGAAGCAGCAATTATAAAATTTGAGAGACTCTGCCATAAAGGGAATTTTAAAATTAAAATATTTCCCTAAAGAAGAGGTTTGTTTAAATGCCAGCCTTGGAATTTCACTGAATATGAGTGCCCTTAAAATCATTCACTAAGCAGCATTAGAGCATCAGCAATCACACCCTGATTGGCTGTGAAAATTTCACACTGTTGAACATCTCTCTCTTCCCCACTGTTAACAAGCAGTTTCTTATCTCTAAAGGCATCAATACAGCAATTACAAACACTGCTAACCATTGCTGGATATCTTGGTCACTGAAACATTCCAGCCAGAGACAAGCTGTAACCCAACCGAATAGCACATTTTCAAGTAAACAGCATAAAATCCATCATCAATAATTTGTGCAAAAGCATATTCTGTTACTACAAGGGGCCAGCCTGTTCCTGGTAACACCAGACACCTCGGCAAAGAGAAAATTTATACTGTACGAGCAGTGGTCCATTTCAACAAAAACATGTTAATACAAACTCTTTTTACTAAGTATTCTAATGGATGACAGTGATATTAAACAGGAGGATACTTTTGAAATGCCCAGCAGCTGAATACAGCTTGCAAAACTCCTAATGCCATCATGAAAAATGCACACACAACCCCATTTATTTTTCCATTCCCTGAACTAGTTGTAAGAATTAGTAGACTCTGCTCTTAACTTAATCCAAAATTGATCAGCTAAACTTTTTTTTTTTTTAATTTGATTTATATGCCGCCCTTCTCCGGAGACTCAGGGCGGCTTACAGTGCGTTAAGCAATAGCCTTCATCCTTTTGTATATTTATACAAAGTCAGCTTATTGCCCCCACAAACTGGGTCCTCAATTTACCTACCTTAGAAAGGATGGAAGGCTGAGTCAACCTTGAGCCTGGTGAGATTCGAATTTACAGTAATTGCAGACAGCTGGTGTTAATCACAATGCTATCAGTCTGCTGAGCCACCAGGCAAGTTAACTGGTCTTAACTTGAACCACAATTTGCTCCATCAAGCCAAAAGTTGTTTCAGGAAACAGAATTAGCAACAGGTACATAAACTGCAGGTGAACAACGGAACCAGACCTTGAAATACAATTAAAATATTTCAAATAACTGGCAGAAAGCTCAGTTTAGCAATACTTGCCAATCCTTCTCCACTTTCTTCTCGTTCAACTTTTGCACTGCTACCCAGGGTAGCTCTTGTGCCAAGAACTTGACTAGTGCTCCTCGTTACCAGAAGCAAGGGGGGGGGGAAATGCTGGAACCTGACCAACTCAATCACATGTCTTTTTTTTTTTTTTTGAAAGATCCAGATTAGGAAGACACAAACGCTTATGTTTTGGAATCTAAAGAAATACGAGACCTCCTATATAAGGTGTTTCAATTTGCCAGGAAGCTTTCCAATGTGGGTGGGGGGGATGGGACCCACAGAATTTCCTATTAAGGAGAATCTCCTTAATTCACTAAATGACAGCTCAACCCTAAAGTTACATCTGCCTTGCTATTTGTTATGCAATCAAGAGGCCAATTATCACCCCAAAAATGGCCCAGGCCAGATTGTATACTAGGGAGTCCTTAAGACTTTTATTTTTATTTCTCCTCTTTTCCCTCCACACAGAGAACAACACTCTGCAGTCAGTCTGCTACAATCAGAGCCCTGCCACCGTCTCAAACCCCAACAGAAGAACCTCAGCACGGATAGCTAAAGATAGGCAGAAGGCAGGTATGACAAGCGATGAAGTTGCTAAGCAAAAAGATTTCCAGGCAGTAGCTGGAGGTCGTTCATTTGCAAATTCCAGTAAGATGCTGGAATTTGCCTAACCCACCCCCCCACACCCTTCCTCCCCCCCCCCCCCACAACCAGGAGAGTAAATACTCTACTATTCTCCAAAACCTAAATGCCATTTAAATGTCCGTCATCTGCCATATGTAGAAAAGCTGCAGTTGCTAAAATATATATATATTCAGGTAAGCCCGCTGAGGCACAGAATACATGCTTTGCTGGGCATCTGATGTGCAGAGCCATCTATCAGGAGCCGATGATGCCATGCTTTCAGGCTAACCATATTCTGCGGCAACACACACAGCCTTTAAAGAAAAGGGGGGGGGAGGATGCAAAACTAGAGGGAAATGCCACTGCTCCATTCAGCTCCTCGCATCCAGTGGAAATCAAACCTTAGCTCCCTTCCAAGAAGCAGACCAGAGGTTTTACTTCCCCTCCTCTCCACACGGACACCCCCCCATCCCCCCCACCCCAGATATACAAAAGCCTCTTCTCCGATCAATTGACTAAGGGGAGGGGGGGAGAAATAGATTAAAATTCTAGATGCACCCACCCTCTGACGACGCTAAGGCCATGTGTCTCTCTTTCTGGCGACTTGAATCGGAAACAAGCATCATCGCAAGAGGTTGGCAAATGTTATTTTTACCAGTTCTCCCCCTCCTCCTCCTCCTCCTCCTCCCCCTCCCTCTCCATCAGGCACAACTCACAAGGTATCTGGAACCCAGGCTAAGTTTAAAAGCAAGAAAAGATCCAGATGCAAGAGGTCTGGTATCTAAGGGGCTTAGTTAAAAGGCCTGCACACCCTTCTCCGGAGCACCTTGTCCGTCTGTGCTCCCCCCCACCCCATTTCCACCCCACACAGGCCTTTCAGAAGAAGCTCAAAGCTGCAGGAGGCGACTGAAGGGTTAACCTCCACCAATTGACACCCGCAAAGGTTACTTCAGGCCCTGAGAGCAAAAGCTGGATCCTATCAGCTGTGCTGCACAGCCCACTCAAGGGAATAGCTGCTTCTCTCTCTCTCTCTCTCCAGGCCACCCCAGAACAGCCCCTCCTGCAGGACACCCTCAGATGCAGGAGCCCATTCCCAAGTGACCCCCCCCCACACACACAACACACACACTTCTCCACTACCAAAAATGGAATCTACCCCACCCCCACCCCTCCCCCGGGATCCTTCCCCAGCAGAAAACAGCCACTGCAACGTGCCAACACTTTTGACAAGGGCACAGCCTCACACAGGAGGGCAGGCAGAATAAACAGGAAAACACCTCTGGCTTCCATTGCCTTACTTACCTTTGCGGTCTAGCTTGCAACAGTCAAGCCTCCTCTGGCATTCTTTCCACTTGCTTTTCCTTTTGGCGGGGGAGGGGGGGAGATGGGGGGGAGAAGGAATTGGCTGCCTGGTTTCCTCCTCCTGGAGGAGGTGAGGTTCCTTCCAGCGATCGGGCGATGGGATCTCTCTTCGCCAACACCTGTTTTGGGCAGGCGGGGGGAGGGGAGGGGGGCTCGATCGGAGAAGAGCCTTATTGTCAGTTGGCTCAGAAGGCGAGCAGACGGGTCATTCCGGGTGGCCGTATCAGAGCCGATGCCACCCCAAATCAAGGCGGGGGTGAGGTGGGGGTGGGGGGAATCCTGGGGGGGAGGGAGGCGGGGGGGCTGGCATCTACAGCCATAACAACCACAAGGGCCCAGCTTGCTTCATAAAGGGGAGATCTCGCAGTTTTGTGAGCATGCTCCACAGCTGGAAATCGAGCCTTCCGCTTGTTTTTATTCTTCGGGATCAAAAAAAAATAAAAAATAAAAAAATAAAATAAAATAAAAATAAATCACCCGAGCCCGGGAGAGGAAGCAAAGAAAGGCGGCAAGGCAGCCGCCGAAAGCCTCTTCCTGACGCTGCTGGACAGCAGGGAATCAAATCCAGCCCGGAACAGCCGCAGCATAATCGGGATCGGCCGCTTGCTCCCGTTGTTGTTGTTGTTGATGATGATGGTGGTGATGATGATGATTTTTTTTTTTAATGTATAAAAATAACTAATGATTGCAACTGTCTTGCTTATCCGGATGTTATTCTAGAGATGATGGGCACCAATCACAATAAGAACAGCCAGCCTCTTTGCACTCTTTTCTCTTCTCCCTCCCCGCCCCCCCCTTCCCTTCCACCCGCTTTCTGTGCTATTTAGGCCTTTGAAACGTGGTTGGAAGCCTTTTAAAGCTACAGTACGACGGCTTGGCAGGAGGGAAGGGGGGGTCTGCTTTAAAGGGGAGGGGAGGGGAGGGGAGGGCCGGCTTGGGAAGAGCCACAAGCCAGCGGGCGCCACGAAGGGCGCCGTGGGTGGTGAGGGGGGGGGAGGAGGAGCCACCGCTCAGCCCCGCCCCTTGGGAAGGCAGCAGTCCAGCACGATGCCCAGGCGCGTTTTCTTGCCCGCGCTGGGCGCTTCCCGGATCGCGGGCACTGGGTTTTGTTTGCATCCGCCGTCCCTTCTCTTGACCGCTCCACCAGCACCCTTTCCTTGCCACCCGGCTTTTGCAACTCGATCCTGCCACAAGAAGCCTTCCCGCAAACACGCTTCTCTCTCTCTCTCTCTCTCTCACACACACACACACACACACACACACACACACAGAGGGTGTATTAACCCGTTTTTTGGCTTGGCACCAGATCCAGAAGCACAAAACGCAACAGCGGGGCAGGAGGGAGGGAGGGCAGGGGGCTCCACGTTTTTTTTTTAAGCCATTAAAACAATGTCACGGAATCCGAACGAAGCCGCAAAGGTTTGTTAAGACGATCGGGGCAAGCGTGTCGTGTGAACGCAAAAACCCTGATCTCTCGAGGGAGGGAGAGAGGGGGGGCGGGTGGATGGGATTTGCTTTCCCGGAATCACAGGCTGGAATGGAAGCAAGGTGGAACCAGGCAACCTGTTAGCTCGGGAGTCATTCCCACGCGCGGTGGAAGGCAGGGGTTCCACAAACACGGGAATCCTGCGGGGCTTGAAAGGTTAACACGGGTTCGCGCTACTCGCAGGCGCCTCAGTTCCCTTTTAAAAAGTCGATATTGTGAAGCGTGTGCACCAAAATGTTAACCCATAGCCAGGCACAGCTGTTTATTTACCCCTGGCCCACGGCATTTAACGTAGCATACTTCCAAGCAAAAAACATACTAGAGACACAGAAGGATCCGTTTCTACAGATCTTCAAGATGCTAAGTAAGGACCCTTAGCAAGGAGAAAAGTAACTCACGGCGGACGGAGCAACTTCTAAAGCAGACGAAGTTCAGACCAGCCATGGCCACCCCACTACCTGCATACTCTCCCTAAAGTGCATTAGAATAGAATAACAGAGTTGGAAGGGACCTTGGAGGTCTTCTAGTCCAACCCCCTGCTTAGGCAGGAAACATTACACTTTGCTTACGAATAAACACCCATATTCGATACAGTCATATAGTATCCTAAGCCTCTCATTTCCAAAAAGGAAGTCCTGCCGCGTTTTATTTGCAAAAGATCTCATCCGCGATTACCGTTTTTTTCTCCCGACGCGTCCTTTTTCTTTCTTTTTCTTTTCTTTTTTTGGCCGACAGCGCACGTCCTCTCAAAAAATAACCCAACGTTCAGAAACAAGACAGAAAAAATACAACATTCAGCGGGGTCACCGGCAGCTCACCAGCCGCCGGACTGAGAACTAGCGCCTTGAGAACAGTTTTAGCCCGAAGTTGGTTCCACACACGACTTTAAGCGGTCGGACTCGACTCCGCAGCCCCTCGCTGGGAACCCGTCCGTCTTTCACGGCCCGTGAGGCAAGAAGGGCTTCGTGTGAGCCCCTCGCGGGGACGCGCGATGTGATGGAAATATCCCACCCGCCCTTCTGCCCCCACTTTTCTCCAGGATGGCCCCGAGATCGGATCTCCAAAGCCCAATTTGGGGAAGGGTTCTTCCTTCCTTCCTTCCTTCCTTCCTTCCTTCCTTCCTTCCTTCCTTCCTTCCTTCCTTCCTTCCTTTCTTCTTTCTTTCTTTCTTTCTCTTTCTTCTTTCTTTCTTTCTCTTTCTTTCTTTCTTTCTTTCTCTCTCTCTCTCTCTCTCTCCCTCCCTCCCTCCCTCCCTCTCTTCTTTCTTTCTTTCTTTCTTTCTTCCTTTCTTCCTTTTCTTTCTTTCTTTCTTTTTCTTTCTTTCTTTCTTTCTTTCTTTTCTGACTAGGTGGCTGAATGGCTAAAACTCTGAGCTTGTCGATCAGAAAGGTCGGCGGTTCGAATCCCTAGTACAGGTCTCCTGAGTGAGCAGGGGAGGGGTAGACTGGATGACCTCCAAGATCCCTTCCAACTCTGTTACTGATAACTTATTTCTTGCCTTTACAACCCAAAAGCCCGCTACTCACCGCATCCAAAAAAAGTGGGTGGGGGGAGTCTCGGAGAAGCGACTCGCAACGCCGGGGCGTCCGACGTTGGTTTCCCTCCGTTCAGAGACGACGGAGACGCAGCGAAGCTCCGAAATCCACGGGCCGGTCCAGAGGGGGGGGAGAAGGAGGAGCTGGACTGGAGCCGCGCTTCTCCGGCCGCGGATCCGCGAAGCACCGACTCAGCGCTCCAGGATAAGCCCGGGCAAGGAGGACGAGCCCACCAGGCGCTCGGCCGCCGGGCAAACCTGAGCGAAGTTGCCGGAGGAAACCCGCCGCTGCTGCTGCTCCCGCTGCTGCCGCTGCCGCCGCCGCCGCCTCGTCTCCAGGGCGGGCGCCTCAGGAGGGCAGCCGCGTCGTCCTCCCCGCCGGGAGCCGCCGAGCCATTGGCGAAGAGGAGACATCCTACATCGAGAGGCCGCTTCAGCTACCGCCCCTTCCCCGGTGCCGTTTCAACGCAGCCCCTCCCGGGAGCTTTGGCCGGGACGAGAGCGAGCGAGCGAGAGGGCTCCTGAGCGCGTGCAGAGCGCGCGGGCGACCTGAAGGAGCGTTTCCCTTCGAGCCTCAGCGCCGGGGAGCTACAGCAAGCCCGTTGGACGGCTTGGGAGAAAAAAAAAATCTACCGAATATATATAAATATATATATAGGTTTTTTTGGGGGGGGGAACCGAGACAAAGCCGCCTCCGGGCGTGTGCAGAGTGCCACCCCTTGCAGGGCTCGAACTCCCACAGCGCTGCAGGGCGAAAGCCCCGCCCCTTTGGAACGCCGAGCCAAGCCCAGCTGCTCAAGGGCTGCGCCGCGCTCGCTTTGGCTGGGGCTGCCAAGCCGGGCGAGGGGAGGGGAGGGGAGGGGGGGGAATGGAGCGGCTCCGGCTCAGTCCTGGCTCTCCCGCCTCCTACAAGGGAAGAGAAAGCGGTGGGGGGGGGGGGGGAAGAGAGAGAGAGAGAGATTATCCTATTTTGCGTCTCGTTGCTCCGGCGAGCCCGGCTGCGAGCACCAATTGGCTGGCCGCTTGCAAACCGGAAATGTCACCAGCTCTGGGCTCGGCTGCTGCCCAGAGCGCCCTGAGCTCAGCAAAATTTTGGCACCGGCGCTCCGCCTCTGGCTCTCACACGGCACCCCCCCCCCTCCTCCTCTTCTCCATACACACTGGGTGGCGATGGGAGAGAGAGAGAGAGAGAGAGAATGAGAGAGAGAGAGGGAGAGAGGGAGGGAGTTTCACTTGTCTTTCGCTCAGGGTCAGCTTGGCTGGCTGGCTGGCTGGCTTAGTCCAAACAAGGAAGAAGCTTATCCAAGCGGAGAGGTGGCCACAGCTGCGGGGGAGACAAGGGGGGAGGCTTTGAAAGAGGAGAGGGGGGGGGCAATCGAGACCCTTCCAACAGCAGCACCCCCTCCCTCCTTTGCAAGGACTGTGTTTGGGCTTTGGCCCTGATCCAGGAATCGCCAGTGAATAAAGGACTACCATCCTGAGGGGCAAAACTTGGGAAGTTGGATTTGTTCCCGGTTTAGGTGAATGCTGCTTTTACTTTTAGTTTAGTTTAGTTGTTTAGTTTAGTTTAGTTTAGTTTAGTTTAGTTTAGTTTAGTTTAGGGAATAGGAATTAATAGAATAGAATAGAATAGAATAGAATAGAATAGAATAGAATAGAATAGAATAGAATAGAATAGAATAGAATAGAATAGAATAGGAGAAGGGATAGAATAGAACAGAACAGAACAGAACAGAACAGAACAGAACAGAACAGAACAGAATAGAATAGAATAGAATAGAATTCTTTATTGGCCAAGTGTGATTGGACATACAAGGAACTCTGCTTTAGTTTAGATAAGACCACACCTGGAATACTGCATCCAGTTTAGGTCACCACATTACAAAAAAGATGTTGAGACTCTGGAAGAAGTACAGAGAAGTGCGACTAAGATGATTAAAGGCCTGGAGGCTAAAACATATGAAGAACGATTGCAGGAATTGGGTTTGGCTAGTCTAGAGAAAAGAAGGACTAGGGGGTGTGACATGATCGCAGTATGCCAGTATTTGGGGGGAGGGGGTTGCCACAAAGAAAAGGGGGTCAACTTATTTTCCAAAGCACCCAAGGGCAGAACAGGAAAAAAACGGATGAAAACTAATCAAGGAGAGAAGCAACCTGGAATTGAGGAGAAACTTCCTAACAGTGAGGACAATTAACCAATGGAACAGGTTGCCTTCAGACATTGTGGGTGCTTCATCACTGGAGGTTTTTAAGAAGAGACTGGACAGTCACTTGTCTGAAATGATATAGGATCTCCTGCTTGAACAGGGGGCTGGACTAGAAGATCTCCAAGGTCCCTTCCAGCCTGATTTTGATTCTGATTCTGCATTCACTAAGCCAAGGGTGTCCAGCCTTGTAAAGACCTGTGAACTTCAACTCCCAGCATTCCCCAGGCAGGCAGCCAGCCATAAAGTTGCCAAAGTTGGATACCCCTGGCTTAAACCATGATATGAGTTGGGTTGGGCTGAATGTGTTGAGAAACCCCCTCCCCACACACCAAAGTGAGCACACTAAAGCTTAGCTTCAGAGATAAGAGGTAGTATTAATAGGGGGGAGAACTTAACTGATCTCAAAAGTCTGAGGAGTGTGAAGCCCAGTTGGTACTTGAACTGGAGAATAATGATTGATGGTGCAATCAAACTTCCACCTGTTTTCAGTTGCATTATTGTGGGTGCTAGTTTGACTTTTTTTTTCTTTTAATACACCTGGTAGACACCTCAGAATGTTTGAAAGATCCTGCAGTTTGCACCTTGGACCATGATTGGAGGAAAACATTTCAGGTCTTTTGCTAAAAACACCCATTAACTAAGTAACTTCCTTACAGGCTTCTGAAACTGGGAAAGGCAGCTCTATTAAGGTATGAGATCTTAGAGGGAAATGAGGATGTTATAACTGGTAAAAGAAGAGAGACGCAAAAGAGAGACACAACTGGCAACAGAATGAATGCAGCCAGTGGTGAAATCCAATTTTTTTTTTTACTACCGGTTCTGTGGGTGTGGCTTGGTGGGCATGGTGTGGCTTGGTGGGCATGGCAGGGGAAGGATATTGCAAAATCTCCATTCCCACCCCACTCCAGGGGAAGGATACTGCACAATCCCCATTCCCTCCCCACTCCTGGGGGAAGGACATTGCATAATCTCCATTCCCACCCCACTCGGGGGCCAGCCAGAGGTGGTATTTGCCAGTTCTCCGAACTACTCAAAATTTCCGCTACCGGTTTTCCAGAACCTGTCAGAACCTGCTGGATTTCACCCCTGAATGCAGCCTTCCAAATTCTCACCCAAGTTGAGGCAAAAAAAAAAATTGAAATAAAACAATTAACTTGAAGAAAGTCTAATAAATCCCAAGGGAAAACCATGCACAAAAGCATCTTGCTTAATGAACACATTCCATAGGTCAGTCAGATTTAATTTTGGAGTCTTTGGTGAAATCTACCCTATTATTAACATTGGTTTGTGAAACGTTGAGCAAGTTCCTGAAATGGACATGAAGCAATCTGTGAACCTAATCCTAATTTGCACCATAGGTTTGGATTCTCATTTCTGAGTCCATCCTGGGTTTCACAACCAGCCTTTCCCACTGCTTCATTTCCCTAAGTCCGTGATGGTGAACCTATGGCACACGGGCCACAGGTGGCATGCGGAGCCATATCTACGGGCACACGAGCAATTGCCCTAGCTCAACTCCAGCGTGCATGCGTGCGCCAGCCAACTGATTTTTGGCTGGCCCCACCCACGGCACCCCTCCCCTCCCAGGAGTCTCAACATGGCCCGTTTTGGATGCCAGGTAAGTACAGGGCTCGCACAGAGGCCCTGGGAGGGCGTTTTTGACCTCTGGGGAGGTGGGGGGGCATTTTCGCCCTCCCCAGGCACCAAGACAGCCTCTGGAACCATGGGGAGGGCCTAAAATGGGGTGCAGCGGGGGGTCGCGCACGCATGCACAGGGGATGGGGCATTGAATTATGGTGTGGGCACACATGCACATGACCCCCCCCACGTTCCCCCCCACACACTTTTGGCATGTGACAGCAAAAAGGTTAGCCTTCACTGCCCTAAGTCATTTTACAAAAACCAAATGCCTGATTCTTGGCAGACCTGAGAGTAACAAGAAAGAGAATCTGGGGCAGAAGACTCCAAACAGTGATACTGTTGAAGAGGGACCTTCCAGCCTACAACAGCCTGGATACACACCACACAGAAAACCAAAACACAGGTTGGGACTTATGGAGCAGCCTGCTATGTGAACTCAACAATTGTGGATTTCACAGCCTACTTATGGCCAACTGCTGTAAATCCAGCCAGTTGTGATTTAATGCATATATCAAGGACATGTGATCAGGGGTGGGCTGCTGGGGGTTCGCAAGGGTTCGGGAGAACCTCTAGCTAAGATTCTGTACAGTTCAGAGAAACCCCAAATCCCACTCCTGGCTGGCCCGCCCACTCTGTCACTGCGTTTTTTTGTATTTGCCAGCTGTGCTTGAACTCTAAGACTTACCGTAGCTGATCAGAGCTCTTATCTCTAAGCTAACTGCACATGTCCACATTCTTTCACTTTCTTTCTAACTTTCTTTGTTCGCCTGCCAAGAGGTACGGCAGGAACGCTGCCAAGATGTAATTAATTAGCTAGTAAAATGTTTTTACTTCTTTATAATAAAATGTGTTTATTAGAATATATCTCGGTTTTATTTTCTTAAAGTATACTTCAAGGAAAGGCCACGATCCATTCTCTAATCAAGGTGCAATTACCCAAAAGCAGAATGGGATTAATTGCCACTCTGACACACCCCACCCCTCCCTATCAAAGCCTTCCAGAAGCTTGAAAAAACTTGGTTTTCCAGAAGACTTTGTGGTCTAAATCTTGCAATGCTGCCGGTGCCAAGAATGGAACTCCCATTATATGTTACTTTTTTTTTTTCATATCATAGATATTTTTATTTACTATTTATTTTACTGTGTTGCACTGGTTTGTTTATACCACTTTGTGCTAAACTAGAATTTTGGGTTGCTTTTAACAATGCCTAATTGACTTCAGGCCCCGTACAGATGGATTCATACATGCTACTAAGACATGAGCCAGATTTAGAAACAATTTGGATAAAACTTATCCAGATGAGCAGTAATTCCAGGAGCTGATAGCTAATTCCAGATAGTTTCTGGAAGAAAAGATATGACTCCATCAGAGTTTTATTGTTCTGAAAGGTTACCTATGAAATAGTCCTTGGACAATTCCACTGTTTTGGGTGGACACAATCCAACATCGTACATGGAAATACACTCCCTAAAGTCTGTGTGCCTGCACAGATACACTCCCATTTCCTGAGTTTTTGGATGCTTGATTAACAAAGCACAAACACTTGAGAGATGATATGTAAGGCAGTGGTGGGATTCAAAAAATTTTATTACCGGTTCTGTGGGTGTGGCTTGGTGGGCGTGGCAGGGGAAGGATACTGTAAAATCTCCATTTCCACCCCACTCCAGGGGAAGGATACTGTAAAATCCCCATTTCCTCCCGATCAGATGGGACTCAGGAGGCAGAGAATAGATGGGGGCAAGGCCAGTCAGAGGTGGTATATACCAGTTTTCCGAACTACTCATAATTTCCTCTACCGGTTCTCTAGAACTGGTCAGAACCTGCTGAAACCCACCTCTGATGTAAGGCCAGGGCAGTGAGCAGCTTCTCCAGGAGTTTCAGCTATTTAGAGCAGAGGTCAAAAAGAGCTTGAATATTCTCTGCCTTGCCAGTCCAGTAGACGTTATCAGATTCCACAATACAAGAAGCTGCTTGATAAATGTCAGTGCATTTAGCTTATTGGTCTCAGCTATGAGAATTCTCTTCCAAATCGACAAAGCAGCTGCCAGAGATCTTTTACCTGGAAGTACCAAGGTTTGTGCTTGGGAGTGTTTGCATCTGCAAACAAATCTGCCTTCCTGGGAAGTTGGCGCCTTCTGCAAACAGCTGCTGATCATCTGATCCCTTTAACTGCTTTTGTTCACATGATCCACTGTTTGAAATTCTCCACCCCCTCCCCCCAAGCCAAAAAGAAGGTACAGGTTTCGGGTCTGTCTCTTCTAGGAAGATCAGGCATGCCTTGGCCAGGAACCTGTGGCTCTTGGCCAAGTGTGATTCTGTTTTGATTTATGAATAGAATAGAATAGAATAGAATAGAATAGAATAGAATAGAATAGAATAGAATAGAACAGAACAGAACAGAACAGAACAGAACAGAACAGAACAGAATTCTTTATTGGCCAAACAAATTGGACATACAAGGAATTTGTCTTTGGTCTCAGTGTACATAAAATGACAAGATACATTCATCAAGAATCATAAGGTACAACACAGTGATAGTCAAGATTACTAAAAAGCTATCAAATACTACTAGGAAACATAAAAACAATATAAATTGAAAGATACAAGCAACATGGTTATAGTAGTAAATGGGAAGAAATAGATACTAGTAAGGAAGAGAAGAATAATAGTAATACAGTCTTAGTAAGTTATTTGACAGTGTTGTGAGAATTAGTTGTTTAGCAGAATGATGATGTTCGGGGGAAAACTGTCCTTGTGTCTAGTTGTTCTGGTGTGCAGTGCTCTATAGCGTCGTTTTGAGGGTAGGAGTTGAAACAGTTTATGTCCAGGATGCGAGGGGTCTGTAAATATTTTCACAGCCCTCTTTTTGACTCGTGCAGTCTACAGGTCCTCAATGGAAGGCAGGTTGGTAGCAATTTGTTTTTTTCTGCAGTTCTAATTATCCATTGATAATAGTAGAAATTAATAAAACTTTATTTAAAAAAGAAAGAAAGTTGACACTGAAGCTTCTTTCAGTTTGAACTTGGTCTGACAAGTGCCAACGCTCAGCAGACCTGGGTAGGTGTAAATGGTCTAATTCTTTTTTGATTCTTCTAAAATTGCCAAAAGTAGGTAATTACTGAGATTAAATTAACAAAGAGTTGCCACTTTCCTCCCCTGGGTACCCACTAAAGAAAGTTTGTTCAACATAACGGTAGGGATCTTTTCAAACTCCTCTCTGAAGTCTGCAAAATCTCAAGCCGCTAGGATGCAATTTAACCACCATAATTCACCATGGAACTCCGTCCCCCTGACACACTCTGAGGTTCGTGTTTGCAACTGAGCTATAACAAGCAAAATGCTTCAAGGCCTGTAATCAGTTACAAGAAAAACAACACTAAAAATTAAAAGCAAAACTACTTTAGCATCCAGGGAGGCAATAAGGCATTGTGATTAAATAGTACAGGGCACAAGCCAGATCAAGCTAGAAATAAAATGTTATTACAGAATATAGAAACCGTTTTTTTTTCCACTAGGAGGTCTGAGCGACCGCATTCTCATTTTCTTAGGGCAATTCTTGAGAAGCCTCAAGGAGAAAATTTCAGCCTTAAGAAGTTTGTCAATTGATCTTTATTTATTGATTAGCCCTTGGGCCATATCAAAGTACGGCGCTCCAGAAACAATTATTACAAAAGTTTGGTAGAAACAATTGAAATTGGAATTGGAATAGGAACGCAACACGATTTAAAATGAAACTAGAGTAAAATACGATCTAGAATAAAATCAGAATAAAACACAATAATTTGAGATATAAATTAAATATAATTAAAATTATATTACAATGTCACCCCTGCATCTACCCAATCAGTCTTAAAACCACTATTAGAATTACATTATTAAGTCAAATGATCTTTCCTGCAATCTACCACATTCTGCTGCAAAGAAGTTTGTCAGATGTGTCAAATCAGGTAACAATGTTGCTAAGGGTAGAAAGTTTCAAAAATTATAAACTTTCTTTCCAAAAGAAATTCAAATGAATTTAGGGGGAAAAAAATACTTCAATATAATGAAGGAAGAATGTTACCCTTCCTTCCCTGTAATATAAAGATTGTAAAATATATTTGGGACTAAAATGGTTTTCCTAGAACTATACTGATTTCTGAATAATTGTGCAATATTCTGGTGTGCCTTCAGTCTATTTTTTAAAGATTACAATACTTACATACTGTAGAGATTCTCAGTCATCCAGGTCATGGTTGAATCAAAGGTGCTTTTTCAGGCAGCAATTGGACTTTCTTGTTTTTTTCTTTTGAAGATGTTCCACTTCTCATTCAAGAAGCTTCTTCAGCTCTGACAGATAGTGGGGAATGGAAGGATTTATATTCCTTGCAGATAGCTGGTACAGTATTTTTCGGAGTATAAGATGCACCTTTTTCCCCAAAAAAAGAGGGTGAAAATCTGGGTGCGTCTTATACTCCGAATGTAGCCCCATCCAGCTTCTCAAATGGAGATTTAAGAGGCTGAAAAAAGCATCAGAAACAAAGCTTCAGAAAAAAAAAAAACCCTCCAAACAGAGCTTCAGAGGCTTTTTTTTCTGAAACACTGTTTCGGAGGCTTTCAGAGGCAGGAAAAAAAGTTTTCCCTGAAATGGAGTTTCAGAAGTTTCAGAGGCAGGAAAAGAAGCAAGGCACAGAGCTCACAACCAACGAACCTGTTGCTAAAATTCATCTCTGGAAACAGCTGATTGGGGATATTCCAGGAGGCCGATCCACCCGCCAATCAACCTTTTTCTTATTTTCCTCTCCAAAAACTAAGGTGCATCTTATACTCGGAAAAATACTGTAATTTCTTTGAGAGGGTTGTTGAAGCACTTGAAGGTTTATCTGTGTCCTCAGGGTCACCTGAGTAGTGCTCCTGATTCCTGTAGTGTGCAATTTTTCTTTCCTCTGGAAATCCATTCCTACTCCCACACCATTCAAGGTGTTCACCCCAAATTGTATAGCTAAGAGTCTGTAGAGATTCTCAGCCATCCAGGTCATCTTTGGGACAACCATGAATATAAATCCTTCCATTCCCCACTATTTTGTTAGAGTTGAAGAAGCTTCTTGGATGAGATGCGAAACGTCTTCAAAACAAAAAACAAGTCTGGTTGCCTCCTGAATAAGCACCTTTGGTGTTAGGAAATGGTTATTGCCTAATTGGTTGGCCAGGAAATATATAAGCCAACATTGTATGTTTGTATTATGTGAATGTATTTTGTAGCTTTAAGAACTGTGCTGAGTCATTCTACATCCTGATTGGCTGAGCTCTGTAGCCAACGTATTTAAGGAGAGCTAAATTATGGTTAGTGTGGACACTACACCATTTTTACCTGCTGCTACTCTGTAACTCTTTTTGATCTCTCTATATGGTCACTTGTTTGATCATGATTATTTATTTACTGCTTTCTGATATTTATTGAACTGTTTTTATATTGTTCCTTGTATTTTTCTGCAAACTGGTAAGCAGATTTTATATCCCTGGATTGATCTTATATTGCACTTTATATGGCTAAGACTTGGATTGTTAAAGGACTATGATTTTGCTTTTCCCTAAAAGTAAAATACTATAAAACCCAGTTTGTCTGTATGTTATTCACAATTACTCTCAAAACATTTCTGTGCGTAAAACTCTAACGGTACTCTGCTTTATAAACCACAACTTCGGGTGTAACTCAACAATATCCTTAACATTTGGGATACATACATACATATAAGCGCACACACATGTATGCACACACGCACACAAACACACATATATACATATCATTTTAGCCATCGTCTATCCACTGCAGGCTAAAGGCCTCGTCCGCATGTTTCCAACCCATACGGTCCTGAGTTTTCTTTTGCCAATTGGGCCCACAAAATTTGCTGATGTTATCAATCCATCTTGTTTTAGGTCTCTTTCATGGACCCTTTTTATCAAGTGGGATCCATTCTACGACTGCCTTGGTCCACCTGCCACCAGTTCTTGCTATGTGACCAGCCCATTTCCATTTCAATTATTTTCTTCTCTTGATGGTATCATATATTTTTGTTTGTTCTCTAATCTATGTGGAGGTCTTTCTAGATTGTCTTTTAAGGCCGAGCATGTATCTTTCCACATATATACATATATAACACACAAACAAAAATTCAACTTCCAGTCATTCCATATAAACATATATTTCTGATTATTATTATTATTATTATTATTATTATTATTATTATTATTATTTTATTTATATACCGCCCATTCTCCCGAAGGACTCAGGGCGGTGTACAGCCAGAATTAAAATACAAATATACAAATATACAATATCTAATTAAAATTAATTAAAATCATTAAATAGTTTGGCCGAATTTTAAAACCCAAAATTAAAACCCAATTTAAAATCATTCAATTTGACAGCCCCGCCTGTCGGAACAGTAGGGTCTTGAGGGCACAGCGAAAGACCAGGAGGTCAGAGATGTTACGAATATCCGGGGGCAATTCATTCCAGAGGGCAGGAGCTCCCACAGAGAAGGCTCTCCTCCTGGGTGTCGCCAGCCGACATAACTTGGCTGACAGCACTCTGAGGAGTCCCTCTCTGTGGGAGCGAACTGGTCGGTGGGAGGCTGTTGGTGGCAGAAGGCGGTCCCGTAGATATCCTGGTCCTATGTCATGGAGCGCTTTAAAGGTGGTGACCAACACCTTGAATTGCACTCGGCTGTTGCCATCAGCCTTCTTCAATTCAGCAGTATAACTTGGGGTAGAGGTGGCTGGTGCTGAAGGGATAAAATACTTGAGATCATATCTTGCATTAAGCTGTAACTTTTCACATTGACCACAGCTGATGGGGGTTTCACCATAAAACAAACCATTAAAGTTGGTTTGATGTATAGATTCATGCCCTACATGGAGCCAAAACCCATTTAGCCATGTTAGTGGCCCAAAGCTAAGATCAAACTAAAGAAGCTAAATTATAAATTAGTGCAAGATAAATAGCAAGCTGCAGTTTAGTGAATGGGGATTTTATTTTTATTCATCTAAGGCAGGAGTGGGCTTCAAAAATTTTAGCAAGGGATTGTCTGCCTGGTTGCTGATGGGTGTGACCATGGTGGGTGTGGCCTAGTTGGCCTCTTGCACCATGGCAGGGGAGGGATTTGCCCTCCCTGGGCTTCGGAGGCTTTCTTCGAGCATCTGGGAGGGCAAAAAACGGCCTCCCCAGGCTCCAGGGAGCATCCTGGGAGCAAAAATGGGCTGTACTGCCCTCCCCACTGCACCCTGTTTTGGGCCTAGGAGGCCTCCCTGCACTTACCTGGGAACCAAAATGGAGCATGTTGGGACTCCTGGAAGGGGCAGGGAGGGGAGGGGCCAGGCAGCAATTTAACTACTGGTTCGCCCGAACCGACTGAATCCCACCATTGCACGTGAGGTTTCATTGCCCCTCTTTTATTCAAAAATTTTTTACACAAGCAGAATGCAATATTGCAACTGTAATCTTCTCCCTGCTTCTTGCTTTCTCCTTCTCCTCCTCTTCCTCCTCTTCTTCTCCTCCTCCTCCTCCTTTTTCTCCTCCTCCTCCTCCTTCTTCTCCTTTTCCAGGAAAAGACAGTGACTGGAAAGGGAACGCCAAAACCTTTGCACATATTTGGATTGGAAGACCCTGGAGACCCCAATCTGGAAACACCTCCAGAAAAGCTGGCCCAAGTTCTTCTCAGGCATATTTCAAAGAGGGCTCGTGTTCCTTTCCTTTTGTCTCCCTCACCCACCCGCACCACAGGGCAGGACTCCAGCACAGAGCAAAGAAAGACCAAAACATGTCTTGGCGTGGGAATCCCGTTTTCCCTTCCTGCATTTGAAACAGCCTTGTGGGATTTTCCCGCAGGAACCCCTGAATGGGGTGCTTTGCTTGTAGAATGCAAAATAAGCCTTTGGCATCTGCATTCGACATTCCTGCTTTCTAAAGTCGTATTATTTGGCTTTATCTCTGGGCCATACTTGCAAAGAGAGAAAGAAGAGAGAAGTGAGGCGGGGGAGAGGGAGTGTGTGAGAGAGAGAGAGGGAGGGAGGGAGAGAGAGAGAGAGAGAGAGAGAGAGAGAGAGAGAGAGAGAGAGAGAGAGAGAGAGAGAGAGAGAGAGAGAGAGAGAGCAACCAAAGCTGGAAGTAGTAGAAGTACATATATTTTCCTCTTTTACCATTTCCTCTTTTTTTCTCTTCTTTTTTTTAAAATCAAAACCTCACTCCTATTCCACCCTCGTGCAATCTTTTGGCTGGATCAGGAGCTGCAGATGTGAGTTCCACATATATCCAAATAAGAAAGAAGACACAAGAAGAGGAACCCAGCTGAGTCAGACCAAAGACTTCTTCTCTCCAGCATCCTGTTTCACACAGTGGCCAGAGAAAACCCAAAAGCAGGATGTGAAAGTCATCATCTACTTGGGAGTATTTGCTCTCCAGCAACTGGTATTTAAAAAACATCCTGCACCGTGCAGCCTCCTCTTGACCCTGGAAATTCCTTTACTAAACAGTAGCTCACTATCCTAGGTAAGTATCCTGCTTGAGCTAGGTTTGTTAACTATACCACATGCAATTAGGTAAGGTCACACATGAATGGCTAGTCTTAAACCAGATGTGTTCGGTTTTCCTTTCAGGCAGGAAAGACACTGGATGATGGTTCGAAAAGGGATGATAGGAAAAGATAAATCAGTTTCCGCTGACAGTTTGTATTGAATTAAAATGAAATGTAATTAATTGAATGCAACTGATATGTTCATTTCCTCTCTGGATGACGTGAAGAGTTGCACTTCGATAGTGATTATGGAAGTGACTCTGAGGGGTTGTATCCAAGGTTTTTGAGGGCCACATGCCTTAAATTAAGGGTCTGAACCGCAAACCTGAAGATACAGGGAGCCTGGATAGCTCTGCAGACTAAAGCACTGTAATTTAACACCAGCTGTCTGCAATTAAAGTAAGTTCGAATCTTGCCAGGCTCAAGGTTGACTCAACTTTCCATCCTTTCTAAGGTAGGTAAATTGAGGACCCAGTTTGTGGGGGCAATAAGCTGACTTTGTATAAAATATACAAAAGTATGAAGGCTATTGCTTAACGCACTGTAAGCCGCCCTGAGTCTTCGGAGAAGGGCGGCATATAAATCAAATTAAAAAACAAAAAACCATGATTTCCAAATAATTGCCTACTACATCCAATATGCTAAATAGGAAAGTCACATTATGAACCTAGTGGTCTCTTCCTTGTTTAAAGGTGTAATTTTAAGTAACAAAAAATGGGATTCAATTTTTTTATTGTTCCCTTTTCAAACAATTTTTTTTTACTACCAGTTCTGTGGGCGTGGTGTGGCTTGGTGGGCATGGCAGGGGAAGGACATTACAAAATCTCCATTTCCACCCCACTCTAGGGGAAGGATACTACAAAATCCCCATTCCCTCTCCACTCCTGGGGAAAAGATATTGCAAAATCTCCATTCCCACTCCACTCTGGAACCAGCCAGAGGTGGCATTTGCCGGTTCTCTGAACTACTCAAAATTTCCACTACCAGTTCTCCAGAACCTGTCAGAACCTGCTGTATTTCACCCCTGCTATGGCTTCATTATGTGCTGCTGAAACAATAAAGCAGGGATGGGCAACCTACTGTACACACCTGTTCTTGGCCCTTTAAGCTATCTCTGACTGTTCCCAAAAATTGGTAGAAGAGTTTCCTGCCACTTTGAGATACAGAGCACATGAGAATGATAAGGTAAACCTTAAAATAGGCTTAGCATGGTTTTTTAAAAAAATACTCAGCCTCATGGACCATTTCAAGACTTTTGTGCTCCACGTGTCCACTACTGTATCTGAATATGTGTCATTAATCACCATCTCTTGCTAGTCTGAAGATCCCAAATATATTTATCTTGGCTCTGATTTGATGAGGCTTTCAAAACCACACCAGCCATGTTTCACTTCTCCCTCGTGATATTAATGCCATACAATTCTTCCTATGTTGCTCTCTTTTTGACTAGCAAGTTATTAAAGTCATGCTCTTATTTATTGACATCGAAGATAGAGGCGCTCTACTTGCCATGACTCACCCAGATTTCCTCCAGTCAATCAACGGATTTTTATATACCATCAAAGGCTGTGGGATAGGGCGACAGAAAGATTGCAATGACTATGGAAAAGCTATGCCAAGAGTGATTCTGTTTTTGTGGGGCCTTTTGTGGGGTCTTCTTGATCAGCAATGGGCAGTTGGCAGAGTTTGTTTAGTTTCAAGAAGAGTCAGATCTATTTGAGGCAACGTCTACGTCTATCTCTTTGAGGTTAACCAACTTGCTCAATTAATTCAGTGGGGAACTAGAATGGTATGCTAAATCCTTGGAATTGGTTTAAACAGCTCATGGAATCAGCACCCAGGCAGAAATCAGAAAAGACAGGGATTTGGGGGCCCTGAAGAGGAAGAAGGTGTTAGCTAGCGAAGAGTGATATTGTAGTTGGTTGATGATAACTACCAATTTGGAGTGTTTTATAAGCTGTTTTGACAAGTTCATGAAGGAGAAGATTAATATATGGCTAGATTATATATAGCTACTCACTCGGTTTAGAAGCAGAGACCTGATTTGTACAAGATGCATGACTGAGTCAAGGATAATCCTAGGACATCCTGCAAACCAGACACTCCGGCATTACCCCTCCAAATCCCCTGAGTACCAAGATTAATTATGGGATAATTCACCTTACCTAGGCTTCCTGGTATTATCTGCAGTCAGGGGGGAAAAAAGAAAGTTAACTCTAGGTTAATACTCCCAGCCTCTAAATAATTGCAGCCTTAAAACAAAATCTGTGATAAACGAAGAAGAGGAAGAAATCCAAAACTTAGCTTCCAAATTTGATGCTGCTGGGATGGGAGAACCAACAGATCCGGGAGGATGCTGGTGGAAAGCCCAAAGAGGCAAAGACAAGTCAAGAGTTCCACAGTTTCTGTCTTCTCATAAATATGACAATCTTAACATAATCTGTCAAACAACAATATGTTACATGAAGGACTGAAAAATGATAAGACGCGATAACCCTTAATGGATTTTGCTGATTAAAATGGAGTGATAAAGCCTTAAAGATTTGATTAGAGAGAATGAGGTGAGATATTGGATGAAGAGGTGATGGGTTTTTTTTTTAAGAGAGCTGTTAATTAAACTGTTAGTGTTGATTATATTTTCTGGAGAAGAATGGAAGTTTCTTTGTTCTTTTGCACTTGTTTGTTTGTTTTTAAATCATATTTTTACCTTATATAGCATGTATTACAGTAGTGGGTTTCACTTACCTTCGCTACCGGTTCGGAACTGTGAGCATGTGCAAATCCTCCCACGGCCGCCACTACCAATTCACCCAAACCAGGGTAAACCAGTAGAAATCCACCACTGCTGTATTACTTTTATTTGTGTAACAATCTTTAACAAAATTATTACCCCCAAAAAATTGATAAGGACAAAATCCATCTATGCATGGCTGAGCAATATTTTGGTGGCTAAGGATCGTGCAGCATTTTCCAGCTGAACTTCTGCCTGTCCCACTTGATAGACATAGAGATAAACTACATTCATGCTTCTCCAGCTCAAAACAGAAGAAAATCATGCTTTTCATTTTCAGCAATTATTCCTAAAGGGTGCTCTCCCGGGTACAAAAATGGGTAAAGATAATCCATGGCCCTTTAGCTTCAGCTTCTCCTTCTCTCCTTCATTCAGTCACCATCCACACAATTGCAGTTTGTTTGTTTTTTTTGTTTTTTTTTTTGCATACAAGCAACTAAAGGGAAAGGAGCACAGAGAAAATGGTGTCCTCACACCTGATTTCCACCACCAAATCACCACCATTTAAATACACATTAAGCCACAATCAGCTTTAGCACACTAAGGTCCATTTCATTCCTCCTCTAAATTTCAGAAAACCTTGTGACACAGGAACAGCATTTCAGTTGCAAAGGCAGAACCATTTTTAGCAATAGCAACAGCATTTAAGACTTATATGCCGCTTCACATTGCTTTACAGCCCTCTCTAAGCGGTTTACAGAGGCAGCATATTTCCCTCAACAATCTGGCTCCTCGTTTTACCAACCTCGGAAGGATGGAAGGCTGAGTCAACCTTGAGCCGGTCAGGATCGAACTCCTGGCGATCAGCAGAATTAGCCTGCAATACTGCATTCTAACCACTGTGCTACCACGGTTCAGAGAATTTAGAGGCAGAGGATGCCATAAATCAGTGAATTCAGCCAAAACATCATCATCATCATCATCATCATAGCCTTTATTGTCATTGTACATAATCTATACGATGAAATTGGTTTAGCCTGTACTGGTACAATCCATAACAGAAAATACAAGACAACGTGAATAGTATAGAGAGTTATCCTTATACAAGTAATTGGGAGGAAAAAACTAGTCATATGTTTTCATATGTACGTGGAATGATTGTGATTGTTAGGAGCCCATGGGTAGAAGCTGTTTTTACACCTGTTTGTCCAGCTGGCTATACTTCGGTGTATTCTGCCCGATGGTAAATGTGAAAAAAGACACTGGCCGGAGCATGAATCATTCCTAATTAATTAAAATAAACTAAAATTAAACTATCATCAACAGTATAGCACCAGTTGTTATTGGCATATGATCCAAAAGGGATCGGTCCTGGATGGGATTCCCAAGTGTGGAAATGAGTTCCAAGTACTATTCTCGCTGTCTCATGTTGCTTCTTTAAACAAAGCAAAACTAAGAGATAAAATTATGCTGCAAACAAAGGAACACCAAGTTCACTTTCTAACAGTATACAAATATTACCTAGCTATTTTGAATTAGTAATCTGATCAACAGCCCAGCTATGAAATAGCATAGAATGACAATTTCAATCAGAGACAAAACACCTCCACAAAACATGAATAAATAATTCATTTTGGCTACACAACTGATAAACCCAAGAGTCAAATTGACCTTGGGAATAAAACAAAAAAAGTTAAAAAAAAAAAGTAACATCCACCTCCTTCATTTATCATCACGTTAACATTAGTCTCTCATCATTTCACCAATTATAGTATGATCTGATTAGTTTCCAGCGTAATCTGATTGAAGTCTAGTCTATACTGTAGGTGAAATTAAAAACACAAATCAGGAGAGCAAGAGTATTACCAGCAAGGCTAGATTTTTCAGGCCAAAAGCTGCATGGATTCATGCAACGCACTAAGCCATTCTTAGCTGACCAAAGGTTACTGAAGGAACTGCAAGTGGCTAGCTTCACACACAGTAGATATTAAACCATGATCTGAGTAAGAACAAACAAAAACTCTCCCAATCTAGACCCATCTCATTTACTTGACCAATATTTGGAGCTGCCATCCACCATATATTTCTGTCTCCAGTGAAGAGTAACTCAACTGTAGGATTATGCCTGTAGGGTAAATAGGATGTTATGAACCTGCTACCCTCCTGCAACATGATCCTGTCACTCATTTAACTCTGTCTAAATGTTGTAATTCCTTCAGTGTCACTGGACTGAATTCTTGTGCTTCTCAGTCTTAGCAACTTTAATACAGTAGTGGCCAAAATTGTGGAAACCTTTTGGGAAAAGAGTATTTTCTAAAACTAGCTAATAACACCACTTTTTTTTTGGAGTAGTACCATAAAATTATATCTCAAAGGAAAGATAATTTAATCAAGAACGTAATGCAATAACTTTTATGAAGGATTTGTTATTAGAATAGCAATTACAGTATAAAGAAGAAAAGTAAAACACGTACAAAAAAATGAGATATACAAAAATGATCACCATAGAAAAAACGAGATATACAAAAATTATCACGTCAGTTAATACTTAGTTGGGTAACCTTTAGCATGAATTATGGCCTTACAACGTCTTCCCATGGAGTGAACCAAGTCTTTTAGTTCTGCAGCTGTTATAATGTGAAACCAAGATTGAATGATGGCTTCTACTAACTGGGTTTTATTGCTGGGTCGCTTTTGACTAACAAGTTTCTTTAGTCGGCTCCAGTGGTGGGTTGCCTCCGGTTCAGACCGGTTCGCATGAACCGGTAGTAAAACTGGCAGGAGGCCCCGCCCACCACTCCAGATGTCATCATCAGCATTCTGTGTATGCGCAGAAGCTTCTGTGTATGCGCAGAAGGCGCGTGCACGCACGATCCTGTTGCGAACTGGTAGTAAACATAAATAGAACCCACCCCTGGTTGGCTCCATAGATTTTCCATTGGGTGAAGGTCTGGGCTATTCCCAGGCCATTCCAGCAGTGGAATATGATTATCTTGAAACTCCAAAAAAAAAAAAAAAAGTGATGTTATTAGCCATCAAACCTCAAAAATACACTTTTCCGAAAAGATTTCCACAATTTTGGCCACTACTGTATGTGTGGACTTCAACTCCCAGAATTCATTAAACCAAGCACCGGAAAAACATACTGACTAAACTGTAGTGTCTCTTTGGTTTAATCAATTAAAAGTGTCTATGATCCAAAGTATCTTTCAGGATCTATAATAACAATTACTGCAGCAATAGGGGGGAAAAAAAGAGTGGCTGTCATTTTTGTGGGTTACTTTTTCTCAATGCTTTTTTTCCCCTTGTAAGTCAATAGGTATTGATGTATCTTCGGTGCTACAAATTAGTACCTTGTTGAAGGTAGTAAGTAAATCTCTCCAGCACTTTTTTCTGACAATACTTAACTCAATTTGACCAAAAAAAAGAGGTCCTTTTGAAATGTCTTTCAATGGAGAAGACAATTTCAGTGTACTGGAAAAAAAAAAAGAAAGAAATGTTTCCGTTTAATATTACTGCAAATACAAAAGCACCTGGGAGAGCTGCAACCTGGAAAATGGTCAGGATAAAAGGATTCAGACAACCCATTCCAAGCTCTGATCAAATCAGAGTTATCATACTAGCAGCTGCAAATCGAGAGCCAGTTTGGTCTAGTCTAGTAGTTTAATACCTCAAGCTAGAAACCAGGAGACTGTGAGTTCTAGTACCGCCTCAGGCATGAAAGCCAGCTGGGTGTATTTGGGCCAGTTGGTCAATTCCTGTTGCAACCAATTGATCGACACTCACTTGGGGGTCGGGGTGGGGGTGGGAAAGGCACCAGAGGTAGGTTTCAGCAGGTTCTGACCAGTTCTGGAGAACCGGTAGCAGAAATTTTGAGTAGTTCAGAGAACCGGTAGTAAAAATTCTGACTGGCCCCACCCCCATCTATTCTCTGCCTCCCCGAGTCCCAGCTGATTGGGAGGAAATGGGGATTTTGCAGTAACCTTCCCCTGGATTGGGGAGGGAATGGAGATTTTATAGTATCCTCCCCCTGCCACACCCACCAAGCCACGCCCACCAAGCCACACCCACAGAACTGGTAGTAAAAAAAAATTGAAACACACCACTGAAAGGCATACCTTGAAATTGTAGAAAAACACTAGGAAGAAAATTCTAGCAGCTGCAAAAAAGAAAACCAACAATCAACACTGTCTTGTATCTTTGACCAGTTTGACTTTGAAACCTATTTGTTGAGGAGTTAAAGAGTTTCATGGCAGAAAAAGAACATTCTAACTTGGGTAACATTTCGAAGTATTTTATTTTAATGGCAGTTGTGGGCTGGGTGACTGCCAAGACTTGGCAAGCAAAGTTAAAATAACAAAAATTACAGATCAAGTGTATCAAAATTACAGATCAAAACACCTAGCCAGTACTCCAAACACTGGCATCAAGTTTTGCAAACAAATGCCAAGGGGAAAAAAATTATACCCCCCTGGTACTTAATATTAGTTGGCTGTCAGAAGACCAACTGGTAACAACGCACAGATCTTCCGCGTCTAACATCTTAAATGCTCAATGCAGGCCCCCATTACTATGGAAGAGACAGGCAGGAAATGGTATATCGTCCTCCTTTGGGCTCTACCAGCCAAGATACCTATTTTGAATGTTTCTCCCATTATCAAAACAAGCAAGCAAAAAGTCCACAACACAAAAAGACATCAGGGAGACAGCTAGGACAAACATTAGATGCTCCCATTCTTCCTGATACATTATGTATCCTTGGACAAACAATATTTTACTTGTCAAATTTGCAAAGAGACGGCAACAATAGAGAATTTAGTTATATCACAACTTCCCCATCAAATTAGTTATATATGTGTGTGTGTGCCAGTGGTGAAATTCAAATCTTTTTACTACCAGTTCTGTAGGCGTGGCTTGGTGGGCGTGGGGTGGCGTGGTAGGCATGGCTTGGTGGGTGTGGCAGGAGGAGGATACCGCAAAATCTCCATTCCTACCCAACTCCAGGGGGAAAGATACTGCAAAATCTCCACTCCAAGCCCACTCCAGGAGGAAGAATACTGCAAAATCTCCATTCCCACCCCACTCCAGGGGGAAGGATATTGCAAAATCTCCATTCCCTCCCCACTATGGGACCAGCCAGAGGTGGTATTTGCCGAACTATTCAAAATTTCCGCTACCGGTTCTCCAGAACCTGTCAGAACCTGCTGAGTAGCACCCCTGATGTGTCTGTGTACACGTATCTAATGTTATATGTACCTACCCAGACATACCTTCCCCTTACTTTAATGGGATTTTCCCCAAACAAACTCTTTCTGCCTGGCCTTTCACTCAGGTGGAGGCAGATGTGAGGTCCAGCTGTTTGGCAGAAGACATTCTAAAATAAGCCTGGAGCACGAAATCCAAGCTCCCAATTTGTTTACTGAAATTGGCAAACAAACCATTGAGTGCGGGGGGGGGCGGGGGGGTCAGAATCGGTTTGGTGATGTCATATCGTCACCGCTACCAGCTCAGGAGAACCGGGCCGAACCGGGAGGAACCCCCCACTGCTCTGAATGCACAAGTGAGAATATGATGGCCAGAGAAACCAAGAATCAGACTTGGGGATTAGAGAATAATAAGTAAGATTGATCTCGCCTGCACATTTTGATGAGAAAGTCAGTTAGAGAATGGAGAGAGAGAGAAGTTTTTGAAATCCAAAGTTACTGTGGTTGTCTGCATTTTGGATCGATGCCCATGCAAGCAATGGGATTTGTCCAAAGCTCCAAAAACAGGAGGAAAAAAAATATTGGCAGCAGAGTTTGTTTCTTCTCTTTCAACCAAGAGCTTGCACTGCGGGAAAAAAAGTGGCAAGACTTTCTATTTAAGTCTATATTTTAAAGTATCCATTGTCAACAGTACCTTTAAACCCCCCCTTTTTAAAAAAACACCTCTGGTGCTTGTTACTAAATATAATAATTTACTCAAATCCTTATCTTCATTCCTTTTACAAAGCATTTACACATTTTGTAAAAAAAAAAACAAAAAAAAAAACAACCCTGGGAATACACAAAAGCGCACTTTTGCACTTGCCAAGCGACCACATGAATGTAAAGACTTTAATTTGCAAAGGGACACGTTTCGATTTTCCAACTTTCTTGATGCCAAAAGTTTCAAATGACTTCTCTGCCTCTTTGCTTCCTGGGTTGATAATGGCTGTTGGGCCTCTTCAAAAACATGTTCTCGTTTAAGCCAGAGGTCTCCAATCGTGGCAACTTTATGACTTGTGGACTTCAACTCCCAGAATTCCTCAGCCAGCTTCGCTGGGAGTTGAAGTCCACAAGTCTTAAAGTTGCCAAGGTTGGAGACCCCTGCAATAGAAGGTACAAGGCAGGCAGGAAGGCAGGCAGGCAGATAGAGCTGCTCACCTATGAGCTTGATTGCAGGCAGGGAGATTCAGTTGCTTGCTGATGCAATGGATTGCAGGTATTACAGCAAGCAAAGCAAGGCAGGCATTGCGACCAGCAGCTAAGGTAAGGAAGCTGGAGACTGGGGGGGCGGGGGGAGAGATTTTTGCTACCGGTTAGCGGGCAACTCAGCTGGGATCGTCAGAGCTTGGATTGTCAGAGCCATTTAAAAGAAAAAAAAAGGCTCTGATGATCACGCAGCTCAGCTGGGCATGGGGGGGCGGGGGCAGGGATTTTTGCTACCGGTTCTCCGAACTGCCCGCCACCATCGCTACCTACTTGCCCGAGCCGATCCGAACCGGGAGCATTTCACCCCTGGGATACCCTATATTATTCCAGACAAATGGCTGTCCAGCCTCTTCTTAAAAGCCTCCAGTGATGGAGCACCCACGACGTCTGAAGGCAAGCTGTTCCTCTTGTTGTTCCTTGAGAACAATTAACCATCTCAAGCAATTAAGTCATCTCGAGCAAGCAGAGGGTCCTTTTCCAAATCTAAAGAGTAGCAAGTGACCAAGCAACTGGGCCCCCCTCCACTCTAGAATGTCTTTCCCATGGTGTCTTCTTCAGTATCTTTACATAGCTAGACAATGACACTGGTTTCCTCCTAAGCATTTTAATCAATCAATGAGTTAATGTTGATTTGATTTTAATTATCTGAGCTGCTGTATTTGTTCGTTGACTGGAAATGTGCTTTTATTATTGAGTGTGGTTTTTTTTTTTTAAATAAGCAGTTTAATGGACTAGGGATCATACTGCTTGGGTCTGCAGAACAGCTACACATTTTTAAAAGTTAAACATGAAACAAAACAAGGAACAAGGGAAAAAAAATAAGTCATCCTATAAGGTGTGAACAGTTAACACTGCAACCACACATTACACTAAGGCCCAATGGGCCACAGTTTGTTGCATAAACCACTCTTAGCTATTTCAGTGTGTTAAGCCATAAACTACATTTATAATAGCAATAATAGATGGGTTCACCATAGGGTTACAAGAAGTGGGCTGCACAAATCCAGAGGTTTTCGGCAGCTCTTCAATTGCCCTCTGGTGGGCATCTGGGATTCTTGCAGCACAGATCAACAGCCCTAATTCACACATTATTCTATCTAAGCCATTGCCAAATGCATTGTGGCTTAGATTGATGGGTGAACACAGCAATTGCAGCAAAGTCAATATGAATGCAATTAAATCCTGACAGTCTTGTTTCAAAATAGCTGTGAAGGAGTCAAACAGCCTTAACTCAGCAAAGGCTAGAGAAGCAGAGGTTAACCTGGCCTTCTATATCATTTTCAAGAGTACCACGCATTTATTTTATTTCCCAAATTTCCCCATGTTTTCTTCCAATTAAAAAAAGAAAAAGCACTTATTTCTCTACCTTATTCTTAAACTGTTTGATTTATTTAGCTCCCAGTCTCTCAGAGGGGCAATTTAAAGGTAGATCTCAGGTCGTAACTCTGAAATACGTTCAGAATAATAATCAAAGCACTAGACGTTAGCAGACAATGCTTCTGCAAACTTCTTCCTTTTCAGATATGGAGAACTGTCTTCTGCTCCAGCTAAAAGGAGATTTATAGTAAGGCACTCACCCCCGCAATTACAGATACTTGTCAACTTATAACCACAATTGAGCCCAACATTTCTGTTGCTAAGCAAGACAGTTGGGCTATTCTGCACCCTTCCCTCAAACGTTCTTTAAAATACAGAGTTTCCCAGCATTCCTTTAGGAACCTCCAACATGCAAATTGTGGTTACTCATCCTAAAATGAATCCTCTTTACCTGGAGCTTTAAAATTTGCTGTTTGCTGGGGAGGCGTGTAGCTAAACGTCAGTCTACATTTAGTGTACATCTGACTTTGGGGATATATTTCATTCTTCTAGGAGAGGGGTGGGTTCTGACCAGTTCTGGAGAACCGGTAGCAGAAATTTTAAGTAGTTCGGAGAACCGGTATAAGTATAAGTATAATTTTATTTCTATACCGCCCTTCTCCCGAAGGACTCAGGGCGATGTACAGCCTATTTAAAAACACAAGACAAACATCAATAAAAAATTTAAAATTATTAAATAAATTCGGCTCAATTTAAAATGTTGATTGCCTGGCCTGGTGGAACAACAGGGTCTTCAGTGCACAGCGAAATACCCGGAGGTTGGAGATCTTACGTATTTCCGGGGGCAGTTCATTCCACAGGGCTGGGGCTCCCACAGAGAAGGCCCTCCCCCTGGGTGTCGCCAGCCGACATAACTTGGCTGATGGCACCCTGAGGAGACCCTCTCTGTGGGAGCGAACTGGCCGGTGGGAGGCTATTGGTGGCAGAAGTCGGTCTCGAACCGGTAGTAAAAATTCTGACTGGCCCCACCCCCATCTATTCTCTTCCTCCCAAATCCCAGCTGATGGGGAGGAAATGGGGATTTTGCAGTAACCTTCCCCTGGAGTGGGGTGGGAATGGAGATTTTACAGTATCCTTCCCCTGCCATGTCCACCAAGCCACGCCCACCAAGCCACACCCACAGAACCGGTAGTAAAAAAATGTGAAACCCACCACTGGTAGTCACCCATTCTATCAAAGCCCTCTTTTACACACACACACAAAAGAGATGGGCCCTTTGATCCCATGAATGGGAGTTATCATTTTGACTTTTATGAGCCCCACGTGATGGCTGCTGGGATGAGAGACCTTTCACTGGCTGACTCAAGGCAATGCACTGTCGAATTGTGGCTTGCTTGATTTTAGCACAATCTATGAATCCAGCCATGGTGGGATTAAGCTCCAATGAATTATCTTGCTGCAATTGCAATTATCAGTGAATTAGCAAATGCTCTCACTGTCTATTTCTATGTTGCTACTTCTGAATCTCCTCAGTTTTCTTGAGAAGGAAAAAGATGGGTTTTTTTTTTCCCTCCTTTGGAGCTTAATTCCATGTACCATCCCAAAGTATCTTACCAAAATGTTCTTCTTCCGAGGAGGAGGAGGAGGAGGAGGAGGAGGAGGAGGAGGAAGAAGAAGAAGAGGAGGAGACCCATTGCTTGTCCGTAGAATTGGAAAAGGGAACAAAATGCAGGACAAATTTCAGAACAGCAACAATCTTAGCAAACAGGGTAAATACAAAATTCTATTTCTCCTACTGTATTGTTAAACAAGAGGCCAAAAGTGCTGCCCTCTGTTGGATGCTACAAAAAAAGAAAGCTTTCGTTAGACATGCCTTAGCAGAGCTCCACGCTACTTCTTCATCACAACTGCAAACTTTGTGAAGAAGAACAGTGTTAATCGATGGTAGCAAAAATTCAGAAGTATCCAGTAGCATCTTTTGTAATGTACACCTTTTATTCAAAGATACAAGCTCAGTTCATGAAAACGTATGCTTCTTAATAAAATTTGTTAGTCGGAAAGTTTTGAATAAAATTTGTTAGTCAGAAAATTTTGCATAACATTTGTTAGCTGGAAAATGACACTTTTTGTCATTTTGGTCAATCACAACTGGGGTCTCACAAAAAGAGACATAGCCTAAACTATTCTAGGTTATTGATGTTATTTTTCTAGTGCATTCAATCCACCCTACCATTTATGGAATGTTTTCCCACAAGCCACAATCATTTCCTATGCGTCTCTAAATGCCAGAATAAGACACGTTTCCTAGAATGTGCTACACCATGATATAACCATGGTTTACTAAGTAAACCATAATCGACTGGGTTGGTACAGAACACTACATTAAAATCAAGACTTTCAGAAGGCTGCCCTAAACCAAGCTTACCCAGGCACTGTTATGATGATAGTCTGTTTCTATGCTCAACATTCATCTACCTAATACAAGGATTTTTATTTTATTACCATCAAGTTCCATATCAAAAATAACTGAGAGTTTATTTAAAAGGCTTCATGTAACAAGGCAAAGTGGTGAAAAATTCCTTTAAACCATAATTTAAAAAGGAACACACAGTTATTCCTATGCCAAATATCTTTTAAAAAAAAAAAAAATATGAGCAGCACCATGTAAGTTACTCAGGTATTTTACAATATACTTGGAAGGCCATTAGCGTAAGTGGGGGGGAGGGGAGTTGTGCAGACATCCTCCACCAGAAATGTGTGTTGAGCCTTGCACACATAAGTGGATTAAGCCAGTTTAACTGGTTTTTAAAGAATTTTCAAGAAGTAAAGTCACAAAACGTAGTAGATTTGTCTGAATGTAAAACAGAGGAAAGGGGAGAATTGGTCACTTCTGCCTTCATAAGCTTGAGAGCCCATACCTAACATTCAAGCCATAAGTATTGACCTTGCTTGCTCACTTCTCATGGCACTGTGTAACTTTTTCCCTTGGGAAGTTGGCACTCTTTGAAAGTTTTCAGCTGAAGTCACGGTCTGGAAGTACAAGTGGGGCAATCAAAGTCCAAAGATACAGGAGAAGCCCAACCCAGCTGGATGAAATCTTCACCCAGACAGCAGTCCATGGGCTGGTCAGCTCTTGGCGGATTTCATTAGGCCTGGAGGAAAGAAATACAGAGGAACATCAAACATTCAGTTTAAAAGATTCCTGCCCATCATATCCAACCTTTTGTAAATTATAAATATTCCTCAGGGTGACATATATGATTCTTCTAGTGTTTAATCACAGTCATCCTATGAAGTTGGAGAATGTCTGGCTCTAGGACAGCTGATGGGGTTAAAACCATCTCTGAGAAATGACACATTTATCCATTCTAAGAAACCATCATTCCTACATGTTCAAGCTCACTCTGAAGCTGAATAGCCGTGCACTGGTACACCAACCAAAGAATTTTCAAAGTTCCTAAGGAAAAGAACTCTATGCACAGAACAAAGCATATTCAAAGGTGTTGTTTCATGCACCAAGCACAAATGAAGTCATCTTCAGCAGGCTACAACTAAGTCTGCTACAGGAAACCACATTGTTCACGTCAGATTATCTGTTGTGTTTTTCTAGGGTACAATGAAAACAGAAACATATTTGTTCCAGCCTGTAACACCTATTTGTTTCGGCATCTGAACACAGCTGGATAGCAACTGCAACACAAGAGTTGACGCACTATTGCTAATCAGATTCTCAGGCCTACCAAATGCAATGGAAACTTGTAATGGAGACAACACATGCATCAGCTGTAACCTTCATGTTCAGCTCAGACCTTCTTCTTCTACGTCATTCTCTAATGCCTTCACTAACACGATTATACGGAGTACCATTTGGAATAGTGTTTCTCATTTGGTAACTTGAAGTCATGAGGTCTTCAAGTTCCAGAAGTTCCAGTATAGAAATAAAATTATTCTATTCTATTCTATTCTATTCCCCTGTCAGCATCGGGTGACCAAGTTTGAGAAACACCAGTTTAGAAACTTCAGAAATTTCACCATTCCAAATACAGTACAACAAATTAATCAACTGAAATTCTATTTTTCAGTCACTGTAGACCAGTGTTTCTCAACCTTAGTGACTTTATGCAGAGGTGGGATTCACTTACCTTCCCTACCGGTTTGCAAATATGAGCCTCTTCCGCGCATGCGCACGACTTTCCATGCATGCGCAAGGGCTCAAAAACGTGGCTAAATAGGAGGGCATTATGTCCGTGCGGGTGGGCAGAGCCTCCCACAATCACCACTACTGGTTCGCACGAACCGGACAGAACCGGCTGAATCCCACCTCTGATTTATGTCTATGGAGATTCTCCATAGAAGCTTCTTGGATGAGAAGTGAAACGTCTTTGAAAAAAAACCCAAGAAAGTCCAGTTGAAAAAGCACCTTTGGGATTTAACAACTTTAGCTGTTTGGAAGTCCACATATCTTAAAGGTTGAAAAACACTGCATTGGACTAATACCACACTAGTTCTAATCCCATTTCAGATCCGTCAAAAGCTATACTACCAAGTATTTTCAGCAGGATGCTCTTTTCGGTTTGCTGATTTATTAAACTGGGCCTTCACAGTAGCAACTGCATAACTGCCATCGAAAACAGACCTGAGATATAACCGGGTGGAGTTGCATCCCAAACCCAACTAGGGCCAATTCCAATTCATTTTTTGGGTTGGGTTGTTTTTGAGAGATCATTTTAGGTCAACTCGAATGTTATCTAAGAGAAATTTATCAAAAAAAAAAAAAACCCACCTCTACTCAAATCCACGAGATATTTTACAATTCCCTTCCTCCCACTGCTCGCCCCCACACCCCTATTTTAACAGAGGCATTCCTAAGGTTAAAAAACAAGTTCTACTCCTAGCTGTTTTTACCTTGAAGTTGTATGGAAGTTGTATGGAACTGATGCTTATGAATGGGGCTGCCCATTAGTAAAATGGGTGAACAAGGATTCCTTCCTGAAGCTGACGAAATGCAGAAGCCACATAATGTTTTTATGAGCTGCTGAAGCCGCTTGTTTTTTAATATACAGTCTCTTTTTGACAGTTCATGAAAACATTGTGGAGCTTCCGGGTTCCTAAGTGTGGATTGTCAGTAAATCAGACTTTCTTCCCACAGGACTATCTGTACATCCCATTTCATTCCGTCAGGATAGATGCACATAAGTTTGACACATTCAGCATTTATTAATCCTAAAAATAATTCCAAAATCCCCGAGCATGTCACTCCAAATGAGGCTGGCTTCTAGCTCCGTTAGAAGAGAAAGAAAAGACCATTCAAGGGAAACTATGAGGCCTGGAATTGCTACACGCCTCCAAACTCACAGTTCCAAATCAAACATCCAGGCAAACTCCAACTGATGGAACACAGCCTGTGTCCTCAAAGGCCTTGTGAAAGTCCAACAAACGGGAAATGAGTGCAAGAGAAGAACTGTTGCTCAGACTGTAAGAACACCAGTTTATGTGGACAAAATCTCCTGATAGTTTTAAAGGGCAAAGGTCGACTGTCAAAACCTTGCGGCATTTTTTGCAAACCTGTATTAGTAAGACTAGTCTAGATGGAGCACACCAGGGGTGAAATCCAGCAGATTCTCACAGGTTCTGGAGAACCGGTAGCAGAAATTTTGAGCAGTTCGGAGAACCGGTAGTGGAAATGTTGAGTAGTTTCTCAAAGTAGAACCGGCAAATACCACCTCTGGCTGGCCCCAGAGTAGAGTGGGAATCGAGATTTTGCAATATCTTTCCCTTGGAGTGGGGTGGGAATGGAGATTTTGCAGTATCCTTCCCCTGCCATGCCCACCAAGCGACGGCCACAGAACCAGTAGGGAAAAATTTTAGATTTCATCCCTGGAGCACACCATGCTAAACCTGGAAGCTAAAACATATGAAGAACGGTTGCAGGATCTGGGCATGGCTAGCCTAGTGAAGAGAAGGATCAGGGCCGACATGATAGCAATATTTGAGGGGCTGTCACAGAGAAGGAGGGGAGATAACCTATTTTCTAAACCACCCGAAAGCCAGACAAGGAACAATGGATGGAAACTGTTGAAGGAGAGATTCAACCTAGAAATAAGGAGAAATTTTCTGACAGTGAGAACAATCAACCAGTGGAACATCTTGCCTTCAAAAGTTGTGGTGCTTCATCACTGGAGTCTTTCAAGAAGCTACACATCCATTTGTCAGAAATAGTACAGGGTCTCCTGCAAGAACAGGGGGTTGGACTAGATGACCTACAAGGACCCTTCTAACTCTGTTATTTCTTATTATTAAAATAGCGTTACCCAAACTTTTTCCTTCATTACCCAAAACCACTTATCAGAAAGTTTTAATAAATCTCGAGAACTGATTATAAGCCCCTTCCTTTAGCATCGTCGTAACGTTGGTCACTGAACAAATGGCCCTAACTTGAGGACTACCTCTATTACAAAAACAGTATCACTGAAATGATCTTTATGTCATTTGAACAAGTCACCATGGATAATTGATGCCATTATTCAAATTTTTGCCTTGGGAACATTTCAAGTCTATTTTAGTAAACTTTAAACATCCATGTTGTGATGGGTAATGGGTTCATGTGTTGTTACCCAAAGAAAAACCACTTTTACCCAGGTTTGGGTGATTTATTTAGACTTGAGAAGCCACCGGGCTAAACCATACTGTGGTTTGTTTGGTTCTGATTGAGCTTCTGCTGCAAACTCAGCCACCGTGGCTTGCAGACCAGGGTCTGGCACGTAAACCCAGCCGAGCGTAACTGATTCAATAAACTTCAGTTAAGCATGCCGCAGTTTAGGGCAAGGTGGGGAAACCTGCCAAAGCCTTTGTAAATGAGTAACAGCCTCCCAGATGACTTTTTCCTGCCTTCTTCTTCTTTTTTTTTTTTTTGCTTTAATTTATACGCCGCCCTTCTCCGGAGACTCAGGGCGGCTTACAATGCGTTAAGCAATAGCCTTCATACTTTTGTATATTTATACAAAGTCAGCTTATTGCCCCCACAATCTGGGTCCTCATTTCACCTACCTTTGAAAGGATGGAAGGCTGAGTCAACCTTGAGCCTGGTGAGATTTGAACTTGCAGTAATTGCAAGCAGCAGTTGTTAATAACCATGCTTTAGTCCACTGTACTACAGGCTCTTCTCAAAGAAGAGAAAGAAACTCCCAAAGAAACTCCAACCCATTGGGGGGTGGGGGGGAAGCAAAAAGACCTCCAGACAACCAGTAGGACACCGTTCCTCAACCACGGCAGCTTTAAATTGCGTGGACTTCACAATTCATGCTGGCTGGGAATTTCTGGAGTTGACGTCCTCGCATCTTAAAAGCTGCCAAGATTGAGCAATACTACTGTAAGGCCTTGTTGACACCCACACCCACACCACTAATGTGTGGGGCAGGGCTGGATTCTCCCAGTCCCATCTATGCGGTAGCAAAACCAGCCAGCCTGTCTGTCTGCTTGGGGGAGAAGAAGAATAGGATTTATTTGCTGCATTATAGGTCCTCCTTTCCTGGCCCTTTCCTTGTTTTTTTTTTTTTTTTTCAGCCTGGCTCTTGCAGTTACGCACTCAGCCTGACCTTGGATGTCCTCTTCTCCAAGGGAAAAGCAAGATCGAGAACCCAACCCCAATTTAGCATGCAAACCCTTCTCTGGTTTGTTTTCATTCGGAAAGGGGCAGCGGCAGCAGCCAAGAATTTGGCAGGGCAGCCTGGATTTTTGGTCAGAGCAGTGTCACGGACCGGACCATCTTCCATTCTACACACACACACACAAACACACACACACACACACTCCACGCCAATCCTGCTGAGGCAATATATGGCCAGTGCCAGCCCACTGCAGCTCGACTTGGCACCGTTTGCAGGTCTGGGGGGACGTGACAGAAAGTCATGCGCTAAAAATAACCGAAGGACTCGGCGATAATGTTCTGGGCAAATGAATATATAGTGGTTTTCGGGATGAGGCAATGCTGTTTGCAACCACCGTCTCACCTCCCCTGCATTCTCTCCCCACCTCCACCCCCCCACCCCCGGTCCCTCACCCCAAATGCTCCACTCTAGGCACGGCTTGCCAGCTTGTAAGCAGCACCTGCTTCTTCTCCCCCAGCCAACGTCGAGTTCATCTGAGGCGAAGGCATTTTTTTTTCCCTCTTCCCAAAGCTTGACTTGCGCCAAGCTGACAAATCATGCTGGTTTCCTAGGCAACGGGAAGAGGGTAAAGCAGGAACGCTAGAAACCTGAAGAAGCATAGCGCATCCTGAGAAGCTGGGATTTTTTTTTTGTAAGAAAAAAAAAACCTGTGATTTGAGTAAGCCATAGCAGGTTGCTTCAGCCAGCACGCTAAATTATGTTGTGAGGATTGTTTACACCTCACATGAAGCCCAACCCAAGCAGATTTTTTTTTTTTAATTTGATTTATATGCCACCCTTCTCCGGAGACTCAGGGCGGCTTACAATGCGTTAAGCAATAGCCTTCATCCTTTTGTATATTTATACAAAGTCAGCTTATTGCCCCCACAACTGGGTCCTCAATTTACCTACCTTAGAAAGGATGGAAGGCTGAGTCAACCTTGAGCCTGGCGAGATTCAAACCTGCAGTAATTGCAGGCAGCTGGTCTTAATAAAGGGTGCTTTAGACCACTGTACTACCAAGGCTCTACCACGATTATGGTTTAATATCTTCTTGGTACCATTCTTTGCTATACACCTTTCTTCCTAAGCTTAAGAAACCCCATTCAATTTGGGTTCTGTTTATTGGATTTGTTTATTGTAAATAGGAACCATTTCAGTCAGGCCCAACTCTAGAAACGGTTGCCTCTAGAAGGTGCTAGATGCAGGAAGGCAAAGAGCTAGAAGAGTGAGGATATACACCAGGGACGGGTTCCAAATCCCATCGCTACCGGTTCGCTTGCGTGCGCATGGCACTTCTCCGCATGCACAGAAGCGTCTGGGCGGGTGGGTGGAGCCTCCCACCACGACTACCAGTTCACCTGATGTGGTGTGAACCAGTAGCAACTCTCCACTGATATACACCATGCCACCTGCTCTGCATCTTCTACGTTATTCTGCTGTCTATAGAAAATGTCCAAATATCAGTCTTGAAAGAGTTTGCACCCTAGTTTGCACTTGAAAAAGGAAGGAACACCATCTCAAACAATGTCAAACTATTTACTAAGTCTGCACTATTAACCTTCTCATCGTTCCCATCACCCATCTCCTTCCACTTACGACTGTATGACTGTAACTTTGTTGCTTGGATCCTTACGATTTATATTATTGTTTCCCGATTGCTAATTTGTACCCTATGACTATCATTAAGTGTTGTACCTTATGATTCTTGATTAACGTATCTTTTCTTTTATGTACACTGAGAGCCTATGCACCAAGACAAATTCCTTGTGTGTCCAATCACACTTGGCCAATAAAAAATTCTATTCTATTCTATTCTATTCTATTCTATTCTATTCTATTCTATTCTATTCTATTCTATTCTATTCTATTCTATTCTATTCTATTCCATTCCATTCCATTCCATTCCATTCCTTTCCATTCCATTCTAGGAGGCAGCATCTGTCTGCCTGTCTTTACCTTAAAAACAGACAAGCTCATACAGGAAAGTAAAACATGGATACCCACCATTGAGGACTCATCCAAAACCACATTAGAAGTCCATGAAGAGAGCACTAGCTAATAAATGCTCAAAAGGTTAAAATCCCAGGAGCATAAAGTTCTGGACCAGTTGATGTTTTCAAACAGCCTTCAGATAGCCACCCCATTCTTTAAACACAACTCAAGTTAATGAAACTTGAAAATTATTTGAAACAGATGGAACTGGAGCAGGGGAAGAAGGGCAGTGCCAGTTGTACACACCTGTACCAGTTGGTAAGTGTCATCATGATGTAGAGGGAGGCCAGGAAGAGGCAGATATGGAAAAAGGTGTAGTTGTAAGACACTCCATCCTCTTCGTTGTCATAAGCCCGGTGTACCCCATCTTCCAGGTTAGTGTTTCCACCCCCTAGCATCGCTGGGCTTTCTTCTGTGAGCATCATCTTGTTCACTTGTGTATGGTCCGAGGAACGGATGCTAGAATCAAAACAAATGAGGCTGAGTAGGTTTATCTGCAATCAGTATCACTCTCCCTCCTGCTCATCCTCCATACTCACAATCCATTATTCACTTATCGATGGAGAAACTCTTTGGATCCATCGTTTTAAAGCTTATTAAAAAATTTAAAAGCATCGTTTAAATCTAGTTTTATCAAGAGGGTGTCATAGGGTAAATGAAGAATTGGGGGTGGAAATCACCTCCAACTTCTATGGCCTGTTTTAGAAGCAAGTCCTTTGGGACTGGTAGAGATATTCGACATTTTTTTAAAAAAATTTGATTTATATGCCGCCCTTCTCCGGAGACTCAGGGTGGCTTACAATGCGCTAAGCAATAGCCTTCATCCTTTTTGTATATTTATACAAAGTCAGCTTATTGCCCCCACAACTGGGTCCTCAATTTACCTACCTTAGAAAGGATGGAAGGCTGAGTCAACCTTGAGCCTTGGCGAGATTCGAACCTGCAGTAATTGCAGACAGCTGGTCTTAATAACCAGCTTAATAACAGGGTGCCTTAGACCACTGTACTACCAAGGCTCTTGATACCAAGGATCTATTTTGAAAATAGATTGTGGCAATTCTTTTAAAATTGCTGCCAAGGTCGATCCAACCAGGGACCAAACCTCCATTTACCATAAAGCAAACATACATGAATAAGGATGTGGAAAGCCTCTCAGAATTGAGATCAGAACATTCTGGAGATCTTGGGGCTGTTCCATTTCCTTTCCAGACCCTGCCCCTCCAAGAGTGATTGGGTGGTTTCTGGAAGTTAATCCTCCAAACCAGAAGCTATTTGTGATGTACTAGGGCAGTGAGGGAGAACCTTTTTGGTGCCGAGTGCCCAAAGTGCATGTGCGTGCATGTGAATGTGTGCTCATGTGCGCGCAAACCCCCAAACTGCAATACGAGCACCCCTGCACATGTGCTCTGTCCCCCCTCCATTGCCCATTTTTGGCTTCCAGGTTGGTGCAGGAGGCCTTCCAGGCCCAAAATGGGGCGTGAGGAGCCATGCGCGGTGCTCCTGTGCCCCGTTTTGCCTTCCAGGTTGGTGAAAGAGGCCTTCGAGGCCCAAAATGGGGTGCGGGGGACGGGGCACGTGCATGCGCGCGAACCCCCAAAATGCAATGCGAGTGCCCCCCACACATGCACCCTGCTCCCCATGCATGGGCGGCAGGGACCCAAAGACCAGCTGGCCAGCGGGAGGCACGCACGCATACGCGGTGGAGCTGGGCTGGGGCGACAGCTGGCGTGCCCGCAGAGAAGGCTCTGTGTGCCACCTGTGGCATGCATGCCATAGGTTCGCCATCACGGTACTAGGGATAATCAACCCCAAAACAGGACTCTAGATCACCTCTAATAGTGTGTAGGATTTACTTAAGACAACCATTCCTGGAATGGCTAGGACTGGAGGAGATTCTTGGTAGCGGGAAGGAGAATCAGAGCATTCCAAGCTTCTGTAGGATATTCTGTTTCAGGCAGTGGTAGGTTGCCCCTGGTCCAGACCGGTTCACAAGAACCAGTAGTAAAACTGGTGGGAGGCCCCACCCACCGCCCCAGATATCATCATCAGTGATCTGCGCATGTGCAGAAGCAAGGCACGTGTGCGAGCTAAGTGAGTGCGCCCACGCGATCCTGTCGCCAACCGGTAGTAAAGGTAAGTAGAAGTCACCCCTGGTTTCAGGGTCTGTGAATATTGTATATCCCTACAAATAAGACTAATCATCACTATAATCCTCAAGTCCTGCTCCTGATAATTCCATATCATAATCACCTCAAATTTAATTTGCCTTTGTTTCTCCTTGACAGGTTGACATTTATAGCCCACCTTTGCTATTTCCAAAGAATGCCTATAGGGACCATGTAAGGTCCACCGGCATTCTTGTCAGCAAAGACAACGGAAAGGGTTGACCTTATCTTCCAAAGCACCCGAGGGCAAGACAAGAAGGAATGGATGGAAACTTATCAAGGAGAGAAGCAACCTAGAACTAAGGAGAAATTTCCTGGCAGGGAGAACAATTAATCAGTGGAATGGCTTATGTCCAGAAGTTGTGGGTGCTCCATCACTGGAGGTTTTCAAGAAGAGATTGGACAGCTATTTGTCCAGCATGGTATAAGGTCTCCTGCTTGAGCATGGGGTTAGATTAGAAGACCTCCAAGGTTCCTTCCAACTCTGTTATTCTGTATTCTGAATGTGCGGCATGCCAACTTCCCATTTCATTATGTCTCATTAAGTGTATCTAATAACACATGGCAAGCAGATGGGTCATGGAATCTGGCACACTCCTGATATGACAATGTGACTGTAAGTGTGGTATCTGCATATCTGGCACACCCCAGAGAAGGGAAGATGATCCTTCTACCCTGAGTACAGGAACCATATGGGGAAAGAGCACAAATCCTACCGTGTTACTCTGAAAATAAGCCCTCCTCCAAAAATAAGCCCTCCTTGACAATATTTAACCGCATGGGCAGCTGGTTCCCGCCATTTCCTCTGGTTAGAGTTAGGGAGACAGAGCTGGAAATCAGGTAAGATGGCAAAAGGAGCCCCGTCTTGCTCCACGTGCTCCAAAATAATAAGCTCTCCCTGAAAATAAGTCCAAGTGCTTATTTCCGGGTTCAAAAAAAATATAAGACACGGTCTTATTTTCGGGAAACATGGTATATAGTCTGGTTTTGCTCCCTTATCAATAAACACTTCATGTGATACAGGTTTTTCCTTGGCTGTTATTTTTTTTTTTTAATTTGATTTATATGCCGCCCTTCTCCGGAGACTCAGGGCGGCTTACAATGCGCTAAGCAATAGCCTTCATCCTTTTGTATATTTATACAAAGTCAGCTTATTGCCCCCACAAACTGGGTCCTCAATTTACCTACCTTAGAAAAGATGGAAGGCTGAGTCAACCTTGAGCCTTGGCTGGATTCGAACCTGCAGTAATTGCAGGCAGCTGGTCTTAATAACCAGCTTAATAACAGGGTGCCTTAGACCACTGTACTACCAAGGCTCTTTTTATTGAAATATGATCAGATGCATGGGGAGAATGGTCTTTATAAGCCAGCCTATAAAAAGTATAAATATTCACCAGGTTGGTTAAAGCTGTACTTTCTAGGAAGAGACTGCAAGGAGATAGTTTTAACCATTTTAAACCCTTCCAAGTCCCTACTCTTCTAAATAATCTGCACTAAAGACTTTCAAGAATACCATGGATAGCCAAGAAAACAAACCATTGGATCATAGAACAAAAAAAAAAAAATCCAGAATTTTCACTCAAGGCACAAACAACCAGGGTCAAATTTTGGACACATAATGCAAAAGACCCAACTCCCTTGAGAAATCCATAATTCTGGGAAAAGGGGAAGGAAAGAGAAGAGGAGCAGCAAGTTGATGGACTTCATTACAATAGTGATAGGTGCAACAACACTGTAAAGCCAGAAGGGGCAGTACTGGGGCCAGATCATTCTGGAAAACGTCAACATCTCCATGGTGGCTCAGAATCAACACCAAACTAATGGCATATATTCAATTTCTCAGCATGTGCATGTATACATCCGAAACTAGACTGTGTTGTTTCTCTGTGTCATATAATATATGTGGGTATGTGCGTAATATTTTATTTATTTATTTATTTATATTTTTGTCATGTTTATATAGTGTACATTGGAGGTGGTGACCCTTCGAGAGCTGTACGCAACAAAATTTCATTTTAATGTACGCCAATTAGTGTACATTTAAAGTGGCAATAAAGTTATGCTAAGACTAATCAATCAAGAAAAAACAATTGCTACCAACCTGCCTTCCATTGAGGACCTATATACTGTATAACCTGTATAAAAAGAGGGCTGTGAAAATATTTACAGACCCCTCGCATCCTGGACATAAATTTGTTTCAACTGCTACCCTCAAAATGATGCTATAGAGGACTGCACACCAGAACAAATAGACACAAGAACAGTTTTTTCTCAAACGCCATCACTCTGCTAAACAAATAATTCCCTCAACACTGTCAAACTATTCACTAAGTCTGCAATACTATTAATCTTCTCATCGTTCCTATCACCCATCTCCTCCCACTTATGCCAGTATGACTGTAACTTTGTTGCTTGTATCCTTACAATTTATATTGACTGTTTCCTAATATGATTTGATTGCTTATTTGAACCCTATGACTATCATTAAGTGTTGTACCTTAGGATTCTTGACGAATGTATCTTGTCTTTTTATGTACACTGAGAGCATATGCACCAAAGACAAATTCATTGCGTGTCCAATCACACTTGGCCAATAAAGAATTGAATTCTATTCTATTCTATTCTATTCTATTCTATTCTATTCTATTCTATTCTATTCTATTCTATTCTATTCTATTCTATTCTATTCTATTATTCTATTCTATTCTATTCTATTCACATTTTATTTATAAATAAAAAGAGCAATTTGAATCTCATAACCAGCAGAGGGAGTCCTGCAGCTGAAACGGAGATACTCATTGTACAGAAAACATCTTAGCAAAGCATTGTTGGGCCCCGGAACAATATCTCACTGAGCCACAATGTGATTTGTTTGGTTTTGCCTTAGGATGCAGACATGCTGATCTGCAAACAGTTGATGGATTAGCACGTTTCTGTAACCCTAATCCATTTTGTCCATTCATTATAATACGAATGCTTAAGCAAACCAGGGCTTAAATTCGTGCAGGTCATTGGTTTCAGGAATCTCACCTTATGAAGAGGGTGCAGAAGACAAATATGATTAGGCCTACAATGCTTGGGGCATCCCACCATTGAGTTGCTTGGACATTCTCAGGCAGAGCTGTTGTGCTGTTCCCTGCCGTTCTTACCAGGAGAGTTGGATTGCAGTGTTTATCTAGGAAAAAAGAAAAGAGAAAATTCTACGCACAATTTCATTTCAAGTTTGACCATTGCCTGCTCCTCAAACTCTCCCAGCCTTGCTGATTGGTCAGGTCCTCCTAGGGAGCGAGGTAGAAATGTTCACCCGCCCACAGCACCAGGAAGAGGCTTAGCCCATTTTTTATTTTTATTTTTTAATTTGATTTATATGCCGCCCTTCTCCGGAGACTCAGGGCGGCTTACAATGCGTTAAGCAATAGCCTTCATTCTTTTGTATATTTTATACAAAGTCAGCTTATTGCCCCCACAAACTGGGTCCTCAATTTACCTACCTTAGAAAGGATGGAAGGCTGAGTAAACCTTGAGCCTGGTAAGATTCGAACCTGCAGAAATTGCAGGCAGCTGTGTTAATAACAGGGTGCATTAAACCACTGTACTACCAAGGCTCTCCGTCCAGCATGAATCATGAAAGGTGGGGTTCTTTTCCCCAGAAGAGGGCACTGTGCCTGAATTTGTAGAGAAAACTGGCAAAAAAGTAATGGAAGATGTTTAAAAGTCCAAGAATCCAGGCATGTCTGTTAGAACAAGGGTGTCAACTTTGCAAAGCTTTCAACTTGCCATCTTTCGGAAACTTGACAAAGGGTGTCAGACTCAAGGCCCGGTGGCCGGATCTGGCCCTTGGGGTGCTTAGATCTGGCCTACGGAGCCGCCCTAGAAACAACAAAGAACCGGCCTGCGGTGCCTTCTCCCAGCGAAAATGGAGCTCGAGAGAGAATTTCTCTTGGCTTGGTCGGGTACCATGTTGGACATTTCTTTTTAAGAAGCAGGTTCCATCTTTTTAAAAAAAAAAAAAAAAGGCACAAAGCCTTCAAAAAATCAACAGAGTAACACGGCTTACCTGGTACGTTGGCCAAAGCTGACCAGGTGACATACATGGTGTAGAGGGTAATGATGGAGGCTTGGAGAAGGCCAGAATGAGGCTGAGCATCCTGTAGAGAAACATAAGGAGCAAAAAAAACCCAAACAGATTCAGGGCAAACCAGGTACAATAATGGGGGTTCCTTCGCACTATGCTACCATGATCATATTCATTGATTGCTCTAGATCAAGGGTGTCAAACTCACGGCCCGTGGGCTGGATGCGTCGCAACCTGGCCCTGCCCCCACCCAGTCTAGCAAAGGGGGGGAAAGTCCCAATACGTCACGTGATCCTGGCGTGACAATGCCGGTTTGACACCCCTGCTCTAGATATTATTGCTCTAGTTCAGGGGTGTCAAACTCAAGTTCATTGAGGGCTGCATCAGGATTGTGTTTGACCTTGGGAGGGCCAGGGGGTGTGGCCAGGGTGGGCGTGGCCATCTTGACATCACTCGTGTCAGCAGGGGCACCTGTGGTGCCCCAAACGCTCTGCCAGCGAAAATGGACTCCCAAGCTCCGTTTTTGGCTGCGACAGCCTCCTGCAACTCTCTGCCAGCGAAAAAGGAGCTTGGGAGGGCCATGGGTGGCCCTCCTGAGCTCTGTTTTCACTGGCAGAAGCACCACGGACCGGTCCTTTGCTGTTTCCAGGGCAGCCCCGCAGGCCAGATCTAAGCACCCCGTGAGCCGGATCCGGCCTCTGGGCCTTGAGTTTGACACCCCTGCCATAGATGCTAGCAGATAACAGTCAGAAGGATCCCCAGCTATGTGGAAAGAAGCTCATGGTAGTGATGGAACAGCCTGCTCCCTGTTGCAAGAATGGCATTCCATTCTCAGGTTTTTCCCTAGGCTGGCAAAATTGGTTTTTAGAAGGCACTTGGCGACTACGAAGGATCCCCCAGGTCCTAAATCTGCCATATTACTTTTAATGATAAAATAATGACAATAAATAATACATATTACATTGTAAATGTCTACCCTCACTCTATCTAAGATGAAGGCGATGGGGAAAGATATACATAAATGGTTCACAATACACTCTGAGCACAATTACTTCAGGGGCGGGCTTCAAAAATTTTAGCAAGGGGTTCTCTGCCCAGTTGCTGGGTGGGTGTGGCTATGGTGGGCTATTCGGCCTCCTGCACCACAGCAGGTGGGGGGCATTTTTGCCCTCCCCAGGCTCCGGAGGCCCTCTGGAGGCCAGAAACGGGCCCATTTCCGACCTTCCCGGACTTCCAGTAGGCCCATTTTTCACCCTCCCCAAGTCTCCGTGTGCACCCTGCACTTACCTGCATCCAAAACTGGCCATGTGGGGACTACTGGGAGGGGTGGGGTGGGTAGGGCAGGGCAGGGCCAGCCAGGAGTGGGATTTGGGGGTTCTCCGAACTGCACAGAATCTTAGCTAGAGGGTCTCCCGAAGCCCTGCGAACCCCCAGCAGCCCATCCCTGAAGTATTTACCTGGACCTTGGGCAGTACAGAGACCACAGAGACCACAATGCAGAAGATGAGATTGAGGCTGATTAAGATCTTGCTTTCAGTACAGCCATCTGATTTGGTGTAATAGACGTAGAGTAGCACAATGGCAGCAATGGAGACAGCGTAGAACAGAAAGGTGAAGAAAAACAGAGCTGCGGAAGAGGAGGAGGGAAAGGCCCATCAGATCCGACAATGTAGAATTTATGAGGCATTTGCTTCAACATGCTGAAGATTTGCCTGATACACCCCTTAGCTCAACAATGGTGGGTTACGCCATCATATTAGTTGTTTATTTGCTTTGAGTTAGTTTACTTTAGTTAACTTTATGCTTTTAGATTCATGGATTACATGAATGCCACCATCATGGTTTGTACATCTGAATTCAGGCTTAGTAAGAGGTTTACAACCAAAGCCCCAGCTCCAGGTGGCCCATTCAAACTTTGGGTGCGGAGGCCCTAGAAAAAATGCCTTTGAACTGTGATATTTAATGAGGTAGAAGGGATACGGTGACTGAATGCAAGGAAAGTACCTAGATTAATAGCATTAGATTAAATGAGCCATGGTGGCGCAGTGGTTAGAATGCAGTACTGCAAGCTGCTTCTGCTGATTGCCGGCTGCCAGCAATTTGGCAGTTCGAATCTCACCGGCTGAAGGCTGACTCAGCCTTCCATCCTTCTGAGGACAGTAAAATGAGGACCCAGATTGTTGGAGGCAATAGGCTGACTCTGTAAACCGCTTAGAGAGGGTTGTAAAAGCACTGTGAAGCGGTATATACATCTAAGTGCTATTGCTATTATTTTTTTTATTTTTTATTTTTTTTTATTTTTATTTATTTTTATATGCCGCCCTTCTCCGGAGACTCAGGGCGGCTTACAATGCGTTAAGCAATAGCCTTCATACTTTTGTAAATTTTATACAAAGTCAGCTTATTGCCCCCACAAACCGGGTCCTCATTTTACCCACCTTAGAAAGGATGGAAGGCTGAGTCGACCTTGAGCCTGGTGAGAATTGAACTCGCAGTAATTGCAGGCAGCTGGATGTTAAATGCTGCCTTAATAGGAGGCATTAGCCTCCTACGCCACTCAGGCTCCTGAGTGCTTTTAATTAAATCAGTGCTTTTACACAATATTGTTTAGTAATATGGAAAGATGTAGAGTTTGTTCTAGTCTTAGCCGCATCTACAGTATTTCCCTGAAAATAAAACCCAACCAGAAAATAAGTCCTAGCATGATTTTTCAGGATGCTCGTAATATAAGCCCTACCCCCAAAATAAGCCCGAGTTAAGATTGTCAGCCAGATGGGTGCATTTAGTACATTTCCTCAAAAATAAGATCTAACTGGAAAATAAGCCCTAATGCGTCTTTTGGAACAAAAATTAATATAAGACCTGGTCTTATTTTCAGGGAAACACAGTAGTTCACATGTAGCATTTCATGCTAACAGCAAGGATAGTATCTTTCAGTTATGGGGCACTTGGGGTAAAATGACACAAGTGCAATAATATCCTATGACCCTAGTTTTACCTTAAACATGACCCTGCTATTCTACGCCAGCTAGGTTCTCTAGTCTACAGATTACAGTGCTAACCAGCATTCTGTTGCTTTCATTCCAACAGTTTGGAGATGTTAGACACAAATTTAAAAGTTAAGTTCAAGCTATGTTTCCTTCTCCCCTCTCCCCGTATCTCATAGCAATAGCACCTAGACTTATATACTGCTTCACAGTGCTTTTACAGCCCTCTCTAAGCAGTTTACAGAGTCAGCCTCTTGCCCCCAACAATCTGGGTCCTCATTTTATCCACCACAGAAAGACAGAAGGCTGAGTCCAACCTTGAGCCTGGTGAGATTCGATCTGCCAAACTGCTGGCAGCCAGTGATCAGCAGAAGTAGCCTGCAGTACTGCAGTCTAACCACTGCGCCACCACGGCTCATGCCTTTACTTTCTTTGGCTTACTAGTTCTTATTCTTTCTCCATGCTCTGCACAGAATTACTTACGCAAAAGGGAATAACATGAAGGACATGTATGTGTTAAGGATGCAGCAAAATCCAACTGAGTCCAGTTTTTCTCCTAACCTCACCCACTCTGACCTCGTCCCTCCTTCAATTCAACTCAAATGTAGCCCGTTACTGAATTCAAACAGCGCCTGTAACCCTTTGCTTGAAAGGCTTTCCATCCCATTTTCATTCCCCCCCCCCCGCCCCGGCATCTTGGCCTTCCAGATATGCTGAACCAGAGTCACTTCTCCCAACACATCTGGCTTTTTTCTGTACAGGTAGTCCTCAACTTTCAACGGTTCATTTAGTGACCGTTTAAAGTTACGATGGCACTGAAAAAAGTGACTTATGACCATTCTTCACAATTATAACCACTGCAACATCCCCTTGGTCACGTGATTAAAATTCAGGATGTTTGGCAACTGGCTCATATTTATGATGGTTGCAGTATCCCGGGGTCAAAGTTAATGGGGAAGTCAGATTCACTTAATTTAGATAGATTAACTTAACTACAGGGATGTGTTTAACAATTGTGGCAAGAAAGGTCATAAAATGGGACAAAACTCAACAAACGTCTCACTTAGGAACAGAAATGTTGGGCTTGATTGTGGTCATAAGTCGAGGACTATGTGTATTAGGTGAGTATTTGAGGAACACCAGTCCCATCAGATCTGGAGCATCATGATGGGGAAAGAGATTCGTTCTTTCATCCATCCATCCACACTTGGGAGCACCAAATTTCAATCCCAAATGAACAGGTGAGTTTCGTACAGACCTGCATACCAGGACTTGCTGTTGCCTTCATCCGCATTGCGCAGCCAAATTTGACTCCAGGAGTGGGCAAAATCAATCAAGAGGATGAGCTGGATGAGGACAAAGAAGAAGGAACCGACCACGCCAAAGTAGAACCAGACTTCATTGGGGAGAAAACACACAAGAGACACAAGATAGTCAACTCTCAACTTTTTCTCATGCTACCATCCATGAATGAGACAACAAACTACCCAGGAGGAAGTTTAAATATATCACAGACAGAGGTGGGATTCAAGAATTTTAGCAACCGGTTCTCTGCCCAGTTGCTGGGTGGGTGTGGCCATGGTGGGTGTGGCCTAATTGGCCCTCCTGCACCACAGTGGTGCGGGGTGTGTTTTCACCCTCCCCAATCTCCGGAGGCTTTCCTCGAGCCTCTGAGAGGGTGAAAACAGCCTCCCTGGGCTCCAGCGGCACTCCAGAGGCCAGAAACGGGGCCATTTCCAGACTTCTGGAACTTCCGGGAGGCCCATTTTTCACCCTCCCAGAGCCTCCGCGCGGGCCCTGTACTTACCTGGCATCCAAAACAAGCCGCGGGGAGACTCCTGGGAGGGGAGGGCCAGGGTGGGCGGGGCCAGCTAGTCCTTGCAACTACTGGTTCAGCAAACCAGATGTAAAATTAGCATCTGGTTCTCTCGAACCGGTCCGAACTGGCTGAATCCCACCCCTGATCACAGAGGCCTGCAGGATGGGTAAGCTTTAAAAACAGTTTGGAAGCAATGTCAGCTTTAAATGGATTATAATTTTTCTCAGCCTTAATTTCTCCCTGTTCCGAAATTTGGCATACATTAGGCCTGCACAACACATGGGCCATCAAGTAGCCCATTATCTTAATATTTGTCTCAGAGGTTCTATATTTTTGAAGGCAGACTATCTAAGAATTAGTCCTCAGATTAGCCCACCTCCCTGGATGTGGCTGCTAGATTGATGGCAGACTTCACCTCTCTCCGCCTTGCTCTCTGCTCTCTACCCATCCATCTTTCGGTTATCAAATTGATGTATTATTCTCACAGGTTCCTTTGTCATTGTTTATTTCATTGTTCTATTATTTCACTTCTGTTCTGTTTGCATTTCTTTCCTTTTCTTCCCTTTTTATTATTGTTAAGCTGCCTAGAATGGCCCCACAATGAGAAAGGCATTAAATAAATTTAACAAATAAAATAAAAATAAATAAAAACGCTGATAACTGAGTCCCTTTTCTTAAAATCCAAAGTTAATCTTAAGCACCATCACTAAGTGTTGTATCTTATGATTCTTGATGAATGTATTTTTTTTAATGTACACTGAGAGCATATGCACCAAAGACAAATTCTTTGTGTGTCCAATTACACTTGGCTATTATTGTATTGTATTGTATTTTGTATTATATTATATTTTGTATTGTGTATTCTATTCTATTGTGTATTGTGTATTATATTGTGTATTGTATTGTGTAGTGTATTGTGTAGTGTATTGTGTATTGTGTACTGTATTATAGTGTGCAGTGTGTATTGTGTGTTGTGTATTGTATTGTATTGTATTGTATGGTATGGTATTGTCTATTCTATTCTATTCTATTCTATTCTATTCTATTCTATTCTATTCTATTCTATTCTATTCTATTCTATTCTATTCTTTCTTCAGCCCTGAGACAGTCCCTTTAATTAAGGCAATGCCTGCATCCATATGAACAGAATTTTGCATCACAGATTCATTTTAATACATGGAAAAGGCTTCTTTTACCAGATGTGAATGTTCCATCGGGAATATAGAAGGCACCCACGGTTATTCCAATCAGCATCAGGAGCTTGAAGAACCAAAACCTGAAGTTGGCAGCAAGAAAATTTCTCTTTAGAGTTGTAGAAGAGGTCAGTCAACTAAGGTATCCCTCACCAGCAAACATGTTCTGTAGGACACAAAGCTATCGGCTGGCTTTGTGATTTGATCAGGTTCTCAGCATCCTTTGTCCTCACTAATATTCCCTATTTATTTTTCACGTTCCAGCAATGAACAACATCTACCCCTCCAACCCAAATAGATATTATTAGATTTTTTTTTTTTGAGCAATTGCATGTGAGGTGGGCAAAGACTAATCTTTTCTTCAGCATTTTTATAGCTGCCCTTTCATTCTGCCAAACTGTGAAAAAAAAAATAAACCAGGAAGTGCCAGAAATGACCATAAAAAGCAGTCCTTGTTTTGCAGATATTCTAACGGCATCATTTTCCTGAAGGACTAATTATGATTTTGTGATAAGTTAAGCATTACTCCAGGTTCAGACCATATGGCTGAACTCAAGTCAAGCTAACCTACAACAACCTTCATTACAAACAGTCCTTGACTTATGACCACCACTGAGCCCAACATTTCTGTTGCTGAGTGAGACATTTGTTAAGGGAGTTTTCCCCAATGTGTGACCTTTCTTGCCACAGTTGTTAAGTGAATCACAGCAGTTGTTAAGTCAGTGAACATGATTGTTAAGTGAATCTGACTTCCCCGTTGATTTTGCTTTTCAGAAGATCACAAAAGGTGATCTACTGCAACCGTCATAAATATCAGCCAGTTGACAAGGATCCGAATATTGATTATGTGATCATGGGGATGCTGCAATGGTCACAAGGGTGAAAAATGGTTACAAGTAACACTTTTCAGTGCCTTTGTAACTTCAAAGGGTCATTAAACGAATGGTTGTGAACAGTGGTGGGTTTCAACATTTTTTTACTACCGGTTCTGTGGGCGTGGCTTGGTAGGCGTGGCAGGGGAAGGATATTGTAAAACCTCCATTCCCTCCCCACTCCAGGGGAAGTATACTGCAAAATCCCCATTTCCTCCCCACTCCTGGGGGAAGGATATTGCAAAATCCCCATTCCCTCCCCACTCCAGGGGAAGGTTACTGCAAAATCCCCATTTCCTCCCGATCATCTGGGACTTGGGAGGCAGAGAATAGATGGGGGCGGGGCCAGTCAGAATTTTTACTACTGGTTCTCCGAACTACTCAAAATTTCCACTACCAGTTCTCCAGAACTGGTCAGAACCTGCTGAAACCCACCTCTGGTTGTAAATCAAGGATTACCTGTAGTTCGGATTCCATGACATACCTGACTATTTTTAAGATGAGCTGTAACAAAACATTGTTAAAGACCTTGCCAAGGAACAGGTTCAATTCAGAAACTAAGATGAACTATAGCAGTGATGGCTAACCTTTTTGCCATCGCGTGCCAAAAGCTGGGGGAGTGCGGGGTAGTCATGCGTGTGTGTGCCCACACCCATAATTCTAGGTGCCGTGCCCCCCCCATGCATGCGCGCACGATCCCATGCTCCCCCCCACTTTTATTTATTTATTTATTTATTTATTTATTTATTTATTTATTTATTTATTCAATTTATATACCGCCCTTCTCCTAGTGGACTCAGGGCGATGCACAGCCAAAACTAAAATACATAACAATACAAAATTTAAAATTAATTAAAAGAATTATATACTTTGGCCCGAATTAAAACAGTGTGAATTAAAACCCATTAACAAATTAAAACTAAACAATTAATAACCATTTAAAAACTAAAAAAGGGGGGCGGGGTTCACGCCAGCCCTGCTTGTTGGAAAAAAAGAGTTTTGGCATGTGACAGCATGGTGGGCATGGTAGGCCCGTTGTTTTGCCCTCCCCAGGCTCCAGAGGCTTTCTAGGAGCCTGGGGAGGACGAAAACAGCCTTCCCCACCCCACCGGAAGCCTTCCAGAGGCCGGAAATAGCCCATTTGCCAACTTCCAGTGGGTCCAGAAGGCCCAAAAATCAGCTGGCCAGCACGCACATGCATGCTGGAGCTGAGCTTGGGCAACGCTCGCGTGCCCAACAATATGGCTCCACGTGCCACCTGTGGCACGCGTGCCATAGGCTCGCCATCACGGAACTATAGTATGGGTTAGTATACTAACTATAGCATTCTAAACTAGTATTCTAAACCAGGTCACTGATGGAACAAGGTTACTTTTATTTTAAGAGAGGATTTATTTATAAAGCTCGCACGGTCCTGTTTCAGGGAAGGCATGAAGACATTTAATACCCCCTTCCTACAAGCCTTGGACTTTAGATTCACCTCAGAGCCTTTACATCAACAGACAGAGCTGTAAAATATGGGAACTAATGGGGAGAAACTGGATTTCAACAAGTCATTGGAACACTTAAAAAATACAAGGAGAAATAAACTGAACAGCCTTTCAATCCTGAATTCCAATGTGGGGGGGGGTGTTGAAGGCTTTAAAATAAATCCATAAGTCCATTGATTCTTTTGTTTTTCATGGGCAGTTTGTTTTGCCCTGCTTAAGAGTTTTTAATTGAATTTGACAATACACAATAAAAATTGACCCAACTGTCTGCACAGGCAAGGTCGGTTTCAATGTTTTCATCTATTCCTTAGATCTCTTGTTCTTTTTTGACTGGAATTCTGCCAGAGATGATCTTGGCAACTTCTAGAAGAGAACTATACTTCATAAAAGTTTAATATATATATATATATATATATATATATATATATATATATATATATATATATATATATATATTAGAAGCTTGGAAGGAACAGATCAATGGAGAAAGAGGGGGTGCAAGAAAGAAGCCAGAAATTTTAAAAAAACAACAACAACCAATGTTTTAGATCCTGAGGTAAAATATGTTTGTGTTTCACCTCAGGATCTAAATGTGAAACATGATGATCCTATCAAGTTCAGCTTAATGTCCTGAGATGACAGCTATGGAAAAACTAGCTTTGAAATGATGCCGGAGGAAGAAGAAAAAAAAAGGAAGGGAAAAAGCCCTTAAATCAGTCAAAATCAATATTGGTTCTGCCGCTTCATTTGCCTTTAGTCACAGATACACAAACACACCAAGCGAAACAGCAAGTTGAATCAAAGGAAGGCTCCCAGAATTAACTCCGGGGTGAAATCCAGCAGGTTCTGGAGAACCGGTAGCGGAAATTTTGAGCAGTTCGGACAACCGGTAGCGGAAATTTTGAGTAGTTTGGAGGACTGGCAAATACCACCTCTGGCTGGCCCCTGAGTGGGGTGGGAATGGAGATTTTGCAGTATCCTTTCCCCAGGAGTGGGGAGGGAATGGAGATTTTGCAGTATCCTTCCCCTGCCACGCCCACCAAACCACGCCCACCAAGCCAAACCACGCCCACCAAGCCATGCCCATAAAACCGGTAGTAAAATAATTTGGATTTCACCACTGATTAACTCCCAGATTTCCCTGATCTGGTTTTTTGCTGCTCTGGGACAGGATAAAACACGAGCATGAATAGCATCAGCTGAATGAAGGGCCTCACCCGTTCTGTATTGAAGCTCGGGGATCCTTGCTGCTCCTGACACAGAGCATCAGCAAGGCGAAGAAGAAGAAGAATGAAGCTGTGGCAAAACACATGCGGTACACTGATTTGAGTCCCAGGAAGGCCTTACAGTCAACCTTGATGCCCACAGGCGAACTGCTTCCTTCGCAGAATCCAGGAAGCTAGTCAAAGGAAAAAAGACAGCTTTAGAAAAGCCCTAACCTTTAATGCAACAATTACTGATTATTTCCCTGCCTGTTTCTCAGCATTATTTTTCAATTTAACAAAACAAAACAAAAAACCCTATTGATACAATAATTTCCAAATGAGAATATTATAATGTTGGTGAAATTCCCCATGTTGTGTATGGACCATATAATGGCATGTTTGCAAAGAGATTCACATGCTAAACAGCCACTCACTCCTCAAATTAAGAGAAAATTAATCAAATTAAGAGAAGAACCTCTTTACCCAGTCACATGAGCCAGAGATTGATAAAAGTCTCCATCTTATGAATCCATGAACTAAACTGAATCCCAAAGAGGGGAAACAATCCCAGTTGCTGGGATTTTTGTAACCTCATCCTCCTCTCCCTTTCATTTATCTTTTTTATGAAGAAAAAGATAAAGATTTTTTTTCTTTTACTGTAACCCCTTTTAACGGGATGGAGTTGGGGCAACTAAATGGAACTGAGCATTTACTGGCTAGATGCCCTTCCTGATGCCTATGCGGAGTTCACAACAGATAAAGTTGTTCACAACTCTTTGCGCCCTGATAAAGAAACATCGGTCCCAGCCTAGGATTGAATTCTCAACCTTCTGAGTGTGAGACAAGCGTTTCCATCTCTAGGCCACCACACCACTCATCCTCTCCCCTTTCAATAAACCTTGTTAAAGAAACTTGGGGAAACTGTTCCTTTTGGTGGAGGTGAGGAGGCCAAATGACCCCATTATCTTTCCATCTTCCACTGGCATTTTATTTTTCTGTTCAATTCCAAACTCGGGATGACACACACTTCCCTTGGGGTTTTTCCCAACCTGGGAATCTGAGCAACCAGGAAAGCTATGGGGTGATGGAGAAACATACAACCCAAACCAATCAGGAGTAGCACCCTCCACCCATTGATTTGACAATAGAGGTAGCACAAAAAGACCACCAGATAAAGCTCTTTAAACACAGCAAGTGTGAGATGTGGAAGGAAGACATTATGCAAACAATTTAAAGAGCAAACAGACCACAAATTGGCTTCTTTGCCAATTTTCACTCTTGTCTGTTATGAAGCTAAGAGCTCAGGAAATTACGGCAGTTAATTGGAAGGTTAAAGGACCAAAAGGCAGTTTGGGTATTTATTGGGAGCTTTCTAAAGCCCCAAAATATTTATTAATGGCATAAGGAGAAAGCCATATGAATTAGTTTAATAAATAACATGTATACATGTATGAGGGTAGGGAGAAAAATCATTATGGTCAATTCTGGAAGTATCCCAATCAGTAGTGGGCTCCTCTTACCTTCGCTACCAGTTCGAAACCAGGAGTGCACATGTGCGCACACTTTGCTTGCGCGTGGTGCTTCCGCGCATGCAAAGAGCGTCCATGATGACATCCGGGCGGGTGGGCAGAGCCTCCCACCACCACCACTACTGGTTCACCTGAACTGGGCTGAACCAGTAGCAACCCACCACTGATCCAGTGGTGGTGGATCACAGTGATGGAATTCAGCCAGTTCAGGCCGGTTCAAGCGAACCGGTTTGTTAAATTGCTGTCTGACCCCACCCCACCCCGCCCCTTCCAGGAATCCCCACATGCCCCATTTTGGCTCCCAGGTAAGTGCAAGGAGGCCTACTAGGCCCAAAACCAGGTGCGGGGGGTGGTGTTGTGACCCAGGCCCACGTAGTTAATATTAAATGCAAAAACAAACAGATTTTATTAAAACGGCTGAAAATTAACTCATTCTCATCTTATTCCAAATTAAATGAAAGCAAAGTCCTCAAAACACCATTCTTCAGTTTATCTCTGACCTTGGGATAATTAGGCAAACTGCCAAAGGCATTTCTTGGCAACAGTTCAGGAACAGAAGACGCTGACAAGAAAGAAATACATCCAAACACGAAGCAAATCTCTCAACGGTTGTTTTCCAGCAAAGAGGCCAAGAGCCGTTGCTGGCCTTTTAAGCCTTATGAGAGGGGCCAATCATCTCTTGGCCCTACTCCCAAGTCGTCCTCTCTGCTTTATCTGCTCTTGCCTTCTGGCAGCTCTTCTCATACGTGCACTAGGAACAGGCTCTTCCTGTTCCTCTGCCTCTCTACTATCAGCCTCTGGAGGCTCCGGGGTCCACACATGTCTCCACGATGGCCCTGGCCCCATCTCTGCCTCCGACACAGAGCCCTCATCTGGGCCTTCCCCAGCCTCCAGGACTGGCCCATGTTCTTCCTCAGCCTCATCGCTGTCCAACTCCGCTGTCAGCTCCACAGGCTGCTGGCGGACAACAGGGGGAGACACCTCCCCTGCAGCCCGTTTTTGCTCCCAGGGGGGTGCAGGAGGCCAAGTGCTGCCTGTTGCACCCCATGGCTACGCCCACCATGGCCATGCCCACCCAACCAATCATTAGGGCAGAAAACCGGTTGTTAAATTATTTGAATCCCACCACTGATTACTTACCTTGTGCAGCTTTTCTTCAACTCCTGGAATTATCATTATGATGGACACTAATGTCCCCAAGAAGAGAAACAAGGTGAAGCTGAGACGTGTTACGGTTGAATTCTTGGTAGAAGGACAGCAGCCACACAACAAACAAGAAGCTGAACCACAGAGACATGATGCCTGTCGAAAGAGAAAAGCAGCAGCCGTGTGAGAAGACAAAGAATATTTTTTCTTATAAGATCACATGCATTTATTTTAGGAATCACGATGAACAGGGGTGATATCAATATTCCTATTAATGTTTAGAGCTTCGTTGCGATTTTCAATTATTTCTTAAAACGATACCATGTTGCATATATTCACTGTTTCATCAACGAAAATGAATTTTAAACTTTATGACAACCGTAAATTTTCTTTACCAGATCTTTTCACTTTCACTATATACTTTTTCTTTTCCTTGTACGTGGTCATTTATTTTGTTTATTTATTATGTTTTAAAGTAAAATTTAAAATGTTCCAAATTAAAAAACAGATATGTGGTCGTGAAAAATAAATAATTTTGAAAAGGGACTCCACACGGAAATTGTCACAGTTACTTAAGTTTTTGTTTCTAGGATAGTTTGTTATCCTAGAAACAAAAACTAAGTTAACTGTGATAATGTCTGTGTGGAATCCTTTTCAAAATTATTTATTTTTCATGACCACATATTCTTTTTTTTTTTAAAAAAATAACAAACTACCCAAAACTACCATTAAGGAATAAATGTTATTTTAAATAAAAATGTCTAGAATATGATTTGGAAACAAAAATCTATTCTCTTTCCCAGTTGGTGATAATGTCCCCATGGAGATAAGAGAAAAATTAAGGGAAAAGTCCTGCTAAGCAAGTTTCTGGAATGGATTTTGCATGACTCATCCTTCAACATCTTGATGCATCTTGATCCTATCTGCTCTTTGTGAGATTATGAGCGCGTAGACTTGTTTCGCATACCATTTTAAGCCACACAAATAATCCTTGGCTTACTTCCACAGCTAGGCCCAGAACTTCTGTTGCTAAGCGATGTGTTTATTTATCTAACTTTTCCTCTGTGGTCATTAAACAAATCCAGCTTCGCTCCTCGATTTTGCTTGTTGGGATCCCCCTGGGAAGGTCACAAATGATTATCATATGACCTCAGGGCTCCACAATAGTCACAAATACAAGCCGCTTGCCAGGTGCCCAAATTATGATCATGTGATCACGGGGATGCTGGGATGATAACAAGTGCAAGGATTGGTCGTAAACCAATTTTTTTTTCCAATACCATCATAATTTTAGTCATTAAGTGAATTGTCAGACACAACTCAAACCACCAAAAATCATTCAGTGAATAGAGTATTCACTGAATGAAGTATTATTGCTTTATTGCTGGTCACCTGTATTACAAGAATCTCACCAGATGGCCTCTCTTCCCTTGGGAAATAGCAGTTGGACACCTAAGGGTTTGACCTCAGACATTTCCTCCCCCAAACCGGATCTGAGCTGGAATGTCTTTTTATTCCCCTTAGAAAGCCCCCCCCCTCTCCTTCAGCCCGTTATTCCAACACACAAATGGTCATTAAATTGATGACTACCTGTACTTTAACTTACGTTGGAGAGAGACTGGCTGAGTCAAGGTGAGGAGTCAAGCGGGGGATTAGTCTGGAATCTTTACGTAAGCATAAAAAGGCAAAATCCAACCCCCCCTTGAATGGACCTTATCTAGTCTGGCCCGGGTGCAAACCATCTGTCTATGAAACATCCAGTGAAATAGGCAGGAGCAATAAAGTAGCTAATTGAACTTTTCATGTGTGGAAGTGGTTGTTCGTGCCTGACAACTATGGCTTACTCAATAAACCACTGAATGGGTTCACAATAATTCTAAGAACAGCCTATGGTTCGTAACCTGCAATGGTTGGCCTGTAGAGTAAAGGTTCCCCTCGCACATATGTGCTAATCATTCCCGACTCTAGGGGGTGGTGCTCATTTCCATTTCAAAGCCAAAGAGCCAGCGCTATCCAAAGACATCTCCGTGGTCATGTGGCCGGCATGAGTCAACGCGAAAGGCGCATGGAACGCTGTTACCTTCCCACCAAAGGTGGTCCCTATTTTTCTACTTGCATTTTTTACCTGCTTTCGAACTGCTAGGTTGGCAGAAGCTGGGACAAGTAACGGGAGCTCACTCCATTACGCGGCACTAGGGATTTGAACCACTGAACTGCCGACCTTTCGATTGGCAGGCTCAACGTCTTAGCCACTGAGCCACCACGTCCCTTCGTAATACACTAAGTCAGGCCACCACATCAGGTTGGCCTGACTTAGTATATTACGCTAAAACCAAAGCAACCTACATTGCTTTGCTCAGCTTGCTTTCCTAGGCAAGAGTCTGCAATGGCCACTTCCTCTCTACATACTTTCAGATGTATTTCCTGAGTACTCATTACTCATTTCCCCCACCTGAATGCTCATTAGATGGGCTAAACTACATTTTATATAAAAGCTCTCTAGAGCAAGACATTACTGGAACTCAGCACGTGGGGTAGGTCCCGGGCTAAAGAAGGCAGATACAATAACTGCACATCGAGTTCATTGGGAGGGAGTGGCCGTGGCCGTTTTGCCAGGGCGAAAGACTGGTGGAGGGCCAGCGGAGGAGAAAAGTTTGTGGCTAATAACCCAGAGGCAAAAACCTTGAGGCGAAACAGGCAAGGAGAAGGGTTCAAGCCGAAAAGTCCCATTCCGGTCTGGGGAGCCCCCCTTGGCTCTTTTGCATACATTCAATGCAGGTATTGTTTCACTGGCATCAAAAGTACATGGAGTGCCATAGAATGCATACGTAGCCATGCTCTCTAGATAAATCAGGTTAAACAGTAACTCCACAGGATAAGTCACATAACATGCCAGTAGCTAAATAAATAAAGCACAGCTTTTATTTTTATTGGTAAAAATATAGAAAGAAAGGAAGAATTGAAGATTAATTTCTTTTGGGGAGGATCTTAATAATAAATTTGAAAAAAGAACTTAATGAAGTACTAAAATGGTTAATTTAAAATTGAATGGATGCAAAATATTTTTTTTTCTTTTTCTTAAAAATATATGCTTTAAAGAAAGTTTTAAAATGTTTAAATTAGAATTTTAAAAGGGGAGGCTGATGAACAATTTTTAAAAGAGGAGTTAAAGAGGGTGAGGAAGTTTTGAATCTTGTAGCAAGTTAGTATATTTTAGCTTATGTTTAGTTTAATGCTATACCCTGTTTTTGCTCTGGGAAGTCGGGGGTGGGGGTGGGGAGGGGGGGTTGAAGGTTATGTGGGGATAAAATGGTTGTCTAATTTTTAATATAATTAAAAGATAGATTAAGGTATTAATAGAGAAGTAAGAAAAATGGGGGAAATGTTATAATAAAGGGAATGACAATATTAAGATATGATACATATTGGAAGAGTAAAAAGAAGATTTAAAAGATGTATTCAGAAGATATATTGAATGATTGATTATGCATTGTTTGTTTGTTTGTTTACAATATTAAGATACGATAAATATTGGAGGAGCAAAAAGAAGACTTAAAAGATGTATTCAGAAGATATATTGAATGATTGATTATGTATTGTTTGTTTGTTTGTTTTTAAATAAAAAAAACTTTTTTATGAAAATAAATAAATAAATAAATAAAGCACAGCAAAACAACCCTATTTTTATTTAGATTTTCTGCCTGGTATGTTCTTAGATGGGATGAAAAGAACAGTATATACATGTACAATGGTTCCCCAATTCCAGATGGGGGCACAGGTCTTTAGAAACAGTCTAAAGGCAAACTTTTCGCTTTAGTCTGGAATGGTAAAGGCAAACAAGACACAAACATCTTGTTAATGTCCCTAAAAGTTAAAGTTTCCTCATCGTACTCATTCTGCCTTGCATATTCCCAAGAGAAAATACTCCCACACCACTTAAACATTTGTACAAATGTTTCTAAGCGTGTGAAAAAGTCTATATTAGCTAGTTCAAACACAGAGTACACATGCTGAAGGCTAGCAATTTTGTACCGTACTGACTTTAAAAAACAAACGTTTGCATACAAAAGTGAGAATCATTCAACACAGTATTCCCATCATGGCATGGGTCTGCAAAAAGAACAACTGGAAATGGATGAAACAGTATCTGCTGTGAATGAGCTTCATGTGTCATTCAAACTAGGACTGTGGTCACAAAACTGAAGTTAGAATAAATAGTAAATAACACAAATAAAGCCAGGAAACCATTCATGCAAAAGAAATGACAAGCCACAGCCAACTTATTGAGCTATTCTTAAATATCTTTATACCAGCCATCCAGATTTCACTCTAGTATGTTATATGATTTATTTATTTATTGGTTCAATTTATATGCCACCCTTCTCCGGAGACTCAGGGCGGCTTACAATGTGTTAAGCAATAGCCTTCATACTTTTGTATATACCTGCTTAGTAGGGCTTTCAGCCCCCCCCCCCCCCCCCAAGCGGTGTTCTTTTTTATACAAAGTCAGCTTATTGCCCCCACAATCCGGGGTCCTCATTTTACCTACCTCGGAAGGATGGAAGGCTGAGTCAACCTTGAGCCTGGTGAGATTTGAACTCTCAATAATTGCAGGCAGCTGGCAGCTAAGTGCTATTTAACAGTACTTTAGTCCGCTGTGCCACCAAGATGATCCCATTTTGTAGGACTCAGTGGCCCATGCAATCTTGGGAAAACTATATTTCAGTTATCCCAGATAAACCTATCATATGAACATGGCCATGACATGTGAAGAAGATATTGAGCATGAAGGAAACTTTAATAATTGAATTTAAAATTTTATATATTTCACCCCTTTTAGGAGTTTTATTTCTCTCACCTTCCGTTCAATGTACTTTTTAAAACTGCTATACTCTTTTACTGTGTTTTATACTTGTCATTGCTGCTTTCATTCTGATCCAAATGAATTCATTTGCTTTGCAGAGAAAAGGCACAAAAGTTTGTTTGTTTTTTTACTGAAATAAAATAAGGCCAGGTGAGAAACGGGTGGCCTAAAATGCCACTTGGCCCTAGTTCCATCCTGGGATTTTTCTTTTTTGTTTCTTTGTATGCTTGACCTAGGCACGCTTCTCTAAAGCATCCAGAGTGACATTCTTGAAAAACAAACCAAGACTTAACTGACTCAGGATTACGTGGCTAAAAGCCTTGTAATGCCACTTGTAAGGGGTGAATGCAGAGTTCAATGGGTCCGAATCCTTTTCAGGAGCTTTTCTAGGAGAACAGGTATTAAAGGGAGCACGGCTTGTACTCTGCCATTTTCCTGTTTTGACACTTTTGAGAGCTTGGATGCAGTACAAATCCAGAGTCAATAAATACTTGGCAAATACTAATTGGTGTATACAGTCCTTTCAGCACTTACATTTCCCTCTGAGATATTCCAACTTGGACCATACAACATGACCACAGAATGGGGACAATTCACTGTGGCTAACTCACCCTGGTTGTCTTCCTGGGGCCAACTCACTGAAGAACAACTCACCGTGGACAACTTTCCACAATATAACTCGCAGCGGGAAAATTCAACCCGAGATAACTCAAGAGACGGACAAGTAGAATTGCAGCTCACCCCAGTCTCAAGAACTTCCAACTTGAGAAGGTTCAAATCTGATGCAAGACAAGGCCCGCTGCAATTCACTTATCCCACTTGAGTGAATTGTCCAATGGTGAGTTGGCCAGGGTGAGAGGGCTATGACAAGTCAGCCATGGCGAGGTGTCCTAGACCCACAGCCTTGTGTTGTTGTATTCCTAAACAGCCAGAATTCAGATGCTTTTAATTTGCTTTTTCCCCCCAATTTTTTTTCTACTTCTGTTTAAACCAGTGGCCCCCAATCTATTACCATGTTTTCCCAAAAATAAGACCTGGTCTTATATTAATTTTTACTCCAAAAGATGCATTAAGGCTTATTTTCTGGTTAAAGGTAAAGGTTCCTCTCGCACATATGTGCTAGTCGTTCCCGACTCTAGGAGGTGGTGCTCATCTCTGTTTCAAAGCCAGAGAGCCAGCGCTGTCCGAAGATGTCTCCATGGTCATGTGGCCGGCATGACTAAATGCCAAAGGCGCACGGAACGCTGTTCCCTTCCCACCAAAGGTGGTCCCTATTTTTCTACTTGCATTTTTTACGTGCTTTCGAACTGCTAGGTTGGCAGAAGCTGGGACAGGTAACGGGAGCTCACTAGTGGCACTAGGGATTCAAACTGCTGAACTGCCGACCTTTCGATCGACCAGCTCAGCATCTTAGCCACTGAGCCACCGCCTCCCTTATTTTCTGGTTAGGTCTTATTTTGGGGGAAATACGGTACTAAATGCACCCATCTGGCTGACAATCTTAACTGGGTCTTATTTTGGGGGGTAGGGCTTATATTACAAGCATCCTGAAAAAAAAATCACGCTAGGACTTATTTTCCAGTTGGGTCTTATTTTTGGGAAAACAGGGTAGGCACCAGGGACCGGTTCCGTGAAGAGAGGTTTTTCCATGGACTGGAAGGAGTGTGGCTTTATGTGCTGCTTGTATCCCACAGATGGGGCTTCACTTTTATTTTTATTTTTATTAGTTTTATTTCGTATTTTTGTATAGTTTTGTTTTTCCAAAGTTTAAAGTTTTTTTTTAACATTGTCTAGAGTGTGGATAAAAATGCTTTAGTTGACTCTCAAAAGTTCTCCAGGTTGTGGCATTCCACTTCATTGCTACTTAACAGCAAATTGTTTTTGTCTTGGTGTTCCAAGAATTAGGAACAATGTGTTTCTTTTCCTGAAGTTTCCATACAGTAGGTCCAGAAAATAGTAATAGGATCGCAACAATATCCTTTTCTTGCCTTTCCTTTTACAAACTCTTTCAATGCAACTGCCTGATTCATAATTTAGTGTATTTCTTAACCCGGGGAAACATACAACATCCTGATTTGTTCAAGCAACAACCCTGTCCAGAGTTACCGTTTATAGAAACTTTACAGTTTCCTACATTTCCTAACTAACCGCATTACACATCACAATTTTTATGCAACACACCAGACTTTCAAATCGCCCAATACATTTCTGTCTCTTGAATTGTCCAATGCTAACAGATATTCTGAGCGAGTTTGGTGTAGCGGTTAAGGCATCAGGCTAGAAACCAGGAGAAGATGAATTATAGTCCTGCTTTAGGCGCAACATCCATCTTGGTCTAGCAGCCTTTCTCTCAGCCCTAGGAAGGAGACAATGGCAAACTACTGCTGAAAATCTTGCCAAGAAAACAAGGGTTTTTGTCCAGGCAGTTGCCAGGAATCAACATTGTCTCAAAGGCAGGCACAATATATATATATATATATATATATATATATATATATATATATATATATTCCTAAGAACTTTTCACAAACTTTACCCTCCATTGATTTTAATAGGAGGACATAAAATAGTTTCCTCCTACTTCATTGCTTCGTTCTGGATCCATAGAATGAAAGATTTGAATTTCTTCGCTTCCCACAGGATTCAAGGAAAGGTTCCACTCTCAACTACTGAAACTTTCTATCAACCCAGCCTACCTCACAAGATTATTATGGAGAAAAGATTTGGAAGAACAAGTGTGATTAAAAAAAACTATCTGCTCTTATTGTTTTTTTAAAAAAGTGCAGTGTATAAATTTAAAAACTAAATGGACACAAGCTCAATACTGTTTTACAATCTACAAACATGAATCTTGCTAATAAGCAATTGAAACTATCACTGTAATAATAAATCAACCACCAACAGGCTCACATATGTATATACATATAATGCCACTCAGAGAGATTCTCTCTCATTAAAGTTTTAATAGTCAGATTCTTGGCAACAGCTGTGTTTTCTTTAAAAGGGCTTCTGCTGAAAGCTTTGGAACACCCGCCAATTAAATCTTTTTAAAGTTTAATGCCAACAGCACATTTATTCAGAGGTCCATCCCACTGACTGCAATTTGGTTCACTCCCAGATGACTTTCTGTGAAGTCATACCCTACGTGTGACCAGCCACCTCCTTGTAACATGGTGTTGCCTCATACCCGCCTTCCCAATTCCATTCTCAGTTATGACTTCCAGGGCACAGAAAACACCCTGCAAAAAAAAAATCTTCTAGCAACATCACTGCAAAGATTACTGTTGACATAAACTTCATTTCCCAGTTATTAGGGCTTTTTTTTTTTAAAGCATTCTTGTACCATACATTGGTGGGGGTGGAGGTGTTTCAGAAGGATGTGAAAAGTGGCAGCTTTCCTGTGTCTGTTGGTCCCAATTTTAGAGAAGTAAAACACAAAACATCTGTGAAAGACTCACTGCATAAAAATAGAACGCTCACAGGCATCTCTTATTGACCCGAAGGAAAAAGATTACTGTGTAACTTCCTTGTACACCAACTTTCTCAAAGATTCATTGAATATTTTCAGCTTCCTTGGAATTTATAACACTGTAGTGGCAAGGTAGCCCATCGTAACATCTTCCCTGAAGCTCATTAAATTTAAAACTCAACCACTGCAAGAGGACTGAGAAAACGGGACATCCAAAGGCATCTTTGGGTTCAAAAGAGACGGTCCAAAACAGTGAAATATTAATATTAGAATAGAATAGAATAGAATTCTTTATTGGCCAAGAGTGACTGGACACACAAGGAATTTGTCTTTGGTGTATATGCTCTCAGTGTACATAAGGAGAATAAAATACATTCATCAAGAATAAAAAGATACAACACTTAGTGGTAGTCAAACTTACTAATAAGCTATCAAATCATACTAGGAAACAAATTAAAAACAATATAATTGAAAGATACAAGCAACATGGTTATAGAAATAAGTGGGAAGAGATAGTAAGGAAGAGAATAATAATAGTAATACAGTTTTAGTAAATTATTTAACACTGTTGTGGGAATTAGTTAAGCAGTTATTAAATTGTTATTTAATTGTTATCACAACCAGAGCTAAATAGACACAAGCTCAATACTTGTTATTTACAACCAGAGCTAAAGGAACAGATTTCCTTCCCATCTGACCACCTGAGTTCTAAAATGTTTGGTGAGAGTTGAACAGGATTGTATGTGTAAACCTACAACTGTGGTTCGGTTCAATAAACTACAATTAAGCCAACTCTGGTTGAGACCAATTTGAGAACCTACCTAGCCTTTCGTCCATCCTTCCCCCCATCCAAAAGAAGAAGAAGAAGAAGAAGAAGAAGAAGAAGAAGAAGAAGAAGAAGAAGAAGAAGAAGAAGAAGAAGAAGAAGAAGAAGAAGAAGAAGAAGAAGAAGAAGAAGAAGAAGAAGAAGAAGAAGAAGAAGAAGAAGAAGAAGAAGAAGAAGAAGAAGAAACAACAACTAAGGAGCTGTCCACCAGCCTTGGGGAGACTGGGAACTCTCGGCTGAACCGCGAGGGAACAACCTGCGAGTTTCCCCAACCCGAGACTCAAGGAAGGAACCAGGAAGTATCGCTCAGCTCCCAAGTCTTTTTCTTACCACCCACGGAACCCAGACAAGCGGTGCTGGGAGGCGGGGGAATGACTGTTTGTATAAGAGCCACACCTGTTGAACTTCCTCCTTTGGGTTACCCGAATATTTTATTTTATTATTTTATTATTTTTATCATATTTTATTATTTTATCATATTTTATTATATTTTATTATTTTATTTTATTTATTTGTCAAACACCTATAAGATTATAGATATAAACATAATTTGAATACATGAAAAGAGTAAGTAAAAAGGAATATTAGGACAGGAACGGGAGGCACGCTGGCGCCCTTATGCACGCCCCTTACATAGACCTCTTAGGAATGGGGCGAGGTCAACAGTAGCCAGTCTAAGGTTAAAGTTTGGAGAGTTTGGGGAAGAAACCCCCAAAGTCAGGTAGTGCATTCCAGGCATTGACCACTCTGGTTACTGAAGTCCTATTTGCTGCAACCGAGTTTGGAGCGGTTTACCTTGAGTTCGTACCTATTGTGCGCTCTTGGCGTTGTTGCGGTTGAAGCTGAAGTAGTCATGGACAATACTTAAAAGTAGCCCGCAAGCTTTCTCAGTAGGGCGTGAACGAAAGAGTGCGTGGGGAGTGGGGGGGGGGAGAGTAGGAAACATTGGGGGCCAAAGAGCGATTTTCCCACGGGGGAAACCAAGCAAGCAAAAAAGTCAACTTTTCGCCTGCTTCCCAGTAAACCCGGGCAGGATCGGAGCGGATTCCCAAAGAAGCGGGTTCCTCAATAACGGGGGTGGGGGGTGGGGGGAAGGCAGGGGGCGAGAATGGCGTCGGTCTCAAGTCCCGGATTCCCCCCCTTCCCCTTCCCCTTCCCTCCCCCCCCCACCCCCCGGGCCAATCCCCCACGACAAGTCGGGGAAACAAACAAAAAAAAAAGCCTCGGGAAAGTCAGGCTTCCCACCCACCCACCCACCCACGCGGGAAACGAGACACTCACGCAGCTCAGCAAAGAGCAGATCCCCAGGCACGCTCCCATGTCGCCTCCGGAGCCCCCTGCCTGCCAAACTCAAACTCAAACTCAAACAGTTCCCAAAAAGCGATCGACTCCTCGGCTCGGCTCGGCTCGGCTCCCCAAGAGCGACCTGCCGAAACCACTCGGCAATCTTCGGCTGCTTTCGTCTCCCCCCTCCCCTCCCCTCCCCTCTCTCTCTCTCTCTCTCTCTCTCTCTCTTTTTTTTTTTTTTTTTTTTTTCCTCCCGAGGCTGCTTTCCTCAGACTCTCTGGCCACGCCCCGCTCGGCTCTTGCTGGCGGGGAGGGAGGGGCGGCTGGGCGAGGAGTCCGGCGCACCTGGTTTCCAGGAGGCGGGGCTCGTGATGAAGCGAGTTTGGGGGTCACGTGACGAACCTGAGGTGGAAGGCGGGGTGGGAAGGATTCGGCTGCTTTGGGAGGCTTTTTGAGGTGGACCTGTCAGTCCGAGAGACGTGGGAGGCGTGACGTCACTTGACTCGCCTTATTTGTAGGGGAGGGGGAGTGGCGATTGGTATAGACCAGGGGTCTTCAAAGTTGGCAACTTTAAGACTTGTGGACTTCAACTCCCAGAATTCTCCAGCCAGCCTGGCTGGAGAATTCTGGGAGTTGAAGTCCACAAGTCTTAAAGTTGCCAACTTTGAAGATCCCTGGTATAGACCCCTGGCTTAGAGAGCCATAACCAGGATTGATGCTCTTCGCCAGCGCGTCAGGGATTTATTTCCCCCCTCCGTCTTTAGCACCATGGGTCTTGAAGTCGTGCTTTTTAAAAGACTGGACTATCCGTTGCATGAAGGAGTGGTGTAGAATAGGATACCCGCAGATAACAAACACAGATCCTGGGATGATTTGAGGCTCCTGGATGTCTCCCTGTCCTGTTTTACTGTAGATCGAAATAAGGAAGGATGCAAGTGCTATTTTATCCTGGAGAAATAGGACAAATGTTCTATAAAAATAATGGAATCACAATAATATTTGGGAAGTAGAAAAGTGGGTTTGACTCTGCCCAAACTTCTGTTGCAGATTGGCAGGGTTCACACATCATGCTGCATGATATTACATTTCAGGATACAGGAAAAAAAACCCACATATGACAGTAACAGTTGGAAGGGATCTTGGAGGTCATCTAGTCCAACCCCCTGCTTACGCAGATACACTGTATTTCATATATACATACATACATACCAGGGGTAGGTTCAGTGGTGGAACTCAAGTAATTTAACAACCGGTTCTCTGCCCTAATGATTTCTTCCAACAACCAGTTTGCCAAACTGCTCAGCAAATTAACAACCGGTTCTCCCGAAGTGATGCGAACTGGCTGAATCCCACCACTGGGTGGGTTCTACTTACCTTTACTACCGGTTTGCAACAGGGCCGCGCATGCTCTCTTCTGCGCATGCACAGAAGCATTCTGATGATGTTGGGATTGGTGGGTGGAGCCTCCCACCAGTTTTACTACCGGTTCTATAGAACCGGTGCGAACCGGGGGCAACCCACCACTGATACATACATATATCCTGTTTCCCTGAAAATAAGACCTCCCCAGATAATAAGCCCAATCGGGCTTTTGAGCACATGCACTAAAATAACCCCCCCCCCAAACTAAGCCCTGCCTGAAAATATGCCCTCCCCGAAAATATTTAACCACATGTGCGGCCGGTCCCCGCCATTTCCTCTGGTTAGGGTTAGGGAGACAGAGCTAGAAATCAGGTAAGATGGCAAGAGAGCCCCATCTTGCTCCACATGCCCCAAAATGATAAGACCTCCCCGAAAATAAGGCCAAGCACTTATTTTGGGGTTCAAAAAAATATAAGACGGTCTTATTTTCGGGAAAATATGGTATGTATGTGTGTATACACACACACACACACACACACACACACACACACACACACATATATATATATATATATGTCTTCCACTTGTAATTAGCTGTGGTGTTTTTGCTGTCATGCTGGATGATGGAGGTTTAATTCCTACTGTTTCCTCCCTCCCAGCTTGCTTATGGAGGAAACAGTAGGAATTAAGCCTCCATCATCCAGCATGACGACAGCAAAAAACAACACAGCTAATTATAAGTGGGAGACGGCTGGAAGGGCCTATTACACGTACAATGGCCAAATTGATTAATGGCATATAAAGGCAGAGATGGTAGTCTAAAACTCTGACGATGCAGATAGCTGACAAAAGCTTAATAAAATAACATTTTAATTATTTTAAAATTTTAAGTTCCGGAGCTCGCAGGATGTCTGCTTCTTTCTTTACTAATATACCTGGAACTCGTATTTTTAGAATAGTTTGTAATACATACATATATATATGTGTGTGTGTGTGTGTGTGTGTGTGTGTGTGTGTGTGTGTGTGTGTGTGTATACGAGCCGAAGTGGCGCAGTGGTTAGAGTGCAGTACAGCAGCTACTTCAGCTGACTGCTAGCTCAGCAGATCAGCAGATCAAATCTCAGCGGCTCAAGGTTGACTCAGCCTTCCATCCTTCCGAGGTGGGTAAAATGAGGACCCAGATTGTTGGGGGCAATATGCTATTTAGTATACTGTCTATTGGTGTAAGCTGCCCAGAGTCCTCGGAGACTGGACGGCATAGAAATATGATTAATAAAAATAAAATAAAAATAATATATACACACACACATATCTATACACACACATATATACATATATATGTACTATATAATATATATATACTAACATATAAATAAACATACATACACATACATACATACACACACACACACACTATATAGTATGAAATAAGTGCATGTATGTTATCTCTTTCTAAAGTTACATCCTGACTCTCTTCTTTCTATAATCTATCCTTTCTAATCATCAGAACCATAAGTCAAAAGTTCATTCTTTATTTTTACACACACACAAAATCACAAAAGGCTTCCAGTCACTACTAAATTCTCTAATCCAAGAAGTCAATGTATTCATTTCAGTAAAATCTGTCAACTTCATCAACCATCCCTCCGGAGTGGATAGTCTCAAATCTTTCTGGGCATACAGTAATCTCACTGCTGTGATCATATATTGAATTAATCTCCTGTTGCTTTTTCCCCTCTAACCGTTTATCCATTCATCCTAAAAGGAAAAGTTCGCTACATAATTTGTTGGACGAGTCCCGAATGCACACAGATGGTTCGACCCAGTTGGCAAAACAAAGGAGCTCCGTTTGTATACAGCACAGAGCCAAAACCAAACAAACCCCATAATAGTATATAGCATTAAAAAAAAAAGGCTACATCGTTTATGGTTCAAAGGCATAATGCAGGCGGGATTTGTACAGTTCGCGAAACAAGCCATTGTATGGATTTGCAGAGCAAGGATTATTCTTAGCATATTGGGTGAACTTAATTGCAAGCTGTTTGCTGTTAAACCCAACAAAGAAGTATGCAAAATCAGTTGCAGTCAGAATGAGCAACTGAAGACTCAAGCAGGAAGAGCAAAATTCATACAAGAAGAAGAAGAAATGCCAGGCTGGGGGGAAAAGCGGGGGGGGGGGAGGCAGGGAGCAAGCGTGGATTTCATGAGCAACCTGAGTTGCTGAAACTGAAATCAGTCTGCACTAGAAATAAACTTGGAATAGAGCTGGTACAGAGGGAAGGTGGGGGTTGAGCAACCTCAAAGGCAAGTTATTTTCTCTCTCTTGCAAACTGCCCCCAAGATCTGTTCCAGAGCTGCTGGTACACAGCCACCCATACGCCAGGCTGCTAAGTGAATTCTGCTTAGCTGCTGGGACTATATTTAGAGTCCTACGAAAGGGGTTAGTGAGTTGCCTGGAGCCAGCACAGTATCTAAAGAGGATGTCAATATAACAGCAGTCAGGGATGAAAAATAACCGAGAGCTTTAAATAAATCCTTCGGAATGAGCTGGGTTTGTGAAGGAGGACGTTGTGCCTGGCAAAACTGCAACCGGGATTAGAAAACTGGGCAGTGGGGTTGACTTCTCCAAAATGAGGGTGGATGGGTCATGGAGAAGATGAGGTAGTCCTCGACTTATGGTCATTCATTTAACAACCATTTAGAGCAGTGGTGAAATGTAAAATTTGTTACTACCGGTTCTGTGGGTGTGGCTTGTTGGGGGGGGTGTTAGTATGACTGAGTGGGCGTGGCCAACTTTTTTTTTTTAACTTTTAAAACCATTTTTTCTACAACCTCTTCGGCTGAAGAGGTTGTAAAAAAAATGCTTTTAAAAGCCTCTGATGATCCCAGCTGACTTGCCTGATCAGCAGAGGCTTTTCTTTTTTTAAAAAAGCCTCTGACGATCCCAGCTGACTTGCCTGATCGGCAGAGGCTTTGTTTTTATTTTTAAAAACATTTTTTCGGCCGAAGAGGTTGTAGAAAAAATGCTTTTAAAAATAAAATAAAAAGCCTCTGATGATTGCGCAGCTCAGCTGGGCATGGAGGTGGGGAGGGATTTTTGCTACCGGTTCTCCGAATCACCCACCGCCATCGCTACCGGATTGGGCGATCCGGTCTGAACCGGGAGCATTTCACCCCGATTCAGAGTTATAATAGAGCTGAAAAAAGAACTTAAGTCTGGTCTTCACACTTACAACCATCAGTGTCCCCAAGGTCATAATTGTGATTTGGGTGCTTGGCCACTGGCATGTATTTATAATGGTTGCAGCTTCCCAGGGTCACCTGATTTCCATTTGTGACCTTCCCAAGGGACTTCCCACGAGCAAAGTCAATGGGGGAGACCAGATTTGCTTAATGATTCTGTGATTTGCTTAATAACCGTGGCCAAAAAAGTCATAAAATTGGTCACAACTCACTTAACTGCATTGCTTAGTGACAAAAGACCCATTCCTATCAGTGGTGGGTTTCAAAAATTTTTACTACCGGTTCTGTGGGCGTGGCTTGGTGGGTGTGGCTTGGTGGGCGTGGCAGAGGAAGGATAGTGTAAAATCGCCATTCCCACCCTACTCCAGGGGAAGGTTACTGCAAAATCCCCATTTCCTCCTGATCAGCTGGGACTCGGGAGGCAGAGAATAGATGGGGGCTGGGCCAGTCAGAATTTTTACTACCAGTTCTCCGAATTACTCAAAATTTCTGCTACCGGTTCTTCAGAACTGGTCAGAACCTGCTGAAACCCACCTCTGATTCCTATCTATGGTGATAAATTGAAGATTACTTGCAGAATGCATGGCTAATCGGAAAAACAGATTTGGACCAATGTAGATTTGGTGAGGGGGGGAAGAACTGCTGACTTTAAGAAAACCACTTTTTAAACTGTCACTTTTTCTTAAACCCTACAAGGAGTTTTTTAAAATATTGCTGGAGGAGAGTTGTGTAAGACTATAGTAGCCAAAAAAAAAATCATGAGTCTGGAAGCTTCTTTTCAGATTAACAAATTCCATTAAAAGTCACAGTCCCCAAAGCTTATCCCTCTTAATAAAATGTCTGGAAAGATGCTATCAGGCTCCTTTTGAAGTTAGGGTTTTAAAAAAGATTTTTAAACAGGTTTAAACATTTAATGCTCACATTTTTGGAAATAATAACAGGATAGCCTTTCTCACTGGGAGAACTATTTATAAATAGTGTGAATCCATGGGTAAAAATACCCAGAAAGGCCAAGAACAAAAAAGTAGCTTTTACATTTTACTAAAAACTACCAGGATTTTAAGAAGCCAATAGCTGAAAAGTGTGATAACCTTCAATATTACTCAATACTTGTGCACTGATACTTTTGTGTCTTGAATATGGTATACATCAGACTTCTTCAGCGGTATCTGGGTATCTTTGAGTAGTTCAGAGAACCAGTAGTAAAAATTCTGACTGACCCCACCCCCATCTATTCTCTGCCTCCCAAGTCCCAGCTGATCAGGAGGAAATGAGGATTTTGCAGTAACCTTCCCTTGGATTGGGGACGGAATGGAGATTTTACAGTATCCTTCCCCTGTCACACCCACCATGCCACACCCACCATGCCATGCCATGCCCACCAAGCCACACCCACCGAACCAGTAGTAAAAAAAATTGGAATCCAACACTGCTACAGACCCCTCACATCCTGGACATAAACTGTTTCAACTTCTTCCCTCAAGACAACACTATAGGGCATTGCACACTAAAAGAACTAGACACAAGGACATTTTTTCCGCATGCCATCACTCTGCTGAACAACTAATTCCCACAACACTGTCAAACTACCTAGAACAGCTGTATTACTATTATTCTTCTCATCTTTCCTATTACCTATTTCCTTATCTTATGACTATAACTTTGTTGCTTGTATCTTACGATATATATTGTTTTATTTAATATCCTAGAATGATTTATGCTGATTGCTTATTTAGTATCCTATGACTACCACTAAGTGTTGTATCTTATGATTTATGATGAATGTATTTTTATGATTATGATTTATTACTTGTTCCTAATATGTACACTGAGAGCTTAAGCACTGAAAACAAATTCCTTGTGTGTCCAATTACACTTGACCAATAATTCATTCTCTCTCTCCTCTTTCCCCCTCTCTCTCCCCTCTCTCCCCCTCCCTCTCTCTCCCTCTCTTCCTCTATCTATCTATCTATCTATCTATCTATCTATCTATCTATCTATCTATCTAAACATTCATCCAGATGTTTCTGCTGGCTGCAAATTTTGCATATTACAGTCTCCCTTCCCCCCCAATATCAGGAAGAGACCACACCTGGGAAATTTTGTTAGATTTGCACATACTGCTTGTCTATAGCTGAGTTTAGTCTTCATTTGTTGAATAAACTATTGTGATCTATAAACCACACTTTACAAATCACAAAGCTGGATTCACACAAGTTGCTACGCCAAAACCAAGCAAACGATGTGACAATATAGCATCATGTGTGAACTGAGAAATGCAGATATTTCAGCTCTCATCAGCCACAGCTAGAAGGGCCAAAGGCAAAGAATTGTGGGAAGCTGTCATCCAGAAAATTTTGAGACTGCCTGCCCTTCTTCTCAAGGTTAAAGTTTTCCTTCAGGACCTTGGACAGTCCCATCATAGCAATAGCTAGCTTTACCAAATGGTCAGTGTGATTGTATCACCAGGGCCTTTTTCCTTTCATGCAATGTAGATACCGTACTTTTTGGAGTATAAGACGCACTTTTTTGCCCCCTAAAAGAGGGTGGAAATGTTGGTGCGACTTATACACCAAATACAGCCATTTTTGGCCTTCCGAAACCCCACCCCGCGCGCCCAGTTTTTGCCAAAAACAAGCCCATTTTTCGCAAACATGGGATGCGCAGAGGGTTTGGGAGGCCTGCAGAGTTGTTGTGGATTAGGTCAGAAACCAGTGGTTTTTAAAAACTACATTTAATGCGATAAACAACCCAGCCTTAACATATTGTGCAAACCCAGGCATTCCATACAGTATCAAGAGCAGCTTTCCATTTCCTGTCTCTCTAAATGTACTTTCGCTTCATTCCTGAAGACCAGATTACCAAGAAGGTGTAAGAAGCAAATCCTTCCCTTAAAGAGAACTATCAGGAATGCCATTTTATTGAATATATACTGCTTGGGATTCCCTCACTTTACAGCCAAAACCTCCTTGTAAAAATAAATAAATAAATCCAGGTGGCTTTTTTCTTGGATTGGATTGTCACCCATTCCTCTAACTCTGAAGAATGAAGTTAGACTGGTAGCCAGCCTATCTGTCCTTTTGATTTAGCGTCTAATTTAAGAGCCCAGTCAGACTGCCTCTCTTAGAATCCATTCACTTCAAGGCCAATCCATGTTCCTTTTCATTCCCCACTTCTCGTTATGTGTTTTCCTTTGTTTAAAGCTTAGCAAGGACAGTTCTCGAAACCGGAATGCAAAGATTAAACCTTGGAACCTGGAAAGCCCACTGGTATCCTTCCAGGAAATTGATTGCCTTTCTCCCTTAAGAAATATTTCTTTCTGCTCCACCCTAGAGCAATTCTGGAGAGGCCATGGGGCCATCCTACAGCTGCGGTGGGGTGCCTGTGTAAAAAGAACAGGGATGTGCAAAAAAATTTTTTTTTAAATCAATAACCTGTTGCTCAGAAATGACAGTGGGGGGAAAGCAGGGCGTGGGAATGCTGGGGAGAGAAGCGAACTAAACACAGCCTTGCTCAGCAGGGAGGCGAATCTATCAAACCCCCTCCCCTCCCCAGCAGCTGAAAACAACCATGTGTAGCAGAGGCAGACTCCCAGAGTTGTGCCAACTGAGAGGCAGGGCAGGAGGAAGCCAAGAGAGGAGAAATGGGGGGGGAGATTTATGCAAGGCTGATGGGAAACAAGGAATTTAAGCTTTCTTCCTTTGAATTAGGAGAGACGGAAAAAGCAGAGGGGGCTACGCCAGCTTACCTGGCCAAGGAGAGCCACCCAATGCATGCGAGTCTACCTCCTGCACCCCCTTCGAAGCAATTGGTAGATCCGGCAGGCGTTCCAGGCAAGCGACTCACGGTCTGCTGATACCCAAAAGCATCTTGCAAATTGAGGAAGAGGGATGCTCCAGGAGACCATGGAGACGGATTAGGAACAGCGGGTGCAACATGCTTCGAGGCAGATTCCATGACTGAACGGTTTTGTTTCTTCTGCTCCCCGACCTTGCCTGACAGTCCTCCTTGGAGATCAGCCCTTCTATTTTTCCACAACTCCCTTGGTAAGTATGTCAGCTTGCTTGCTCCTTCCTTTCGTTGGAGTAAAAGGAGGAGGGGTTGCAGTTTCCAGATAGGAAGGGAGGGAGGGAGGGAGGGTGGACTAGGGCAGGAGGGTAGGTTACAGGTAACCGGTCAACATGATTCCTCTGGTTGGCTGGATGCACAGAGGAACCAATCTGTTGATAAGCCCCTTGGTTAGGATGCTCGCTTCCTTAAGGTTTGAAGAACAAAAGGAGATGATGAGGCAAGGTGGGGAAGAATAGGGAAGGCTCCTCTGGAAGAGCATGGGTGTGTTGTAAGCACAAGGTGATGAAACTTTCCACAACGCAGCATTTGACTCTCCAGCTGTTCCCATTCTCTGGGTGCATTAGGTTTAATGAGCATTCTGCAAAGATTCCAAGCAAGCATGTTGCAATTCCCAACGGGAAGCAGGGAAAGCCTTGAAACCTCTTCTCAAGGATGAGAAGGTGGGGTTGGAGGGTTTGGGCGTGGTGGGGAGTTTGGATTAGCAATGCTCATCTGTTGCTGCTACAGAAGGGTTCTTGCGACACCCACCTCCCCTTTAAAGGCTAACCATTTCTAGCGCCATGAGGATGGATTAAGAGCATCAGCCTAAGCAAGGCTGAGATTTGCTTGGCTGACCATTGCAGGTACCTTGGATGGGTTGATGTGAAAAATGTGCCCCTGCCTGCAGATGCTTTGGTTTCACTTCAGTGGGCTTTTATGCATTTGGGTGCTTGAAGTTAACCAGAGGTTGGGAAGTCAGAGCATATGGAGAAAGAGAAGACCATTGTGCAAGCACCAAAAATTAGTCAGGTAGCAGAATTTGACTATATTAAGTCCAGGATACTTTGTGACAATATGTAAAAAAGATAATGCAGCCAACCCACAAAAAACTTCTCCTTTAAATCCCAATTGTTTCACATGCATACACCATGCAGGGTGGATTTACACATTGGAGTAAGCTCATTAATTCTTGGCTAAGGGTGTTGTGTGATCTCAACCATAGTCTCTTGTTCTTTTACCAACAACCAGCCTCTTACAGGGCTCAAATGATCCGACAGCCAGCTCCTTTCTTACTATAAATGTGGATGTCAGAAATCCACCTTCCACCCACTCGTGCCCTATTTAAGCACTTCCAATTTCTTCCTCTCATTTTTCCAGCTTTTCTGCTCTGGATCTGGAGGGAAGCTTCAATTGCAATCCTTAGAATGGTGCTGACATATCCAAGTCTCACCTTCTGCAAAGGAATTTGCTCGTTCTCCTGCTCCTAAACTTCCTGGTATTAAAGCCTGCCAACTGAATTGCATAATCCCAAAATATGAAGGTGCTGCCCAGGTCATAGGTAATAGGTTTCACCTCTGGCAGATTAGTTTTTAATATGCAGGTGAGGTATGATTTTTTTTTAAAGTCTGTTCGCATGAACTGTAAGCATTTTGCTGCCCCCCACTCCCACCCCAAGGACCTTATATCAATATACAACTTTAAAATCAATCAGTTGAGGGCTGGTTCAGACAGCAGACTCAAACAATAGCTAATAAAAATGAAATATCCTGCTTTGTTCACAGAAGTTTACAAGCGTGCCAGATGATGTCGCCTTTCCCTTTGTGCCCTTTTGCATTTCCCATCACTTCTCCTCCCTTTTTTTTTTATTTTGTTGTCCTTGTTAGAAAAGTCAAATTAAAAAGAGAAAGATGGAAACAGCATCCCAACCCAATTTTGATTGCTGGCACTAAAGTAGGAAAACGCCACCAATTTTTGCAGCCCTCTTAAACCTTAAACCAAAAATGAGCTAAAATGACATCTTCCAAGGTAATTTTCTTCCAGGACTGAGGTCCATAACCAGGGTGCTGACTGACATAGAAAGGGGTGTGATCTGTCTGTTCCTCTACCAGCTTTGGCTAAAAGGGCCTATACAGCATAGGAAGATAGCAATACCTAATTGACTTTGGCTTTTTTAGAAAACAGAATGGATTGGACCTGGTTAATATTTGTCTGGGGAAATATTTGAAGAAGAGACCACTAGGAAATCCCTCAAGTGTAGATTAGATTGGATAGTTGGGGGCGAGGGAAGAATATCCTGAAAGAAGAGACTGACAAGCCACTTTTGTAACGTTGCTAAGAAAGCTGCACAATGTACCCAAGTAAATCAACAAGGTAAGGTAAAGGTAAAGGTTCCCTTCGCACATATGTGCTAGTCGTTCCAGACTCTAGGGGGCGGTGCTCATCTCCATTTCAAAGCTGAAGAGCCAGTGCTGTCTGAAGACGTCTCTGAGGTCATGTGACCAGCATGATTAAACACCAAAGGCGCACAGAACGCTGCTACCTTCCCACCAAAGGCGGTCCCTATTTTTCTACTTGCATTTTTTACGTGCTTTCGAACTGCTAGGTTGGTAGAAGCTGGGACAAGTAATGGGAGCTCTCCCCGTTATGCGGCACTAGGGATTCGAACCTCTGAACTGCCGACCTTTTGATTGACAAGCTCAGCATCTTAACCACTGAGCCACCATGTCCCTGTTAAAAATCAACAAGAGTTAAGCTCAATTTGAAGACACTTTTTCCTGTATGGAAAGAAGTGATTTCTCACTCCTCTTGCTGACAAAGGATGTACAGTTTCATAAAGAAGAATTGGCACATTGAATAGTGCTCTGAAAGAACTTGTAAATGCAAAAGCTACTTGGCTCAGCTCCTTGCTGATATAAGAAATCGGGTGGCTACAGCATCTGGGATAACAAGGGATCACCTGGCCCCTAAGCTTTCAAGAAGGAAAACACACAAAACAGTGATTGAGTTGACAGATTGCATGTAGCCTTATGTGACTCTGAGTTTTCTTTTATCTTTGTCTTAGCTTGTTGGGTTAAGCCAGCTATAGTGGCTTGGGACCATAGATTATATTTTAGGGCAGGGGTGTCAAACTCAGGGCCCGGGAGCTGGATTTGGCTCACAGGTTGCTTAAATCTGGCCTGCAGGGCCACCCTGGAAACAGCAAAGGATTGGTCCATGATACCTTTGCCAACGAAAACAGACTTTGGCAACCCGTTTTTACTGGCAGAGCGCTAGGGGTACAACAGGTGCGCCTGACACGAGTGACGTGGAGCTGGCCACGCCCACCTTGGCCACACCTACCCTCCCCCCCATTGATGTGGCCCTCAAAGAAATTGAGTTTGATACCCTTGTTTTAGGAGTTTGAGGGAGGGGGTAGGGAGGGGGTGGAGGTTGTGCCTTCAAGTCAGTTTTTAATTCCCGGTGACTGTCTGGACTAGTCCATGCAGTTTTCTTGGCAAGATTTTTCAGAAATAATTTGCCGCTGCTTCCTTCTTAGGGCTGAGAGAAAGTGACTGGCTCAAGGTCATCCAGCTGGCTTTCATATCTAAGGTGGAACTAGAACTCATGGTCTCCTAATCTGGTGTCTCAACCGCTACTCCAAATAGGCTTTCATGCTTTAGTATTACATGCAAATCAAGTTCCTTTTTCAGCAAAACAAGGTTAAAAGCAAACATTATTGCTTAATATAAAATGTGATGCCAGCCATTTATTCCCCTACTTATGTCCTGGGAGTCCCTTCCCTTATGTTTGGTCTATATATCATGTTTCTTGCTGTTTGACTCTTCTGAAGTGAAGAAGACCTATAGGGCTTGTGATTAGTCAACATTTCACAACATTTCACCAAAAGTGTGACTTCTTTCCATTGACACCATGTCATGTGAAAGGTCTATCAATACATCTTCATCTCAGCTGTCTTCTTCACTCACTGTAAAGGATGTAGAGAAATCAGAATAAGTTCAGAAAAAGCCAATTAGGGTGATCTGAAGTATGGGGAGAAAACCCTATGGCCTGGAAGAGAGGAAAAAACCTGACAACATTCTTATGTTGTATTCATGTAACTGTTCTTCATATGTTTTAGTCTCCAGTCCACTAATCATTTTTGTTGCTCTTCTCTGCACTTTTTCTAGAGTTTCAACATCTTTTTTACAGTGTGGTGAGCAAAACGTTACTCTAGATGTATTCAATCCTGAGCTACAAACATTCACTTCTATTTCTCTCAGTGCTCAGATTGTTGGATGAAGTCAGGAGTATTTTCTTAACTGGTAACTTCTATAAGTGCAAGGATCTGAAAGAAACCCCAGCAGAAGCAGGCCCTGTTCAAATATGAGAACTTAAGAGCTACCTGGGTAAACCAAAATGCTGATGTGAGCTTTGGCTGGGATCTCAAATAGTTTTGATTTTAAAAAAAGATTTATTAAAAATAACTATATATTGAGAAAGTGAATATTAACTTTTGACATGGACGCCGGGCTGGAAAATCTCAGAAAAGTCAAAGTCACCAGTAGCCATTAATCTATCAGTTTTGCCCTCCTGTGACACAGTCACATTTCATGCACATGTTACAGGTACACTTCCTTCATCAAGGGAAAAAGGCAACTTCCCTTAGAACATGAGTTTGGAGACTACAGCTGCTAGCAGGGCTTTAACAGCATGTCAAAAGCAGATGGTGAAGTGCCTAGAGAAGAGAGGTGGGGGGCGAGCATCTGTAAGACTGTCTGGGGAAAGAACAGCTGAGCAGGATCTTCTTTGAAGTGGTGGGTGGCAGCAGCTGGCAAGAGCGATCCTTCAAGGTTTTCCCTTCAGCTGACTACCCCAATTATCTAGTCTGGGAATAGCAATAAGGATGCCAGCATGCATCCACACAGATGCGTGCGCACACCAAGAGACATAGTTAATACGACTGTATCACAAAAAGCTCCCATTCTGTATCATTGTCTGGGTCTATCTATGCCTTCATCATCTAGATCAGTGTTTCTCAACCTTGGAAGCTTGAAGATGGGTGGACTTCAACTCCCAGAATCCCCCAGCCAGCAGCGCTGGCTGGGGGATTCTGGGAGTTGAAGTCCACCCATCTTCAAGCTTCCAAGGTTGAGAAACACTGATCTAGATCAAAGTTCCCCCAACCTGGCCCACTCTGTGATGTGTGGATTTCAACTCCTAGAATCCCCCCCAGCCAGCATGGCCATTGTCAAGAATTTTAGAAATTGAAGCCACACCTCAAAGTTTTCTAGGTTGGATAACCTGATCTACATAAAGGTTGAGAAACTCTTGGGTCTCCAGATATTATTGACTCCTAGTTTCACCACATCAAGTGGATTCAGAAGACTGGGTGTTTTTCAATTGTATTCAGGGATGTTGCTGCCATTAGAAGAAAAGAAAGAGGTTAGTTAGATCATGGATGGATAGGTTCCAGAATAGAAAGATCTTGTTTTCATTAAAATCCAGAGTTGCCCAGAACTAAGGGCAAGGAGAAACATGGGGAGGCAAGCATATATTATAAGAAGTCACAGTTTGCTTATCAAGTTTCACTACAGGGATGCCGAAGCCGGGTCCAATCCAAATAAAATAGCCAGCTTCATTCATAAAATTAATTCAGTTCCTATCAACCCTCTTCATAAGTCTTTTTTTTTATTATTAAATAAACCAAATCATCAATCGATATCAGAATGTTGATTCAATCTGATCAAATACCTTTCCCAATAAATGTCAATAAATGAAGAAAAGCTTTCTACTGTCCTGGCTTTTGAACTAAATTAACGTCGGCTGACTTAATAAAACATGCTAAGCCAAAACTGAACAAACTACAAATTAATTTAGGAGAAACTGTACCTTTCACAAAAGCTGACCAACTCTAATGGGCACATTCCGGACGTGTATGATTTGGCTGAACGGAAGCTTGTTTGAAGGGGAAAAATTTCCATCTACTTTAGTTGAGATGGTTGGCCAATCTAGCGTTTCTGGTGTCATTTCAGGGGAAGTATGACTGAGGTGGAGCCCGTGCTGGATTTTGCATCATCAGGGCGCACTGGCCGAAGAAACGCCTTGCCGGATATCCTGGGTTCACCAGCTGGTGTCAGCCCCACCGACTTGCCCCTGAAACTGGCAGAAATGTCTATTACCTCAGGTAGACATCCTCCTTATTTGCCTCATTTCTTGTATGGTTGGAGCTCTTTGCCAATGGAATAGTTCCTTCTTTCTTCATGTACCTTTGTCCTGGATCAGAAGGGTTTGCTCATGGCCATTCATGCCTTGATCACTTCCTGTTTGGATAATTGCTATGCGCTCTGCATGGGGATGTCCCAGTGGTGAAATCTGAACTGGTTTGCTACCAGTTCGCTGGCCACGCATGAGTGCTGAGAGCGCCCCAAACACACGTTGCATACCAAATGCACGCTGTGCATTTAAAAAGCTACCGGTTCAGTCAAACCAGTAGTTTAAAAAAGCTACAATCTGACCATCACCTCGCTCCAGTTCAGACGAACTGGTAGTGATCAAAATTACTGGTTTGGGCGAACTGGTAGTAAAAAATAAAAGCTACTGATTCGATCAAACCGGTAGTTAGCTACCAGTTCAGTCAAACCAGTAGTTAAAAAAAGCTATGATCAGACGATCACCTGTATTGCGTGTTTGGCTTTGCTAGAAAGCAGGATTTCCTGCTTTCTAGCAAAGCTACTGTAAACTGCATGCCGCAGCTGATCCCCCCCTCGCTGTTCTACTTACCTTCCCAAGCCTCCTTTTGGTGCATACTGCATATATGAACACGCACAGCACACACCAAAAGGAGGCTTGGGAAGATAAGTAGAACAGTGAGATAGGGAATCAGCTGTGGTGCGCGGTTTAGCTTCACTAGAAAGCAGGAAAAGCTAAACCGCGTGGTACAGGTGATTGTCGGATCGTAGCTTTTTTTAACTACTGGTTTGACTGAACTGGTAGCTAACTACCGGTTTGACCAAATCGGTAGATTTTATTTTTTACTACCAGTTCGTGCAAACCAGTAGTTTTTATCACTACCAGTTCGCCTGAACCAGAGCGAACCGGTAGCATTTCACCCCTAGGATGCCCCCTTCTAACCACCCAGAAGCTACAACTAGTGCAGAATGCAGTGATCCATACAATGTTGGCTTCTCTAGGTTTGCTCACTGTGCTCCCCTGTTCCGAAACCAGCATTGAACTCTAGTTGCTGTCAGTGCAGGGATACATCCCCATACAAGGGTCTCCAGCTCATTACCAGCATGTTGCTGAGGCAGGCTAAAGCAGGCTAAAGTATTCTGGCTTGAAAGTAATTATTTGAGAAAAGAATACTTCCCAACTAGAGTTGTGGGTCACATGGAAGAGTCATCTCTGAACATCAATGGCTTGCTGGCTTTAGCTGGCTTGCTACAAAACCACTCTCTGCCTCCCATGGCTGGCAATGACAGCTGAACATTTATCCAGCTGTATGTCAGGGTTCCAAGTAATACATCCATAACAAGCAAAACTCCAAGGCCAGCAGATTCCTCAAAGAACAGCTTTTTTGGAAATATCATATTGGCAGAGATCTGGTGAAAAACGACTCTGGAAACTCCCACGGTTTTCACCTAATTAAAAGTAAATGCTTTTCTACCTTCTCAAAACAAACAGTCACATGGTCCAATCACGGTGCGGTCTGGTGACCGGATAGCATCACTCCGCCTTCCTCTGACCAACTGTGAGAATGTCCTTGGTTCCCAAGAGAAAATATTTTGTTTTGGCTACAGAATCACCTCTATCTCAAATCCCCCCTCCCTATCCCTCAGCTCCAGTGTGACAACACTAAAGTGGTCAGGTCAGCTTCAGGATTGACACTTTAACTTATTTGTGGCTGTGAAACTTAGTAAAGAGATGGTTATGAAGAACTTTATGAAGGACTGAATATGGTCTTCTGTGGGTATGGATTCCCTTTTGTAAGGAGAAAGCAGTAGCTGATTTGCCCTGTGCCATCCCATATTTAGGACTAACAAAGCTGAGATTTATGGCCAAGGGCTCCATGGCAGAGTGCTTTGTGAGAACTTCACAACTTCACAATTTATTTGTCAATAAATCACAATTAAACAAGACATGGCTTAGCACAATGCGTGGATCTCATCGGTTGTCTCATTTTCTAGTCACCACTGACAAATACTTTCTTTATATTTCTCTGCTTTCCTTTCCCCAGACAGATCACAAGAAATGCAGTCACCAGCCACAGAGGTGCCTCCACCAGCACCCCAAAGTCCAGAGTTGAAAGATACCTCTTAACCCTTCCTCCTGGAAGTCAACTGAAGAAGGAGAAGCTTCCTAACATCCAAAGACATTTGCCTGGAGTTTGCTGGGGCTACCTGGCGAAACTTGTCTTAACATCCCGTGGCATGAAGGAGAGACACAGGAGGATGGGAAAAACAAGCAACCACACATTTTATAAACACCTGAGTGGGACCTTTAGGGACTCCTTCTTCAGAGGGCACTTGAAGAACTGCAAGACAGAATGGAAGGGGTTGTTACAGAGTTAAGTTTGTTTCCACAGCTCTGGTGCAGAGAGCAGCCATGAACAGAAAAGACCCGTCAAGTTACTTTGGAGTCATCCAATTCAGGATTGTCTTGGTTGAAAGCTGCAGGTTCCCAGAGCTTCAGCCAAGGGCCTTGTTGAAGCTCATCTGAAGATGCCCAGAACTTGGCATGGGAACCAGCTACATGCAAAACAAAGGCTGTTCCACTGAATATCATCCTTAACTGTGCATCTGCCATATATTTGTGGGTCCAAAATGTTATTCAAAGATCCATGAGGTGTTGTTATTTTTTTTTAACAATGTGTATTTTTCACAGTATGCATCTGTTGCTGTGATGTTTGGAAGCAAAGCCTTCCTTTTTTTTGGGAGATTGTGTGTTGGTTTCACCGCCAGGTCTACCATCCTCTCTACAAAATATTTTAGAGGCAACGTTTCAGGTGAGAGGTCAGCTCCTTCTCTTCTGCCCTGGTTGAATTCCTCTCAAGGCGGAAGCTCTTTCCAAAGTAATCTGCCTATTTTGGAAAGTGTCCTGGCTTGTGGAATAAGATGAAAAGCATCTCACGTACAAGAAATCAATATGGCTGTTTCAGTGGTGAAATCCAAATTTGTTTACTACCGGTTCTGTGGGCGTGGCTTGGTGGGCATGGCAGGGGAAGGATACTGCAAAATCTCCATTCCCACCCCTCTCCAGGGGAAGGATACTGCAAAATCCCCATTCCCTCCCCACTCCTGGGGGAAGGATATTGCAAATTCTCCATTCCCACCCTACTCTGGGGCCAGCCAGAGGTGGTATTTGCCGGTTTTCCGAACTACTCAAAATTTCCGCTACCAGTTCTCCAGAACCTGTCAGAACCTGCTGGATTTCACCCCTGGGCTGTTTATTACCAAAGGTGGTTGGCCTTACCTATGAGATTTTCAGGTCAGTACATAACGATTGGACAAACCATTTATAGTCGTTTTAGAGATCCCTTAGTTCTCACTAGAAGTAGAAGATTGACTTTCATACTTTGGATGAAGTGCCCTTGAAGTGGAATTCCAAATGGTCCTTCTTGAAGAACAAAGTTTTCGGTTAATAGATGGAGAAGAAAGATCTTCTGTCTTGCTTTTTGTGGCCCTGTTCTGGGTTTCTATTTTTTAGAAATCAGTAAGGAAGGACACATGTGGATAAAATAGCTTTTGCTAAAAACCAAGCACCATCGGAAGACCTGAAAGACCACGTTAGGGATAGACCAACATGGAAGGAAGCTATCCATGTGGTCGCTCAGATTCAAAAATCAATCAATCAAAAAAGACACATAATGAAACCCAACCCTTGCTATTTATTTTTTATATTTATTTATTGAGGCTTCAATTGGACACGGTGGCTCAGTGGATAAGACACTGAGCTTGTCAATCGAAAGATCGGCAGTTCAGCAGTTCGAATCCCTAGTGCCGCGTAATGGGGTGAGCTCCCATTACTTGTCCCAGCTTCTGCCAACCTAGCAGTTCGAAAGCAGGTAAAAAATGCCAGTAGAAAAATAGGGACCACCTTTGGTGGGAAGGGAACAGCATTTCGTGCGCCTTTGGCGTTTAGTCATGCCGGCCACATGACCACGGAGATGTCTTTGGACAGCGCTGGCTCTTCGGCTTTTAAAGGGAGATGATCACTGCCTCCTAGAGTCTGGAACAACTAGCACATATGTGCAAGGGGAACCTTTACCTTTATCTATTGAGGCTTCTAGTCCCAAATGACTGAATGGCTTCCTCTCCAATAAGCAGAAGCAGGATTAAAAATGGTCTGTAATATCCAGTAATGCTCCCAAACAAATTAATACCCCTTCTCCAAAAAATTAGAGGTGCGCTATTGAAAGATCTGAAGAAGCCAGTTGGGGACAGATCATAAAGGAGAAAATCTACCTAAAGTTACAACCAGTCCTTGCACTTACAACTCTCACAGCATCAACACAGTCCTAGGATCAAAATTTGGGTGCTTAGCAACCAGAAATTCTGGTCCCAATTGTGGTTACTAAAAGTTGACACCAACTTGATGGCACATAAGCAAGCAAGCAAGCAATTATCCCAGAAGGACCTCAAATAATATTGATCGTTTGTGTGTGAACATAGGTTTAAAAAAAAAATCATTCAGAAACAATTGAACTGATGAGCGGGTGCAAAACGTTTTCAGAAGTTGAAGATAAACGAAGCACATAGATTGTATAGTCCCAATTTATTTTATAGCTGTTGTCTCTAAAGAAAGTGGCATTTATAATAATCACATTAAGGCAGGATATATTTAATAGGTTCCATTCATAACAGAAAATAAACGCAGGGGGGAAAAAATCCTGAAAAAGTCAACTCTGTTCAAAAATTCAACGTAACTTTTTGGGGAGGAGGGGAAATGCATATTTGCCCATTTTTCTCGAGTGAAAAACTATGTCTAGTGAGGATCTGTTTGTGCAAAACTCATTAAATTTTTACCATTGAGACACCATTTGCTTTTCCTGTCTCAGTTCCAATATGAATCTTTCGTATAAGTCAAGATCTCGTGTTTTTGCATAGCTTTTCATCGTTGGAAGTACCTGAAGTTGCCCGACTAGGTGGCTCAGTGGCTAAGACACTGAGCTTGTCAATCAGAAAGGTCAGCAGTTTGAATCCCTAGTCTCCTGCATGAGCAGGGGGTTGGACTAGATGACCTTCAAGGTCCCATCCAACTCTGTTACTGTTACATTTACTGCAAATTCAGGGTGAAGTGTTGCTTGGCTCAATCTGAGCAATTTTCTGCAGCAACTGTTTCCTGAGGGATTTTCTGCAGCAATTTTTTTTTCTTTTGGATTTATTCGTTTGTTTGTTATTTATTTATTTATTTATTTATTTATTTATTTATTTATTTATTTATTTATTTATTAGTTTGATTTATATGCCGCCCTTCTCCAGAGACTCAGGGCGGCTTACAATGCATTAAGCAATAGCCTTCATACTTTTGTATATACCTGCTTAGTAGGGTTTTTTGGCCCCCCCTGAGTGGTGTTCTTTTTTATACAAAGTCATTTTATTGCCCCCATAATCCGGGTCCTCATTTTAACTACTTCGAAAGCATGGAAGGCTGAGTCAACCTTGAGCCTGGTGAGAATTGAACTCGCAATAATTGCAGGCAGCTGGCAGCTAAGTGCTACTTTAACAGCAGTAGTTTAGTCTGCTGCGCCACCAAGGCTCCTTATATATTTAACTTGGAGGGAGGTGTCTTAAAATATGTTATGTAATATGTATCTGCCCCTGTTCAGATATATTGGATTTTTAAAAAAACCTCCAGGAATCCCCAGCTGGGGAAGTCATGTTGGAAAAGCAGAACCTAGTGTAGTAAATGGCCAACCTTTTGGCCTGAGCATGCCAAACCTTTGAAAAATGCCTTATCGGACTCTGCAGGTGTGTCATAGATCCAATTTGGTCCAGTGGTGAAGGCCCCAAAATAGAAAGTGAGGGACCATGAGTTCAAGTCCTGCCTTTGCCACAAAAGCCAGATGGGTAACTTTGGGCCAGTCACTCTCTCTCTCTCTCTCTCAGATCAACCCACCTCACAAGTTGTTGTCAGAAAAAAAGGAGAAGGAAGTTGTGTTGGATAGGTTCGCTGCCTTGAGTTATAGTAAAAATAATAACGGCTGGATACAAATACATATTTATCTTATAAATATTAAAAATATCTTCTGCCAACCTAGCAGTTCGAAAGCACGTACAAAGTGTAAATAGAAAAATAGGGACCACCTTTGGTGGGAAGGTAACAGCGTTCCGTGCGCTTTTGGCGTTGAGTCATGTCGGCCACATGACCACGGAGATGTCTTCAGACACCGCTGGCTCTTTGACTTTGAAGATGAGCACCGCCCCCTAGAGTCGGGAACGACTAGCACACATGTGCGAGGAGAACCTTTACCTTTACCTTTTACAAATAAATATAATAAAATTAATAGTGGCCCTGAAAAAAGAGAAACAATTCTCTATCTTCTCCCCTCACCCCACCCAAATAGGTCACCTTGAACAGTGGCACTTAGTGGCAGTGCCAATCCTGGGCCTGAGGTAAAAGCTAGGCCTCAATTTCAGCCTTAACGCCACAGCTGCCATTCAAAGAGGCCACTCCATGCCGTTTCCCAAGTGTGCGAGCTTTGGGAAATGGGGCAATTGCCCCCAGCGCTCCCCAGGATTTGCCATGTGCCACTTCCCTTCAGGCAGTTTCTCCTTCTGTTGATGGGCCTCAGCAGCTTATCTGAGGTGGCTCTGGGTCGCACAAGGCCTTCATTCTTGAAGGGGCTTCAGCGAATGCTCTTCCAGGCAACTGCAGCCTCAGAAAATCACCCCAAAGTACGTCCCCATTTCCTCATGATTTTTGGAGGCGCTGCAGGCTGCACGATTTCTGGAGGCCACAAGAAAGAACATCCAATTTTTGTGGCGCCTCTGAAAAAGCGTCATTGACCGAGATGGGCAGTCATGGAGAATGAATGAATGAATGAATGAATGAATGAATGAAACACACGAGAACAGGGTGTGCTTTCAGGAACAGTTGCTGTAAGTTGTTGGTGAATGCTGACACGCGCTCAAAATATTGTGGCATGTCACCTTTGACACGCATGTCATAGATTCTCCATCCCTGATCTAAGAGTTTAATTTTTTTTTTCCTTCCAAACAGCTGAGTACAGAAATATGATAACGCAACCTAACCAATAGGTGGTGCTGCTCCTCAAATACTTTCCGATGACTTTGACATTAAAAATCTTGCTTTACTTTTCTTGACAGAAAAAGAAAATGTTTAGATTTTTACTATTTTGGATGCTGTATTTAATATTGACTTTACTCTGTGCCATCACTTAAGACTGTTAATTTTCAGACATGGGTGAACTGCCAATTCCCCTAATTTCTGGTTAACGTACGCTTGTATCCTGTTTAATAAAATTTCATTCCATTAGATCAGGGATGTCAAACTCGATTTCATTGAGGGCCGTATCAGGGTTGTGTTTGACCTCGGTGGGGGGGTGGGGGGTGAACCGGGTGTGTGTGGCCAGTTTGACGTCACTCATGTTGGAGGCGCCTGTGGTGGCTGAAGCGCTCTGCCAGTTAAATGGGCTCCCGAGCTCCATTTTTGGCTGCAATTGCCTCCTGCAACCCTCTGCCAGAGAAAACGGAGCTGGGGAGGACTGTGTGTGGCCCTCCCCAGCTCCATTTTCAGTGGCAGAGGCACCATGGGCCAGTCCTTTGCTTTTTCCAGGGTAGCCCCGTGGGCCAGATCTAAGCACCCCATGGGCCGGATCTGGCCCCCGGGTCTTGAGTTTGACACACCTGCATTAGATAAAGGGGACTGGGTTCAGGTCACACACTAAACCATATTCTTATGTTTTGTATGCAGCATAATCTAGGTTTACCCAACATACTAAGCCAAGACTGTAATTAATAATGAAGGATATTATGTGAATACCAGGTCAATATGGCCTAGTGCAAAGTATGAGCTCATTTGCTGACTGTAACTGCACAACAAATTAAGCCAAAATGTCTAGCACACGTTTTCCTCTCCCTCCAACCTCTTTAAGCAAATCTCTTAGAGGTTTTTCCCCTCCATTGAGCTTCAGTGCTCTCTATTTATCCTTGAACCAGCAGAAAATTAGACCAGCATAACCATTTCTTGTTGTTTATTCTGTCTCCATGGCTACTGTTTTGAGTCAAGACAATCACCTGAGTTCCCTTTCAGGTAAAAGGGTAACCAAGCCTAATTGGTTTTTGACCCACATTTGTGGCTGCCCTTGGAATAAGGGTCGTTAGGATGTGGGAGGAGCTACTGTGACATCGATATAGCTAAGGGTGACTTATTTATTTATATCCTGCCTGTATTATTTTTATGAATAGCAGAAGGCAGCAAATATACCTAATACTCCTTCCTCTTTTTATTTCCCTCCCCCCATGACAACCTACCCTGTGAGGAGGTCTGGGCTGAGAGCAGGGGTGGGCTTCAAAAATTTCAACAATGGGTTCTCTGTCCAGTTGCTGGGTGGGCGTGGCCATGGTGGATTTGGCCCAGTCGGCCTCCTGCACCACGGCGGTGGGGGGGTGCTTTTCCCCTTCCCCAGGCTCTGGAGGCTTTCCTCGAGCCTCTGGGAGGGTGAAAACTGCCTCCCCCAGGCTCCGGAGGCTTTTCCAGAACTTCTGGGAGGCCCATTTTTCCCCCTCCCTGAGCCTCCACATGGGCCCTGCACTTACCTCGCATCCAAAATGGGCCGCAGGGAGACTCCTGGGAGGGGTGGGAAGAGCAAGGCGGGGTGGGTGGGAGGGGCCAGCCAGGAGTGGGATTTGGAGGTTCTCTGAACCGGCCATAATGTTAACTATGGGTTCTCCCAAACCTGGCCGAACCCGTAGCATCCCACCCCTGGCTGAGAGTGACTACCCCAAAGTCACCCATCTGACTTTTATGCCTAAAACAGGACTAGAACTCACCGTTTCCTGGTTTTTCGACTGATACCTTGAGTGACTTAAGTGTATCAAATTCCTAGGCTGGGGATAAGGTGAAGGCCATGACACAAGGATGTAGCAGGAAAAAGCTGTCATTCTAGTTAAGTGCAAATGGTAAGGTGGCCTTAAACTTTCTGGACTATTGTTACTGAAGTGGCCAGTGGATAGCAATTGTAACCAAAGCTTCTATAATCCCATTTTGGGGAAGAGGAATTTGAGTGACACAGCTTTGGTGGCTTTACAGTAGCAGCATTGCTGAGGGTTGCTTGCACACAAATTTTTTTGTTTTGGTCGCCATGATGTAAAAAATATGTGGAGACTCTAGAAAGAGTGCAGAGAAGATCAACAAAGAGGATTAGGGGACTGGAGGCTAAAACATATGAAGAACGGTTGCAGGAACTGGGTATGTCTAGTTTAATGAAAAGAAGGACTAGGGGTGACATGAAAGCAGTGTTCCAATATCTCAGGGGCTGCCACAAAGAAGAAGGAGTCAAGCTATTCTCCAAAGCACCTGAGGTCAGGACAAGAAGCAATGGGTGGAAACTAATCAAGGAGAGAAGCAACCTAGAATGAAGGAGAAATTTCCTGACAGTTAGAACAATTAATCAGTGGAACAACTTGCCTCCAGAAGTTGTGAATGCTTCAACACTGGAAGTTTTTAAGAAGATGTTGGATAACCATTTGTCTGAAGTGGTGTAGGATTTCCTGCCTAAGCAGGGGGTTGGACTAGAAGACCTCCAAGGTCCCTTCCAACTCTGTTGTTCTATTCTAAAAATTACCTTTTTTTTTTTTTGCTTGACTTTAAGTCTAGAAACCCGGTCTATGAATCTGCAGAGATAACAGCTGCAATCTCTTTGCTAGTAAATGTGCCTGCCTGGGAAACAGCATACGGTTTGTTAAAGAGCAATAGGTGAGGTGGAATGTAAGATATTGCCTTATGTGTGCTTATTAACTCATTACAGAGGCTTAACATTTAAACAGACATCAAGGAACATTAAACCACAAACCGGCTTTTTAAATGAGGTGTTGTGACCCAAAGGCTTTTTGAGTCTTCTCCCCCCCCTCTCCAATTACCATGTTAGCTGCTGCTCAAATTAATGTTCGGGCGGCAACATTGTGTAATCAGCTTGTTCAGTTGCTGTGTGTTAAAAAGTAACTATGCTGGAAGAAGCCGAAGTAGTTAAGGAGCCGGTGGGGAGGAAATTAAAAAAAACTGGACTTGCGAACTCACTCCAGCCATTACAGAAACCTTTCTCAAGGTGATGTCCTCCAAATACATTTCTCTCAATGTTTCCTGCAACATCGCTGGGCTATTTGTGACAGCAGAGATTCTAGGGCACACATGTCTTTCCCAGCAAGGTCACTTTGTACCACTGACGTCTCCTTCGGCTGCTTTCCCAGCCTGGGCTCCAGGCCAGAGATGGCATGAGAAGTCAGATGGCCTCTTCTAATTCCTTCCCCGGCAATGGCCTTTTAACTGTTCCACACTAACCAGCTGCAGAAAGATTTATTTATTTTTTTGTTCTTGGGGCCCATATTCATCTGACTCAGCATGCTGGTTTGCATTTAAAACTATATTTCTGCCTTTGGAGTGTAAGTCTTAGCTGTGCAGGATCAAGGTTTTATGGAGTCTCTTTTTATGCAATGAGGATGCCCTGAATTTTTTGACTGCACGAGTAAAAAAGAAGGCTGGGGAAATATTTACAGACCTCTCACATCCTGGACATGCTGTATTTTTCAGAGTATAAGACACACCTTAGTTTTTGGGCAGGAAAATAAGAAAAAAAGCTGATTGGCGGGTGGATTGGCCTCCTGGAATACCCCCAATCAGCTGTTCCCAGAGGTGAATTTTAGCAACAGGTTCCTTGGTTGTGAGCTCTGTGTCTTGCTTTTTTTGTTTGCTTTTTTTTTGCTGCTTCTGAAAGCCTCCGAAACAGAGCTTCAGAAAAAAAGCCTCTGAAGCTCTGTTGGAGGGCTTCTTTTCTGAAGCTTCATTTCAGAGGCTTCTTTCAGCCTCTGAAACCTTCCTTTGAGAAGCTGGGCGGGGCTACATTCGGAGTATAAGACGCATCCAGATTTTCACCCTCTTTTTTGGGGGGAAAAGGTACATCTTATACTCTGAAAAATACAGGTAAATTGTTTCAACTCCTACCCTCAAAACGATGCTATAGAGCACTGTATACCAAGACAACTAGACACAAAGACAAGTTTTTCTCTGAACACCATCACTCTGCTAAACAAATAATTTCCTCAACACTGTCGAACTATTCATTAAGTCCACATGACTATTACTATTCTCAGTGTTCCTATCACCCATCTCCTCCCACTTATGACTATATGAGTGTAGCTTGTTGCTGTATCCTTACAATTTATATTGATTGGTTGGTTCCTAGTATGATTTGATTGGTTATTTGTACCCTATGACTATCACTAAGTGTTGTACCTTAGGATTCTTGACGAATGTATCTTGTCTTTTTATGTACACTGAGAGCCTATGCACCAAAGACAAATTCCTTGTGTGTCCAATCACCCTTGGCCAATAAAGAATTCTATTCAAATTCTATTTTCATGAAGCTGGAGTAGCTCCAACTAATAGGGGTTTTTTTCTGCATTGTACAAGAAAGCAAGAAATTTTGAACCAGTGTCCTTTTCGTGAGCCCAGTAAGTGTCTCAATCCAAAAAGTTAGCTCCAGTTTTTCAAAGTAGAGAGTTCAATTAAACCAGATTGTCCCACCTGATGAGGCGATATTCCATAACAGGCAAAGTAAGAATTCCTTATAAAGAAAAACTTCTAGAACAGTGTTTCTCAACCTTGGAAGCTTGAAGATGGGTGGACTTCAACTCCCAGAATCCCCCAGCCAGTGCTGCTGGGATTCTGGGAGTTGAAGTCCACCCATCTTCAAGCTTCCAAGGTTGAGAAACACTGTTCTAGAAGTTGGTTGGAATGTAAACTGACTTCCTCTGTGGTCTGTCAAGGAGAAAAAGGTAGAATTTTGATGGTACCATGGTGGTGGCCACCATTTGACTTTTCTGACCACATCCGGTCAACTCAACTAAATGTTTAGAGTCAACCTCATATTCTAAGCATTAAGCCACCTGAAGTGCATCGAAGATGTTTTGCGGGGAGAATATAATTTTTATTGAAACAAAATAAAAACAAATATAAAGCAAAAAAGTGCCAGAAAAATAGAAAAAAGATACAAAGCGGCTTTTTTTAATTATTATTATTTGATTTATATGCCACCCTTCTCCGGAGACTCAGGGCGGCTTACAATGCGTTAAGCCAGTGGTCCCCAACCCCCGGTCCGCGGACCGGTGCCGGGCCGTGGAGTACCTGGCACCGGGCCGCGCAGTGGCCGGGGGACATGAACGCTGCAGCGCAAAGGCTCCTGGGCCGTGCGCAAAAGCTCCTGGGCCGTGCGCAAAGGCTCCAGGGAAGAGAGCCCCGCGCAGGTACGCACGTGTGGCCCAAAGCCCCCACCCCTGCGCGCGCTCAGCAGGCCACGGTAAAATTATCAAAGGCTGATTGGTCCGCGGCGATAAAAAGGTTGGGGACCACTGCGTTAAGCAATAGCCTTCATACTTTTGTATATTTTTTACAAAGTCAGCTTATTGCCCCCACAAACTGGGTCCTCAATTTATCTACCTTAGAAAGGATGGAAGGCTGAGTCAACATTGAGGCTTTCCAAGAGTCTTCACAGCAGTTTTAAAATACGAATGCATTTTTAACCAAATATGTTTTAATCTCTCTCTCCCTCCCTCCCTCTCTTAAATTACATCGTATTACTTTTCTTCCTATATTATCTCTCCTGTGGAAACCCTAAATCCCAAATTCATTTATTTTTAACGCAAAACCTCTTAAGAGGCTTCCAAGTTCCCAATAAACAAAAAAAAACAAAACAAAACAAACGTAAAACCGCAGCGGGCGCCTCTGGAGGTTACCATGAGGCGTGGGCATTCTGCCAGCAGATCCCACCTCCGTTGCTGTTCAAAGTAAACCTGGATAAAGATCAAAGCCAGTATACCTGGGAAGTTGAAGCTTAACCCTCCGCAGAGCGCCGCGCTTCGTACAATGCCAGTTGATTCGGCGGCGGCAGTTAATATCGCGCCATGGGAAGGGAACCTGGGAGGGGGCCCTCCAGATTTCACCAGCAGCCCAAAGCAGCATAGCCATCAGCTCTGAAATTGCTCCGCATGCCTTCACCCCTGATCCTCCCCCCTTTCTCTCTCCCCCCCCCAAAAAAACACCCTCCCGCTGCAGCCAGTCCCCGGGCCTCCCCCCTCTCCTCTCCTCTCCTCCCCCGCGGAATCCTAGCCTGTCTTGCAGCCGGGAAAGAGGCAGGATTGCGCTGGCGACTTTCTGAAACAAAGACCAAAAAAGACACGAGTTAAGAGAGGCCCGGCCGCGGCTTTGGCGAGGGCAGGGCAGGGCAGGGCAGCAAAGATCCTCGCAAAGGCGCCGCCGGGCTTGGCAAAAGAAGGGCGCTCGCATCCCGGGAGCTAGGCGAAGCAATGCGGCAAGATTCCCACAACCTTCTATTTAAAGAGACCGGCCGCGCCTGGAGAAGAAGAGGAGGAGGAGGAGGAGGAGGCGGAGGCGGAGGCCGCCGGCCGGTGGGAGGGGTGGAGGAGTGGAGGAGGAGGAGAGGAGGAGGAGGAGGAGGAGGAAGAAATAAAAGGCGAGCCCCGTCGGAAAGCGCGCGCGAGCCAGAGACGGAGAGAGCGCGTGTTTGCTGACCCAGCCGCGGTTGCATTTCGGAGAAAAGGGGGGAAAAAAGCAATTTTCAAGCTCGCCATGGCGGAGGTGTTTGCCGGCGTCTGGAAACTGATCGAGAGCGTCAATTTCGACGACTACATGAAAGCTCTCGGTACCGTAAGGCGGGCAGAGATTTTGGGGGGCGGGGAGGAGGCGCTCGCCTCGGAGAATAAAGGTTGAATTCGTGGACCGGCTGGGGCGCGAACGCCTCGTCCGCGGCGGGCTGGAGAGGTTTTTGCTCCTAGCGTGGGTTGTGGTTAGGTTTCCACGGGGATGCGGTCTCCGTCCATCGTGGCTTTTTTTTAAAAAAAAAAGAGGGTTTGGAAATAGGGGGTCTGGGTCTCCCACTTCGGGTTCCCCACCTTCCCCCCCCCCCAAAGCCCATGAGTAAGGTTGGTCATTATTGCATTATTTGGGGGGGGGGATAATGGTCTCGAGCCACCGTCTGCCAGGGGAGGTGCAGGTTCCAATGGTAGAAGAAATTCTTGCTGACCCAATGAATTGGGATGACTGCGATTCGTACGCACGATGCACGCGGGTGCGCTCCTGGCGTTGGTGGCAACAGAAATTCAACCCCCGCAAAGGGCAGCCTGCAAAAGCTGGGGTTCTGAGGAGCCGTGAGAATGGGGAGGCCACCTAGTAGGGGGAGCAGAATGAGTGACCCAGAGAAGGAGAGCCCCCACCAGCAGCGAGTTTCCTTCCAGTCACCTTTCAAAATGGGAGAGAGAGAGAGAGAGAGAGACCTTAGGTAGGTGCTGCCTATAATTATCCAGCACCTTGAGTAGTAGCACTTACCACAATGCAATGGCTTGTGGTGTAACATGGTAGTAATGAACCTGACCAGTTGGTCCCTAGTCAGCTGTCTGTTGCCCCCCCTCCTCCCCTCCCCCAATTATTCCAGTGTGGTCTTCAAGGCAGTCCCGGTACATGAGAATAAACTCTGTCATATGACAAAGGCATGAGTGACTGGCCTTGGTGCCATTTGAGGCATGTGGCTACAATGCCAAGTGACACCTTGAGATTTATTTTTTTTTCCATTGCTCAGAGAGAAAGCAGCAAAGAGACGTGTTTGCAGGGGTGGATTTTAGGACTTGGTGTTAACCTGAGCTACTCCTTGTGTAAACTCTGTGGTAGATTTAATTGGAACTCTCTTTTGGCCGGCCATGTGCTTGGGGATCCCTGGCTTCTCCTCCCCACCCAACTCGACATCTGGTAGCAATTTCTGCAAAGAGGAGCTGAGCGAGAGCAAAAGCGTGTATTTGGCTGAGTGAGAGGGTGTGTAGAGATGGGGTGATTGTTCATGTGATGTGTCCTTTTCTGCCAGAAGCTGCTCTGATAGGGCAAGGCTACGCTGCCGCCAGCCGCTTCTCCTGAGTAAGTCTGGAACCCTGGAAGGCTTTCCTGCAACTTAAGGGCTTTAAGGAACGGATGCACACTCAATATGTGTTTGTAAGGGAAGAAGGTGTGGGAGCCATAGGGGTATTTACACATTCAGCTGGCTGGTACAAACTGGGCTGTTTGTACAAACTCTTCCCCCCCCCCCACACACACACTTTCTGGGCCTGATTCTGCCAGAAGCGAGACTTCTCTGACCTCTTAACTCCTGTGTAAGCTTGGCTTTAAGCCAGCTTTGCACAGCTCTTGCCTAGCTTCATTGGGTGCGGTTTTTAATTACTTTTGCAGATAGGAAGGATTAAACATTCTGGCATCACCCACCTTTCTTGTGTGCTGAGTAAGGGTCATTAATCAGGTGATTCCCACTGTGGTTAGCAGACCCTGTTCCTACCCAAAACAAAGCTAGGATGGTGGCAGAGGAAACATTTGCGTTCATCTCCAATTCTCTATATTGCATATGTATCCTGTCTTTTGTTCAGCAGCCCCAGAGAGGAAGCCGAGCGTTTCTTAATTTTAATTTTCCCTGATGAAACTCCTGTGGAAGTGGGTGGGGCAGGGAGAGTGATTGGTCAAAAGACCCTCAGGGACCTTCTGTTGCTGAAGGTGGAGTAGAAAACACAACCTTGACCACTCAATTTTTTTATACAGACGGTTCTTGACTTTTAACGCATAGTGACTGTTTGAAGTTATGACAGACTTCCCCTGGGCTATCTCTGAAGTTTTGATAGCCAGACCCAGAGGTGATATTCAGGCAGTTCATACCAATTCGGCCGAACTGGTAGCAGAAATTGCAAATGGTCCCACCCACCTGCCCCGCCTCTATGCCATCCTATTTAGGTATGTTTTCAAGACTGGGCCAGGGGTGAAATGCTCCCGGTTCAGACCGGATCGCCCGATCCAGTAGCGATGACAGCAGGTGGTTCGAAGAACTGGTAGCAAAAATCCCTCTCCCCCCGCCATGCCCAGCTGAGCTGCACAATCATCAGAGGCTTTTTTTTTTTTACTTTTAAAAGCATTTTTTCTACAACCTCTTCGGCCAAAAAAAATGCTTTTAAAAGAAAACAATAAAATAAAAAGTTGGCTGTGCCCACCCAGTCACATTACCCCCCCCACCAAGCCACGCCCACAGAACCGGTAGTAACAAATTTTACATTTCACCACTGGGCTGGGCGCATGTGCGGAAGGCACGCAAGCAAGCAAAGCACATGCGCGGAAGGCCGGGTGTATGCTGGGAAGGTACGTGAAGCATCCTTGCGTGCGGTGAACCAGTGGTAAGAATATTGGAAACCCACCGCTGGCTAGATCCCTCCTTGGGGGTTATGAGATTGCATTTTAGGTGCTCTACAACTGACTGCGTTTATGGCCAATGGCAGTATCTTGTGGTCATAACTTATTGTCCTAAGTCGAGGACCACCTATAATTGAAACATAAATCTTACTACTCTACTTTGGGTAGCTCCATTAGCCCCCAGCCGATACAGTTAACTCGTTTAAGATTCTGCATTTACACGGAGAGGGGAGAAGCTTTTAGCTGATGGTGCGTATTTTTTAAAATAAATTAAAAAAAATAGGAAAGCAAACCTACTGCCGTAATATAACAGGATTTTTCCATTAAATTCTGCTGAGTGGAACCCTAGACATTTGCCAGAAATTGCCAGGGTTAGAGTAGAGTTCATGAATGCAGCAATGAGAATGATTTATGATGGGGAGGTATTTGCAACCTATCTGCAAAGAAAATGCTGGCAACTCATCAGGATTTTTATGGCAGTTTTCATTCCTTTGACTCTTTTCAAACCGCTCTGAAGCTAAAGCTTTAAAGGGAACGTTTACTTAGTGGCTATACCATTATATGGGTAGCACAATTGTTTTTAAAAGAATTCTTAGGTGCAATGACAAGGAAGCATATGCGCTCTCTTTTTTTTTAATGAACCATAATAACCTTGATAAACTGTAGTTTAAACTGGGCTTGCTTGAATCAGAGACTTTCTAGTTCTTGATTTCCAAGCAATTCCAGTACCAATGTATGTGTCAAGCCCAAAGACGACACAGCAAAATCCAGTGGAGTCCAATCCTTTATTTCAGGGGTGTCAAACTCATGGCATCACGTTATGTGACGTATGGCAACTCCCCCCCCTTTTTGCTAAACCAGGGGTGGGGGTGGCCAGTGCGTGATGCAAACAGCCCTTGGGCCGTGAGTTCGACCCCCCTGCTTTATTTGCTTACAACTATTAGAATCTTGCCAGACTAAAGGTGTAACCCTCTACTCAGATATATCCTAAGACCGTGATGGCGAACCTATGGCATGGGTGCCACAGGTGGCACGCGGAGCAATATTGGTGGGCACGCGAGTGTTGCCCTAACTCAGCTCCAGCGCGCACGCGTGCACTGGCCAACTGATTTTCAGGCCTTCCGGTCCCACCGGAAGTCAGGAAACTGGCTGTTTCCGGCCTCCGGAAGGATGGGGAAGGCTGTTTTTGCCCTCCCCAGACTCCTAGAAAGCCTCTGGAGCCTGGGGAGGTGGAAAAACAGGACTACCGGGCCCACCGTGCCATTGCGTGCCAAAAGCAGGGGGAAGTGTGTGTGTGGGGGGGTCACGTGCACGTGCACGGGAGGGCAGGCAGATTGAATTATGGATGTGGGCACACGCACCCACGACCCCCCACGCGAACCCCACTTTTGGCACGCGACAGCAAAAAGGTTAGCCATCACTGTCCTAAGAGATGCTAGTGTGTGACTACCTTGAATCTCTTCTCCCATCCAACTTGGGTCTGCTCAGTCTCTTAACCTGTCCATTCTCTGGGAAAGATCTGGGTGGCCAGCGCTATATCCACTGCTTCTCCAGAGGCCCATTCTGTCACCGTATGCACCCAAACATTGAGAAATGTGCTCACAATTGATCTCATTGCTGATGGCCAGCAGACCTCTTGAGTGAGTTAAGTGCTACTGCCCAGTGCTGGGAAAAGAAGAAAAATTGGCATTTCAATCAGCGTGCCTTTCTCCCTACATTTGCAACCATGGAGATGGGAGTCTCTGCTGATAGTGCTTCAAAAGAAATGCCACGGTTTTGTCTTTCTAGTGTTTCCTTGCTATCGGCAATGAAGCCAGAAGTCCATATTTACATAGGCATATTTTCAACTCTCTTGAATGTGAAACCCCTTAAATAAAGCTAGGCAGTCAAAGAAGGATGGGTGGGAAATCTGATGACTGTTTAATATTTGGAGGCCAGATATAGTGATCCTGAATTAGCCAGAACCTGAAAGAGGAGATAAGCCATCCTCCTCGGTGAACAATTTGTGTAGACTTTATATGCATACTTCCTTATCTCCAATAAGTAAGAGGTAGCCTGGGCTTCCCTATCTGGTGCCTTCTCCAGATTGTTGGAACTCATTGCTCAAGAGCAGCTTTGGGAAGGGATATTGCTCAATAGCAGAGCATGCCAAAGATTCCAGGTTCAGTCCTCAGGATCGCCAGGTACAGCTGTGAAAAATCCTGCCCAAAACCATGGAAAGCTAGCGTTATTAAGTCAGCGGTGCCAAAAATCAGACCGCAGGGAGCAGCAGGGTGAGACAATTTATAATCTTTGGATAAGGGGGGTACAATTTGAGAACTGAAAATCGTAAGAGCCCCAGTTGGAGAAAACTGGATTAAACCTAAAACTTTTTTCTCGTGAGAAAGTCAGGGGAAGGGCAAGCTGCTACAAGCTGTACCAAATTATGTTTCTGGGCTGCTTCTGTTCCCTCATTCACTCAGAAGCATTTGGATGTTCTTTTTGGCTTGAAGGGCAAAAAAAGAAGACATGTTGGGACCTTCAGTGTATCTCACCTTCAGTCACATAGCCCTCCTCCCATTTCATTGTTGATTAACCTCAATCAGCCAAACTGATTTAATTCTGTTTTAATTTATTTTAATTTTTATACTGTATGTATTTTAATTTTGGCTGTTCACCGCCCTGAGTCCTTCGGGAGAAGGGCGGTATACAAATTTAATAATAAACCTCAATCAAAGGACCCCTTCCCTTCCCGAATTATTTTAAGTAGAGATGCAAGGGAATGACTCTGGGGCTTTGGGCCTGTAAAGCAAGAGTCCTTCTCCTTAGCTTCACTCCTTCATTTAGTTCTCCAATTCTGTTGCCTAAGGAAACTCCAATTTTAATAACAAGGCTGACATGTGAAGGAAAAAAAAAAAACCCAAGCAAGTTTCTCCCTCTGATGAATGGAGAGGTCAGTCCTCCACATGCTCACAGCTGGTTTCTTTCCCTAATTTGCCTCATTTGTTCCCTTACTTTTCCTTTGAAGTGGCATCAAGCGGTGCTTCTGTGCTCACAATAAGCACAGGTCAAGGTAGCTTTCTTGTGGGGGGGAGACACAACAGTGGGAATTTGAACTTGGATCTCCCCAGTCTAGTCAGGCTCTTGAACTACTTGCCCCTTGCTACTTAATGGCCCAGAGAAGTTGGTGTATAAATGCAAACTCTTATGGCGGTTGGAATACAGAGCATTTACTTGGTCTGTTGTGTGGATGTTTGGGTGGTTTAGGGGTGGGGAATTTGTGATGGGTGGGGGTGTGTTTGGGGATTGTTATATGTGTTGGACCTGATCTTTGGGTGTTATGTGAATTTCGTTGTATGGGTATACTGTGTAAACAAGTACAATGACAAGTTATTATTTATTTATTATCTGTGATAGGTAGGGTTACGTACATGAGATGGGCTGCTTTATAAATTGGACAGGGGCACAAAAGGACAGCAAATAATTTAATAAATAAATAAAAGGAGCACGAAAGAACAGCTGTTTCCTGCTGAATAAGTCCATTAGATCAGGCAGCAAAATGCAAAAGGGCAAGTCCACACCAGAGGAATGCTAAGTACTATAAAAGAGCCTTTACATTCATTCAAGAGGCTCTCTAGAGTGTAGATCACACATCTTGTTCAAAGAGCATATATCTGGCAATTATATGCACAGACAGACGGTTCTTTGAAGTCCTTTCCATTAAATGGTTCTGTGCCAGGCCAAAAAAATCAAAATTAAAAAAAAATGGCTTGGCAGCTGAAAGGCAGTTCATGTTCTTTGAGTGAACCCCTTTCTTTTGCCTGACAAAACCTCCATCTTCAGTTCAGCTCTGCTTGGATTCTGGTAAACAAAGACTTTTTGCTTTTGAGAGTGGGAAATGTGTCCTGTCCCCGCCCCACTCCTTTCCCCAGCTTTTCAGGATCTTTCAATGTTACTTCAAGAATCTGCCTTTGACTTTATAGTTCCCTTACTGAAAAGTTAAGATTGGTATTGGCTGTTTTGTACATGCTAAGAGGCGGCTTCTTTTTAAATACAGTTGGATAATCTAAAATTGCAAATTTACCTGCCAAACCCAAACAAACCATACTAGAATTTAACACATAAGTCTAATAATTATGGCTTAGTGCAATATAAGACTCCAACTTCTATGTTCTGCAATTATTATTTATACTTTAGTCAAATTATAGTTAACAAAATCATAGCTGGGTGTGATACATGAAGCCTACCAGTTACAGAAAGATCTTCTAGGGCTAGGCAGACCAGTTTGATTCCTCTTTTAAAAAAAAAATCAACATTATAGAATAGGAAGGGACACTTTAAAGTAGAATTGAGCAATCTGATTAATTTGCAGCAGCTAACAATGTTTTCCATGTTTTTAGACTGCAAAAATATTTGGTTTTTAGTTTCGGCCTCTTTTTTTCCTTTCTTGTAGATGTGAACTTTGCCACAAGACAAATTGCTAATTTGACCAAACCTACCACCATTATTGAGGTGAACGGTAATGCAATTACCATCAAAACCCAAAGCACTTTCAAGAACACGGAGATCAATTGCAAAGTGGGAGAAGAATTTGATGAGACAACAGCAGATGGCAGGACTGTGAAGGTAAAGAGCTGATCACTACGGTTTGAGCGGAGATCCTGGCCATTCCCTTTAGGATCTACTCGCCAATAGAAGGCTTTTTTGGTCCATCTAAATTAGCACTGACTGCTCCGATTAGTGATGTTCATATCTATTGTCGCCTTATTTGGCTCTTCAAAAAAACAAAAAGTGATAATTACAAACAAGTGAATTGATTAATTTCTTAATTTCCCCTGTGGAATATTGCCACACCTACATGAGAAGTGTAGATCTATATACTGAATTAATTCCCTCTCCCACAGCACCTCAAGACAGTTCACAAATAAATTAGAACACTATGCAGTATATGGTGTGTATATATATATATATATATATATATATATATATATATATATATGTGTGTGTGTGTGTGTGTGTGTGTGTGTGTGTGTGTGTATCATATTGTCATTATGTGCCTAAAATGCATAATACAATTTTGGGGCAAAACAAGATCCTTACTGATAGATGAAAATTGTCATTGGGCAAATCTCCCTGGGTATGAGCTTTCCCTAGCTGGAGTACAGCTGAGAAGATTCTCCTTGGTTGTCCTTTGTCCATTTATTATCCAGGGCCATTTTGGATACTATATTTCAGGTGTCCTGTCTTCTAGAATAAGACAGGGCACCTGGAATGTAGTATCCAAAATGACTTTGATAATAGTTGGAAGATTGAACACAGGCAATTTGTCCTTCTCTCTTTTAAAAGAAGGAGGCTAGCCAAATTCATGGAGGAACAATGCTTCTCCATGGTAGTCTCTTTTTTTAAATAGAAGTAACCAGTGGTGGGTTGCCCCCGGCTTGGACTGGTTCACAAGAACCGGTCGTAAAACGAGCGGGAGGCTCCGCCCACTGACCCGGACGTCATCATAGGTGATTTGCACATGCACAGAAGAGCGCACATGGGCACGATGCGAACCGGTAGTAAAGATAAGTAGAACCCACCTGTGGAAGTAACACATAGTAAAATCTCATCCTTCACTATTTTCTTATGGCCCTCAGGTTGGCTGGTGCTAAAAATCGAAAGTTTAGATAAACTTCTAGCCTGTTCAGAGTTCTATTCAGCCTTTTTGAAATCTGACATGGATAGTTGTGAAAGTTTGTATTGTGTTGTCAAGGTTTGCACATAGGGCTTCTTTCCATTGATCTGTAGCTTGCAAGAACATTCAAAGCATACAATGTCTGGTGACAAAGTCTGAAGTTGAAGCCTTTCGTGTTATTTTATGTGAATGTCCCAGAGTATCGCACCCACACTCCCTTCTTTGATTGGGACTTTATTCCTAAATAAACACTGAAGCCGATCTTTAACTTGGATACTTATTCATGAAACTGAGCCCTTATCAGAACTTAGATAAAATAAGCCCATTCATATGGCTTTCATCTTCCTGGTCCTTAAAAGGAACTTGTGCTACTGGTTTTATAAAAGTAGTTGTGACAGCCTGACAGAACAAAACCTTGTGATTATTTTTACTAGCTTAAAAGTATAAGCCCAGAATTACCCTGTGGGTAATTGAAAAAAGCATCAGAAACGAAGCGTCAGAAAAGAAACCCCCAAACAGAGCTTCAGAGGCTTTTTTTCTGAAGCTCTGTTTCGGAGGCTTTTTTTCTGCAGCTCTGTTTGGAGGCTTTTTTTCTGAAGCTCTGTTTGGAGGCTTTTTTCCTGAAGCTCTGTTTCTGAAGCTTTCAGAGGCAGGAATTTTTTTTTTCTGAAACAGAATTTCAGAAGTTTCAGAGGCAGAAAAAAAGGCTAAAAAAAGCAAGGCACAGAGCTCACAACCAAGGAACCTGTTGCTAAAATTCACCACTGGAAACAGCTGATTGGGGGTATTCCAGGAGGCAGATCCACCCACCAATCAGCTTTTTTCTTATTTTCCTCTCCAAAAACTAAGGTGCATCTTATACTCTGAAAAATACGGTACTCATGGAAAATCTTACTTAGCTAATCCTTTCTCTTGTGTATTGCTCAAGGATCTTCAGCAATCCTTTTTATGGCAATTGCCCCATTTTCCATTGATGAAAGGAGGAAAGATTAGGGAGCTATTGAGGTTGGGAAAGGTTTTTGAGGTTTATCCATGGTAGAAGAAAAAAAAAATTTACCATCCTTTCCAGAGACATAATTGTGATTCCAATCAGGAGGCTCTGTGGCTGTTTGTTTTTTTTTAAAAGAACAAACTAGTTACATACCATTTCACATGACATGAAGTTATCTAATCTAGGTTTCTGGGCTTCTGCTTCGAAAGACTATTGCTATACATGACTAATGCAAACACAAGCAGTAAAAAGGGGCAGGTCACAACTGTAGACTCAACTGTCTTTTTAAAATCTTGCATAATCCCTTTTTCCATTCATAATCCCCAAGCAGTCTGGCTATGAAATGAGCATGATTATTTCTTTCTACAGTCTATTGTGACACTAGATGGAGGGAAGCTTGTTCACATTCAAAAATGGAATGGAAAGGAGACCTCACTCGTTCGAGAAATAAAAGATGACAAGCTGATTTTGGTAAGAGAACCAACACATATTTTTTTCCCCTTGGCAATTGGTGACTTCTATTGTAGGGAGAAATTCACTTGGAAATTGTTGAGATTGGGTGATGCCAAAGCACTTCTGGACAATGAAAATTAACTAGTATTAATTGGGAAGTCTGAATTATTTCTTCTTTCAAATGAATAAGCCATCAAAGGGAGCATAAAACCAAATAATTTGCAGCATCCCTGGCTTAGTTACCTGGAAATATTATTTTAGAAACTCATAGTGTGCAAAATGCTTTAAGTTCAAAACACATGGTTTAGAGCAGTGGTGAAATCCAATTTTTTTTACTACCGGTTCTGTGGGCGCGGCTTGGTGGGCGTAGAATGGCTTGGTGGGCATGGCAGGGGAAGGATACTGCAACATCCCCACCCCATTCCAGAGGAAGGATACTGCAAAATCTCCATTCTCAACCCACTCTGGGGCCAGCCAGAGGTGGTATTTGCTAGTTCTCCAAACTACTCAAAATTTCCACTACAGGTTCGCCAGAACCTGTCAAAATCTGCTGGATTTCACCCCGGTTTAGAATGAGAAGTGGATTATTTGGTCCGTTTTAGAAAGTGTGTTGGCACCCTTTCAAAGTAGTCTGGTAATTGAATCTGGGACTTTTGTGCTCAGAAAGTGTGTTTCAGATTTGAAAACATTTTCAAAATCCTGCCAGAAATACCTTCAGCCTCAAGGAACACTTTTGAGCACAGAATTGATCAACTGCTGATTAACAGAATTGATCAACTCAACCCTTAGTTCTTTCCTCTGGGGAGAATATAGACTTCTTGGACAAAAACTAGAGTAAATAATCTTCCATGTTTTAGGCTAAGACAGTCTTTATTCTATTACAAAAAGGTAGGGAACAATCGTTTATTCATAGAGAAATATAGCCACAGGGCTGACCCAACTCACGGTATCATAATTTGGTTTATTTTGATTCAATTTAATATGCAAGGCAAGTCTGGCTCATTTTTGGTTAGCAAAATTATGGTTAATGTCTTTGTAAATTGAGCAAACCAAGCCTGTAATAATTTAGTGCCGTAAAAGTGATAATTTTCTTTCCCATAGGCAGATTGTCCTTCAGCATTCCAGAATAAATGATAATTGTCTTTTGTATCATCTTCTCTTTCAGACTCTGAAAATGGGTGATGTGGTCTGCACTCGTACCTACCAGAAAGATAACTAGAAAGTTTCTACCTCCTTCCTACCGTAATACTATTTTTCACTGCCAAATTGCTGATGTTTTTTTTCTTTCTTTCTTTGTGTTTTGTACACTGACTGAAATTTTGGAGACCTTTCAGTATCCAACTTGAGCTCTCTTCCTAAGTGCCAGTCACCCTGACCTTTATGGAGTTTTGGGTGTGCCCACACATTTTTACTATCGAAGAGATCTTTAAAAAAACAGTAATAAAGTGAAACAATTGTTACCAAAAAAAAAAAAAATGCCTACTTGAGTTTTCATCTACATGTTCTGCTTTTATCAGGATTATGACTATGCCTCGTTTAAAACCCCACATTTCCATCAAAACTGAAAATTAGTTTCTATTTATCTACCTGAAAGAGGCAGTTGCTATGTTCATGCTGTTGCATGTCTGAAGCGCTTCTTAGGAAACTGAATACACAAGTCTGCATTAGATCTCACTCTTGCCTGCTAGTAATTGGCAACTGAGCGACAAAATCTGCTATACAGAGGTATGCTTGCCTTCTACAAAATTACCATATTCTATCATTTTGCAAGACAAAATACGTTACAAAATGTTGTTTGTATATAAATTGGCCATAGAAACATGAATATGGCTTATTTATCAAATCAGTTTCAGGAAGACACAGCACATAACCAGAATGGATCATATAGGCAGCATCAAGCAAACTGGAATCATTCAGACACAAACCTCTGGGTGGAGGAACAAATTTAAAGTACATAGACAGGTTTGGAAATATGTGCCACATCAGTTTTATTGTCTCCTGCTGGCAGCAATAGTATTTCCAAAGAACTGCATCATTCCTGGGATGGTTATTTCATCTTTGAACAAAATTTCCTGCTCCAATTGCTTACTCAGTTTCTAGTGATTCCCCAGTGTTTCTATTTAGGGAGGAGCACATATTTCTCCTATCAGTGACTTTAAATGAAGCACACTGAAACAATAGCTGTTTTTGCAGAACACACCATCTCCTAAACCGGTATTTCTCAACCTCGGCAAATTTTAAGATGTGCGGACTTCAACTCCCAGAATTCCCCAAGCAGCATTCAGTTCTGGGAGTTGGAAGTCCACACATCTTAAAGTTGCCAAGGTTAAGAAACATGCTCCTAGAGCATTTTATCTGAGTGACTGCATGTTAACATGGTTATCTGCATGTATTTCCAATGAGTTTCTTATAGAGACAAAATTTTATATAACAGAAAACCCTATTAGTTTCTGGTTGTGTCAATCTAAATTGCACTGGATGCTTAAACGTTTTAAACTTGCTTTCTGAAGTATCAGTGCGTGAGTCAAAAGTAACAGCAATGTACTTGAGCCCTGCTTATATTAGCACTACTGACATCAATATTGTACCCTCCAGGAAGACATGAATGCCAGTTACGTATTTTGAATTTATGTCACCAGCTAAGTGTTCTTAAGCATTACATTAGTGTTGTATTTCTACATCTGACAACATTAGCTACAGCTCAACAACTGATGCCTTTTAATAAAAATGTCAGTCCTTACTTTGGGCTGCCATGGACTAATGCAACTCTCCTGCTACAGTTTCTACACTGGATAAACAAGAGGCTTGTTCCAACTGTTAGGATAACTTACACGGAAGATACCCAGTTGACAATTCATGGGAAGGTCTACCTGACTCATCAGCCCCTCCCTCTTATTTTTGCAAATAAAAAATAAAAATAACTGGCACATACTGGAGAGAGGAACAGTCCTGGGTATTACTTTATGCCTTTATTCATCCAATACTTCGGGTCAATAATTATTTTGCACACTGCTCTTGGGGGGAACAGATGACTGACTTAGGTATACATCTGGACTCATGACTTCTGCTGGAAAAGTAAGGCTGTGGCTTTGGCTGGCATGCCAGTTGCGGTCCTACCCTATCTTAACTGTAGTGACTCGTGCCCTTGTCACCATCTACTTAGATTACCGCAACACACACTACATTTGAGGATCATTTAGTTTTCCGTTGGATCAAATTACAGGTGTGTTGACTGGTCTTTGCTGGTGGGATCGTATTATACCAGTAATGCAAGTCTTGCACTAATTGCCAATGGCCTTCCAGATGCAATTGAAAATGCTAACTTATATAACTCTATGAGACTTGCCCTTAATTGCAGGACTGCATTTTCCCATTGGAATAAGTTTGGGATGTTTGATATACACAGGAAAAAATATTAGCTGCACCCTTTGGAATGTGGGTGGGGATAAAATTCTATGACACTGCGTGGCTGGATGGCCGGACCAGTTCTTTGGAACAGCTTCCAAGTGCACATCTGAAAGGCTCCAACCCTGATTACATATTATAATTGCTCAAAGCAGATAGCACTTGGGTCTTAATCTTAGTTGGGTTACAATTTGGCTATTTTGTTACTCTATGTCTTCATTCACTGGTGGACCTTTTAGTGGTATATTTTTGTTATTGTGTATCATTTCTTGTGCATCTTGTAATCTTTAGCCCTTAGGCATGCACCACACAGAGGCACTTTGCTCCATCCTATATTCAGCAAAGTGGTCCTTCAAAAAAATTAGCAGCTTTATTACAGATTCCGGTTTAAAAACTTTTATAAACCAAGCTGAAAACTTTTAAGCATGCAACCGGTTTTCCTTATAACACAAAGAGCAGATAAAACTACACTGTGCAGAGGCTTATGTCATCAGTGTGCATTGTGCCAATCAGAGTAGGAAAATTCAACAATACACAAGCAGTGGTTTGCTTTGAAGAACTTCTGAAGGTAATATAGGCACGAACAAGTTGGGTTGTTTTTTTTTTTTTTTTGGCAATTATGGTTCTTGGAGTGATTGAGAGTTACATTTCTGAGAAATAGTACTACGCTAGAGGCATGAACTGGAAGACAAGCTACTTTACCTAATCTCTGATCAAAGAAAATTTAGTTACACACCTTATGTAAATTGCCTTAATTTCCCAAAGGCAGAAATACAGGATATAACTAAGACATAAGCTTCAAAGTTGCCAGGATAATACAGAAAACCTGGCACTCCAACGGTTACATCACTGACTGCACTCTTAATAGCTGAAATAATATAATGGGGGGAAAAGTTATTTCAAGTTGGATTTGGCTCCTGGTATTTCTTGGACTTGTGCTGTAGTTTTTTTTTTTTTTTTTTTTTTTGGTAACGATAAGAAGTCACTATGTTGTCACTGATTTCTGCCAGGCTGTTCTTCAACTTCCCAATTTAGACTAGAGCCTGGAACTGACCAACAGTTTCCTGTCCAAATAACAATGCCTTAAAGCATGCCCTCAACTTTTTGGGCACCAGGGACCAGTTCCATGGAAAGAGTTTTTTCCTCAGATCGGAGGGTGTGTGTGCTGTGGCCTGCCAGCGTAGCTGGTAGCAGATTCAGGCAGTGAGGAGGTTGGGGAGGAACATGGGCCAGCCCTGGAGTCTGGGGAAGGCTCTGATGAGGGCTCTGCATCGAGGGCAGAGTGGGGGCCAGGGCCGGATGCCAGTTATCAGTTGCCTTCAGAGTCAGACATCAGTGAGGCAGACGAACAGCTGGAGACTGTTCCCAGTGTGCGCATGCAGAGAGTTGCCAGGCGAAGGGAACAGCTAAAGAACAAGGGTGGACTTGGGAGTAAGGCCACAGGGGGATGATGAATGGCCCTCCCAGAGGGAATAAAAGAGTGAAAGGGGAGTGGAGTTTGCAGGGGACAATTAGTTTGCTTAATCAAGAGCCTTGGTACTACAGTGGTTTAAAGCACCCTGTTATTAACACAGCTGCCTGCAATTTACTGCTGGTTCGAATCTCTCCAAGGCTCAAGGTTGACTCAGCCTTCCATCCTTTCTAAGGTAGGTGAAATGAGGACCCAGTTTGTGGGGGCAATAAGCTGACTTTGTATAAAAATACAAAAGTATGAAGGCTATTGCTTAACGCACTGTAAGCCGCCCTGAGTCTCCGGAGAAGGGCGGCATATAAATCAAATTAAAAAAAAAAAAAAAAATTGGTTTGTGACTCTCCGAGACTCTTTGCCAAGTTTTGAAGATATCGGCCTGGCAGCTCTCCAAGCCAAATAAGGTCTGTGACTGTAAATTCTCCCTTGAAAGACTTTGCTGAAGGTGAATGAGAGGAACTCACTGTTTGTTTAATAAAAGGGGTTTTGTTGGGACCAGGATTCTGCTTCGTGCTTTTTGGGGAAGCCTAGGTCAGAACAGTGTGGTTTTGCATGCTGCTTGCATCCCACGGATGGGGATTCACTTGTTTGTGCAGCCTGGTTGCTGGCATGCCATACCCGATGTTGGTCCATGGACTGGGGACTGGGAATCCCTGCCTTAAATATAATGGTCAGTGTAAGACCAGCACATACCCTCAGTTTCATTTATATGAGCCCCACTCAGGCAATTCTCTTCGGGCGAGGGGAAAAAATAGCTCTATGAAGGCTCACTGAGGTCTGGAGTTTTCATTTCACCTCTTAAAGCCAGTCTGGGAAAAATAAACTCCAAAATGCAGCATCATCCACTGCAAGTCACTGACTGCAACCCTGCAGCCTCCAAAACTAACAAAGTATAATATAAGTGAGCTTCCAGACACAAAAATCCTAGTTTTTAGCATCCCACAATAGGAAAGTGAGACAACTAGAAGGGTTCTTATTTCTGTCCCTTCTCCAAATCCAAATCTACAGTAAAAAGAACTCCACGAACCAAAACTTTATTCATGGTTCAAAGGTGAACACTTGGCTCATTTCTCAGTTTTTAAGACAACTGGTCCTGTACCCGATTTCTTCCTCCTATAATATTACAGGACAAATGGGATAACAGGAATGCAGTGGCATGATCTATTCTTCAACCAATGTTTCCCTGTCAGGCGAGAGGGTACATTCACAGTTCCTTCTGCTGGTAGGCAGACAATAACTGGCGGATGCTGAGTCAACCCACAGTTGTTCCCATGAGAGGAAATGCGCCGACTGCCAGCTCCATACAAGTTTCTGCAAGATGGCTCTGGGTTGATCCAAAGAGGCTGGCTAAAATCCAAGCATGAAGAAATGAAAGAAGGGAGTTAAGATTTCACAAGAATGGAGTCAACATCTGGGACAAGGTACCACCCAGTGGCAGGCTGCTCCTTCCTTTCCACTTTATGGGAGGAGAATAGCCATCCTTGTGATAATCCTTGAAAAACAAAGGTGATTTTCAAAGAAGGAAAAACCATTTTATCCTAATGCATCCTGCTGGTTTAGTTGTTCTTTTTCCAACTGATGACCAGAGGGAATGGAAGCCACAATTTGCACTGAGAACACATGCAGCCCAGAGTCAGATTCTCATTCTCATTCCTTGTGCTTTTTCTTATGATGCTTCTTTTTTCTTTTCCGAGATGGACTGTTTTTTTCCTTACGTTTTGCCTTCTTCCGAGCTGGCTGATTTCCATTGTCAGAATTGGTGCTGTCAGAAGCCTCCAAGTCTGTGTTCTTACGTTTCCTTTTTTTCTTTTTATCCTGGTCAGGAGAAAAAAAAATGTCTTGATGAATTTTGTATGACAGAGCAAATATATCACTACATACAGGTAGTCCTTGACTTACGACTACAATTGAGCCCAAAATTTCTGTTGCTGAGACTGTTGTTGAGTTTCCCCCCATTTTATGATCCTTCTTGTCACTGTTGTTAAGTGAATCATTGCAGTTAAGTTAGTAACACAGTTCTTAAATGAATCTGGCTTCCCCATTGACTTTGCTTGTCAGAAGGTTGCAAAAGGTGATCACATGACCCTGACATACGGCAACTATCATAAATATGAACCAGTTCCCAAGAATCCAATTTTTTTATCATGTGGGGATGCTGCAATGGTCATAAGTGTGAAAAACGGTCATGAGTCTCTTTTTTCAGTGACGTTGTAACTTTGAACAGTCACTAAATGAACTGTTGTAAGCCAAGGAGTACTTGTATAATGGAGCTATTTCTCTGCAGTAATAAGGTCCGCTCACCCAAAAAATGCAGACTAGAAATAGAAGCCATTGTTTGTTACATAGAACACAGACTAAACTACATATGCAAACTGGCATCTAATTATAAATTAAGCATGCTCAATTTGTGCAGGGAAGTTTCAGTAGATACTTTGAATCTTTTAATGTCAGAGCTCTGTGAACTGCTATGAGTTCTTATCTATTTAACAGCTCTGTCCAGCAACATTTGACTGCAATGAAAGACAAAGGCAACTCTTTCGAAGACAGCAAAGTCCACATTCTGGACAGAGAGGACCGCTGGTTTGAAAGAGGGGTCAAAGAGACCATCTACATTAAAACTGAACAGCCCCTCTCTCCAGAGGGATACGACACCACCTGTCTCGTTTACAACAAAGCCCTTTCAGCAGTTCCAAGAAGGTTACGCACACATTTGCACTATTTAGGTGACCCTGACGGCACAGATAAACCTCCAAGTAGCCTCAACAACTTTCAGAGGGAGTGCTAAAGACCGGATGATTGCAAGGAATATAAATCCTTCCATTCTCCACCATTCAATCAGAATTGAAGAAGCTTCCTGGATGAGAAGCAAAACGTCTTCAAGGAAAAACAAAGAAAGTCCAGTTGCCTCTTGGAAAAGCATCTTTGGGCAATCATGACCTGGATGACAGAGAATGTCCATAGATACCTTTTTCCTTTTCTTCATAGAGTGGTGACCTTTCTTTTCATCTTCTGCAGGGACAGGTTCATCCTCTGGTATAAGGGTGTATTTTGTCCCTCCTGGCTGCATGAAGCAATCTTTGGCGAAATGACCTACAACAAATGAATTATATAGAAACATAAAATAAGGCAACCTTTATAGATTACTCTTCTCTATTTCCTCAAGATTTATACAGAACTTCTAGATGCTATTTATGCCTAAGTGCTTAAGTCTCATTACATTTATGTTCTCCAATTTTGAGGAAAAGGGCATATATTGTCACCATACAGAATAAAAATACTGTAGGCCCACAAATAAAGTTATATTTCCTTCATTTCTCAACTTCTTTCAGACCCCTATCTTCTCTGAAAATGAACAATGAACATAATTATTAATCACATACCTGGACAACCACACTTCTTACACACAGTGTTCAAAACAGCTTCTAAAGTGATCTTTTGACTGGTATAATCTTTAAAGGAGCATTTTTTCCGTGCCTCTTGACTGCATAAAAACACAAGAATTTTCAAAAACAGAAACACCATTAATATGGGAAAAACCTGGTTCTACTCGGAACAATGAACACATTCTAAGTTATGTCAAGAAAATTAATATTAAAAAACAGCTTTCTGAATTGTCACTATGATTTTTTTTAACTTATTGTCCATAATCAGAAATCTATGCAATCACAAAATTATTTTAGTAATCTTTTTATATCATTGAACCTGTCACAGCTCAAGACAGTTTAGATTCTACAAAAATATATTTTATAAAAACATGCTAAAAGTTACAAATGCAGCCCTGTCTAAACAGGCTAAAAGTTACAAATGCAGCTCTGTCTACACAAGTATGGATTTCAATTCCCAGAATTCCATAGCCACATTTTAAAGTTGCCAAGAAACACAGGTCTACCCCAAACAAGATGGTTTTCACTGCTTTGAAAATACACATTTGTGTATAAATAAAGAACAACAGAAATAGTGAAACTCATTTGCCAACACAGAGCTGAGATGGGCAGTTAAAAAGTGTGGGACATAAGTGTGGGAAGAATCCAACACCTTGGAATAGTACAATCACACTTCTTAAACATAAAATGTTGACTGGCTATTCTATGGGCAGGAAGAAAATCAACAGAAAGAATGGAATGAAGTGGTTTACAAGAAGACTGGATGAAATACTTAACAGGAATCCTCCACACTACATTTTGTGGCAGGGTCTCTTGGTTCATCGGTCCCCAACATTTTTGGCACCAGGTTTCATGGAAGACATTTTTTCCATAGACCAGAGGTGGGGGAGGGAGAAGGAGCACATAATTTAGATCCCTCACATGTGCGGTTTACAGTAGGGTTCACTTGGCCACCTCCAGCTGTGTGGCCCGGTTCCTAACAGGCCACAGATCGGCACTGGTCCACAGCCTGGGGGTTGGGGACCCGTCTTGGTGGTCTCTTCTACTGAGCTCAAAAAAACTGTTGGATTTTTACACTTTCTCCATGAGAAGTCATACTAGAAAGACCTTTGGTATAGAGAAGAAAGATTAAAGGAATGGAGATTTCACTTACTCAAGGACAACATTATTGAGGTCTAAGTCCTTTCCAGTTCCTTGGTTAACAACTTTCATGGAAAGAGATAGTTTCAGTTTGTCATCCGTCTTCTGAAAACACAAAGCAATACATTTTCATTTTTGTTTCATTCCCAGATACCCAAGGCAAAAACTGATGTTGAGATTATAACAATCACTTTAAGGTATTATACTTCAATCATTGAAATGTATTAATGTAAAATACATTAGCTATTCATAATGAGCTTTCAGATAGTATCAATCTACCGTGTTTCCCCAAAAATAAGACCCTGTCTTTTTTGAACCCTGAAATAAGTGCTTGGCTTTATTGCCATGCGCTCAAAAGCCCGATTGGGCTTATTATCAGGGGATGTCTTATTTTGGGGGAAACAGGGTAGCTATGTTTTTAAGGCAGAATTGGACTGGACATTTCATACTGGGTACTTTGTGAAATATGTAAAAAACTTTGAGTTGCATACTGTTACAATATATTTACAGAATGGATAATTTTTGAACTCATTTGAGATGTCTTGTAAGCACATCATTCATAAAACTCAATCTCATTCAATTCCATGTTTATTTAAAATTCCAATGAAATTAATGTTTTCTATGAGAATTTAGATTTTCAGATTGCATACTTTTTCAGTAGTTTTCAGAGTAAATGTTAAGACTGTGATATCATTCTTCTTTAATAAAAGTATTTGTACAGTAATTGCTAACGATGAAATCTTTATTGGTAGAAATCATAAAATGGAGCCACAAATTTACCTCTTTTCCTATAAGTTTCACCCACACTTTTTCTCCAACGTCCACCATCTCTGAAGGTTTGTCCACTCTACAGTTTGACATTTGGCTTTTGTGAACAAGGCCTACAGCAATAACGAGAGAGAAAATATTTTATTTTCTGCTAGAAATCAATAACATAATTTTCTAAAACAACCCACATTTTACAAAAAACTACTTATTTTTGTTTTATATCCATTTACCCATAATACAGGTAATCCTCAAGTTACAACAGTTAATTTAGTGACCTTTCAAAGTAACAACAGTTCTGAAAAAAGTGACTTATGTTTTGCAACTGTTGCAGCATCCCCATAGTCACATGATCAAAATTCGGATGCTTAGCAATTGGTTCATATTTATGACGGCTGCAATGCCCCAGGCATTTTGTGACGTTCTAACAATCAAAATCAATGCGGAAGCCAGATTCACTTAACAACTATGATACTAACTTAACAACTGCAGTAATTCACTCAACAACTGTGACAAGAAAGATCATAAAATGGGCAAAATTCACTTAACAATTCTCTCACTTAGCAACATAAATTTTGGGCTCAATAGTGATCATAAGTCAATGACTAGCAATGTAAGCTTTGTGTAAGCCACCAAGGTTACTTGGGAATGGATACGCTCAACACTTGTAAGTGGAAAAGTAATACCATTCACTATACTAACAAAAGAATGTCAACCAAAGAGTCACCATATAATTAATCAAACCTTGTTTTTGGGTTCCTGGAATTTTTATAAATGCTCCATATTCTGTCACAGAAGCAACCTGTAAAAAATATATATACCACCACTCACAAACAAAGCAACATTTATTAACCTACTGTCTCCTTATCCTGCTCCCAGTAACAACAGATGCTAGCACAATATACTTAGTTCTGTCTATTTGATGCCAAAGATCAGGTAGCCTCTTGAGATCTAACTGTTTGGAAATATCAGAGGGAATACTTACATAAATATGGGTCTACTGGTGTGCTATTTCTTTCACTGAATCTTATCCATCTTAAAAATTGAGACTAATATAGATCTATTTCAATCTATTTAGCTCTCATCAGCTAGCCATACCCTTACTTGGATTCGAACTTGGGCTGCCTGCATGTTAGGCAACTGTATTAACCTCTGAGCCACAAGTTCTCCTCCCTTCATCAGCTTGAGCCAGGGGAGAGATTAAGTGTTTTTCTATATATTCTTATATATTTCTATAAATAAGAAATTCAGCACCAAACCATCAACTGCTATAGCACAATTCCATACTATTTCTAAGATGTTATTCAAAAAGCTTTACCACAGCCGGTTAGTTTGTTCCTAAATCTATTGATTAACGACATCCTAGTCACTTATACGAAGGATATTTTTTAAAAAATGTGTTAATTGAACTTTAAAAAATATATATACATATTATCTATTTCAGGGGTCTCCAATCTTAGCAACTTTAAGCCTGGTGGACTTCACCTCCCAGAATTCCCCAGCCAGCTGCTGGCTGGGGAATTCTGGGAGGTGAAGTCCACCAGGCTTAAAGTTGCCAAGGTTGGTGACCCCTGATCTATTTAACCTATCTGAACTTCAAAAACTTGTTAACTGTGAAAACACATTTCTGTGATGTATTCAATCTCATCTCTCTGAAAATTAACTCTTTGGGACCATACCTCTCCTTGGAAAACAGCATAGAGTTCTGGAAGCTGATCCATTGCTTTCGAATACCACAAAAGGAGTTTATAACCAATCTTCTGATCAAGTTTCCTTTTCTATATTCTATATTATCCCCTGGGCAGCTAAAAAAAAAAAAAAAAGCTCTTGCACTGAAAAAGAGACAAAGTTAAGGGAGACATATTACAAATAACACAAGTCAGTAAAAAAACAGTAAGGCGAGTCCAAGCTCCCCCCCTCCCCTCATTCCGGTCAGCGTGTACACCTTGCTCCCCGCACCCCCTTCATCCGGCAGTGGATGATGGGAGCCGTCCTTCACTTCAATTTCACGTCCAGTATTGGACTACAACTATTGATTTACCTCACAGGAAAAAAAACCCTGTGAGGAGAAAATGACTGGCCTTGTCATCCTTGAGAAGGAGCAGCCAAACTGAAGGGAATTTAAAACTCGAAACCGCCTTCGCCGGTCCTTCTTGACCCCGACTCGCATCTTACCGCCGTCAGGATACAGACGCTCCAAATGCCGCCTTCGTTATCCGCTGCCCTCAAGAGCGCAGGCTGTCTTCATTCTCTCTCCCCCCACACCACCACCCCCCACTTCCAGCCAATGGGAAGACAGAATAAACGCAGGGTCGAGCGAGAGTCTCGACCATTCGGCGTTCTCCGTGTTAAGCGTGGTGACGTCGACGCTTACGTCTTGGTCCTCCCTCCTCTTCGCCAGCGTCTTGAGCCAACCGGCGTCGGGAAGGGCCGTGTCAAAACGCCAATGAGGAGGAGAGGGCGTGGCCTTCCCACTCTTGGACCAGCACGGCGGCGTTGAGGGTCAATAACGCGATGATCGACCCGCAGAAACGGAAGGCTCCCGGGCCGGATATGGCTCTGGTGGCGGCGGCGGCTGCTGCTAAGAAACCCCGCCATGAGCTCATCTTGGGGCCGGGTCCCGGAGCTGGGCAACCGCCTCCGGGCGCCTTGTTGCAGGCGGTGAGTTTCTTCCTGGGAGGGAAGCCGCTGTGTTTTTCCTTGAAATGGATGTTGGTGTGTGAGCCAAGGGAGAGATTAAGTGTTTTTCTAGACATATTCTTATATATTTCTATATATAAGAAATTGAGCACCAAACGGCTTTGCCCCCCAGAATCGTTTCATTAAAACGTCATTTCCTAATTCTTACCTCTTTCTACTAACCCGATTCGGAATTTTATTTTGCATTAGGTTTATCCGCTTGCTATGTTTTTGGGTGATTGCAAATTTATAATAATAATAATGTTTTTGGGTGATTGTAAATTAATAATAATGTTTTTGGGTGATTGTAAATTAATAATGTTTTTGGGTGATTGTAAATTAATAATAATGTTTTTGGGTGATTGTAAATTAATAATAATAATGTTTTTGGGTGATTGCAAATTAATAATAATAGTGATGATGATGATACCCAGTGATACCCATTGTCATCGGGGCACTTGGTACCATGTCCAAGAATTTTACAAAAGACATCAAGAAATTGCAGCTTCCTGCAATAACACCAGCGGAACTGCAAAAAATTACACTATTCGGAACATCATATATTTTAAGAAGATACTTGGTTAATACCTAGGACGCTGGCAGCAACCCGTATCAACCATTAGCACCAGTCAATCGTATTTGTGACACATTTTTAAATGTTCAGTTGACTGAGTTTCATGTTTAATGAATAAAATAATAATTAATAATAATAATAATAATAATAATAATAATAATAATAATAATAATAATAAATATCACTTGGAACACAACACGCCAGATATCACAGTTGTCGAAAACCTAAACGTACAATTTATTCACATCGCGGTACCAGGAGATGCCAGAGTCAAAGAAAAAGAACTGGAAAAAATCATGAAATATCGCGACCTGGCCATCGAAACTACACAGCTATGGATGAAACATGTAATGATGATACATTTTTAAATGTTCAGTTGACTGAGTTTCATGTTTAATGAATAAAAGTATAATAATAACAACAACACCGTCAAACATCCGGATTCGCCTATCAAGGTCCTTGGTAAGGACTCGATAGGTAGACAAAAATGCGAAACCCAGTCTGAACATCTGGCTCACTGTGCAATGATCACTAATAATAATAATAACAACACAATCCCTAACCCTACCTTAACCCATCAAACAACAATATCTGCCTATGGGGTCGTTGTTGCCCTTTAAGCTTCGAAGGGTGTGGGAGTATGAACAGATTTCCAGAGAATTGCAGGAACCATTTGCACTATTCAGGTGACCCTGAAGACACAGATAAACCTCCAAGTGATTCAAGGACCCTCTAAAAGGATGCAAATGACCAGCTGTTTGCAAGGAATATAAATCCTTCAATTTCCCCACCCTCCAGTCAGAGCTGAAGAAGCTTCTTGGATGAGAAGCAAAACATCTTCAAGGAAAAACAAAGAAAGTCCAGTTGCCTCTTGAAAAAAGCACTTTTGGGACAGCCATGACTTGGATGACTGAGAATCTCCATAAACTCTCTGAGGTTGGCTGTTTTCCAGCACATGTCTCATTACCCAACTAGGTAACATCATCAGTTTTAGAAGGGAATGGGGTTTGCTCTCTGATGTTACACTAGTTGGGAAATGAAACATTTGCAAGTAAACAACCAAACTCACAGAACATCAAGGATCCCTCGTTTTAACCCTGAGCTACAAATATTATCGTTTCTGAGAACATCTGCCTATCAAGCTCTTGGGAAGGACCTCGTGATGGATAAAATTCTAAATCTAGTCTAAACTTCTGGCTGAATGTGCAACACATGATAATCATAACCATTAAACTTCCTTGCTGCTTGACACTGAAAAATGATTATCCTCTCTTTGTTTATTAAATTATTAAACTTTCTATTAAACATGTTGACTGGTTTATACATGTATTTGCTGCATTTTATGTGATAAGTATTTGTTTGTTCAATTTATTAGGATGTTAATGCCCACATTATAAAAGCGCTATGGATACTATAAGCAAACATATAAAAATGCAGAAGAAATAATAACAATAAACGTATTAATCTCTTTTTGTGTGAATTCTGGTATTAATAGAATAAATGTTTATAGACTTTTAATGCAATCTTTCCTAATTCGTTGTCTGCAGTTGGACCTACAGTTTCTGCTATTTTAGCCATAGCTGTATGTTTGCATTTTCCACTGATTACAATATTTATCCTGTTTTCATAGCATTAAGTAAGAGGTGTCTGAGCCTTTCAAAATATATAGATCAATTTTCTTTCTGACTTAATTTTTTTTTCTACCAACGGTTTGTGCTTATTTATATCTTCTTGAATATGTTGCGTTTCCTTTCTATTTTAGGGCCCCCCAAGATGTTCCTCATTGCAAGCACCCATAATGTTACTTTCTGGTCATGAAGGAGAGGTTTATTGTTGCAAGTTTCATCCTAATGGATCCACCTTAGCCTCAGCTGGGTTTGACAGGTTGATACGTAAGTCAATTCTGTGATCTTTCTTTTGAGCGTGATAGGCTTGTTAAAGCTGCAGATTAGGTATTCTCAGAAGAGCCATTCCATTCTGATGAGAGTAAATAGAGACATACCTCTAATGCAGGGGTCTACAACCCCAGGTTCATGGACCGGCACCCGGCCATGGCATGCCAGAAACTGGGCCATGCAAACAAGCGAAGCGGGATGCAGGCAGTATATGAAACATCCCACCCCTCTCCACAGAAAAACTTCTCTCCATAGAACAGTCCCTGGTGCCCAAAAGGTTGGGGGGCCACTGCTTTAATGATGTGCACTGTTCAATAGTTTTTAGCAGAACTTTATTGTCATTTAAAAAACCTGCCTTCCATTGAGGACCTGTATACTGCACGAGTCAAAAAGAGGGCTGTGAAAATATCTACAGACCTCTCACATCCTGGACATAAACTGTTTCAACTCCTACCCTCAAAACGACGCTATAGAGCACTGCACACCAGAACAACTAGACACAAGAACAGTTTTTTCCCAAACGCCATCACTCTGCTAAACAAATAATTCCCTCAACACTGTCAAATAATTTACTAAGACTGCATTACTATTACTCTTCTCTTCTTTACTAGTCTCTATCTCTTCCCATTTATTAGTATAACCATGTCGCTTGTATCTTTCAATTTATATTGTTTTTATTTGTTTCCTAGTACGATTTGATAACTTATTAATAAGCTTGACTACCACTTGTATCTTTTTATTCTTGATGAATGTATTTTATTCTCCTTATGTACACTGAGAGCATAGACACCTAAGACAAATTCCTTGTATGTCCAATCACACTTGGCCAATAAAGAATTCTATTCTATTCTATTCTATTCTATTCTATTCTATTCTATTCTATTCTATTCTATTCTATTCTATTCTATTCTATTCTATTCTATTCTATCCCATCCCATCCCATCCCATCCCATCCCATCCCATCCCATCCCATCCCATCCCATCCCATCCCATTCTTTACAAAAGAATGCTTTACTTTTTCATCCTTTAGAGTAAGCAGAATTTTACTTTTTCTGTGCTTCAGTCTGCTGCTAAATATGTCAATTTTAGATCAAATATTAACAGCACTTTGATTACTTGTAATCTTACATGCAATAACACCTGCCTAATTGCAGACTGTGTATTAAGACACCTTTGATTTGAAATGATTGTTTGGTATATTCAGGAAAACACTATACTTAGGCTCGATCCTCCCTCTCATTTCAGTCCTATGGCATGTGTATGGTGACTGTGATAATTATGCCACTTTGAAGGGCCACAGTGGCGCAGTTATGGAACTACATTACAACACTGATGGCAGGTTGGTGGTTTTTTTTTATATATATTTTGTACAATATACCAAAATATTTCTCCGCTTTTGAAAACAAATAGTGATCTGTGATTTGACCAAAAAAAACCTCAATAGGAATGCAGAAAACTAGCTTCATATCATATACATATGTTGTGTTTTATTGTTTCTATGGTTTGCTGTTTTCTTTGAAAAGGACACTTGAATTTATTTTTTAAAAAATTACTTTGTTATTATAATCCTCAAATGAGTAAAAAAGTATGTGTATGTATGTTTATTGGGGACGCTGATCTTGTCGATCGAAAGGTCAGCAGTTCAAATCCCTAGTACCGTGTAACGGAGTGGGCTCCCGTTACTTGTCCCAGCTTCTGCCAACCTAGCAGTTCGAAAGCACGTAAAAAATGCAAGTAGAAAAATAGGGACCACCTTTGGTGGGAAGGTAACAGCGTTCCATGTGCCTTGGCATTTAGTCATGCTGGCCACATGACCACAGAGACGTCTTTGGACAGCACTGGCTCTTCGGCTTTGAAACGGAGATGAGCACCACCCCCTAGAGTCAGGAACAACTAGCACATATGTGCGAGGGGAACCTTTACCTTTATGTATGTATATATAAAAGGTAAAGGTTTCCCTGTCCAGTCGTGTTCGATTCTAGGACACGGTGCTCACCTCTGTTTCTTGGCTGAGGGAGCCAGCGTTGTCCAAAGACAATTTCTGTAGTCATGTAGCTAGCATGGCTATATGTCAAAGGCGCACAGAACATTGTTATCTTTCCACCAAAGTGGTATTTATCTAGTCGCATTTTCATGTGTTTGAATTGTGAGGTGGGCAGGTGTGTGTGTGTGTGTGTGTGTGTGTGTGTGTGTGTGTGTGTGTGTATATATATATATATATATATATATATATATATATATATATATATGCATATTCTTTCTAGCCAGGTTTTACCTACGTAAGCTAAGTTGTTCTACAGCCCTGGTTCTGTGAAATCTCATGAGAACCAGGGCTGTAGAACAACTTAGTTTACGTAGGTAAAACCTGGCTAGAAAGAATAAGCACATAAAATCCTGCGAAAAAGAAAAAGACATATATATCTCAAAAAGCACTTACATGTACATTACAAAAAAAAAAACGCTATATGTTTTGAAATAAGTGACTCCATTTTTAAACACGAAATAAACCATGCTCATAGCAAATCATATTCTTCACTGTTTTCATTGGATCGATGAACAGCCAGTTCAAAGGCTGGAAAGGATGTACATATTTTTTTCAATACAGGATTTTAAGATGGACTACAGATTCAAAGTTGTTCATAGAACAATAAATTATTATTATTATTATTATTATTATTATTATTATTATTATTATTATTTATTGGATTTATATGCCGCCCTCTCTCCAAAGGACTCAGGGTGGCTCACATCAAACGAAACAATCCCAATAAATACAAATTAAAACATTCTAAAACAGACTAAAAACCAATTTAAAACAGTAGACTAGGACTGGCTAGGACTGATGTCAAGTTTTAATTCAAAATCTTTAAATCTTATTTCTGCTCTCAAGACTATATTAATGCTTTAAATATCAGCTTAACACACAAGCCAGCCGAAAGTATATGAGGCAAAATTTCCTCAAAGATACTGCATCTTTAGCATGAAAAACTCAAAATGCACTCTTTTAGAAACTCCTACAGTAAAAGAGTACTGCATAATAGATTATATTCCCAAAGCTTTCAGTTGCTAGCAAGAGTAATAGCACTTAGACTTATATACTGCTTCGCAGTGCTTTTATACCCCTCTCTAAGCGGTTTACAGAGTCAGCATATGGCCCCCAACAATCTGGGTCCTCAGAAGGATGGAAGGCTGAGTCAACCTTGAGCCTGGTGAGATTTGAACTGCCAAATTGCAGGCAGTCAGCAGAAGTAGCCTTCAGTACTGCACTCTAACCACTGTGCCTCAGTGCTAGGCTTTATTTTACCCATCATGTATTGCTTGTTGCATAGTTATCTAATAGTTTAATTGTAGCAAAACAAACAAGATGGCCTTTTCCTTTAATGCTACAAGCAATATTAAAGTGAGCCCCCAAAGAATTGCTTGTCTAGTATCTTTCTCTTATCTGATGGACCATTTTTAATGTGATAAGTAACTTTTAAGTGTCGAGAAGTACCAGCTTTACAAGATTCATAGCCATTGCCTTTTTTCACAGCATGCTGTTCTCGGCCTCCACGGATAAAACAGTAGCAGTATGGGATAGTGAGACAGGAGAGAGAGTGAAAAGACTTAAAGGACACACTTCGTTTGTCAACTCCTGCTATCCAGCAAGACGTGGACCTCAGTTGGTTTGCACAGGCAGCGATGATGGGACAGTGAAGGTCAGCATTTGTACTATAACTCTTGCAGGATAACAGCGAGGGCTGGTTTGGTGTAGTTTTAATTACAGACCAAGAAACCTGGTCTGTCCTGCCTTCGGCTTAAAAGCCAACAGGATGGTTTTAGGCTAGCCTTTCTAATTGCCAGTCTTCCTGGTTGTCTGTTAGAAGCCAATGACTTTCAGCCTCTTTTGAATAGGCAGTGCCATTTTTTTCTCCTTTTTTTAATACTTGGTATTGTGATACTGTTTATATATAACCTTGTGGCAGCATTAAATGAATGTTTAAAGGTTTTGGGCCCCCTTTATTTTTTTTTTAAGTTTTTTATTTTTATTTCTCATAAACACATTTACACGTACAGTCATTTATCTGTCATTTTTCATTCACCTTATCTTTTAACTTTCATTTTTACTTTTTCGGGGCTACTCTTTTACCATTTACCTTTACTCCAACCTTTCTTCTTCTCCTCCCCTTCTTTTCCTTCCTCTTTCTCCTCCTACTTTCTTCCTTTCCTTCTCTTTCCTACTTCTGCTTCTCTTCCCCCACTCCTCTCTTCTTTCCCCCTTCTAACCTTCTCTTCTACTCCTCTTTCCCCTCCCTTTTCTTCCTCTCCTTTTCCCTTTCTTCTTTCTCCTCTCCTCTCCTCTCCTCTCCTCTCCTCTCCTCTCCTCTCCTCTCCTCTCCTCTCCTCTCCTCTCCTCTCCTCTCCTCTCTCTCTACTCCTTCCCCTGTCCTGTTGTTTCCCTTTTCAGTTCAATCTAAAGTGGTATTCAAGCAGCCCCGATTTTCTAATTATCTTTATTCTCATTTCAATTTTTGAAATGGGTTTTGGGCCTCCTGAGGGGGATGTTTGCTATCCCCCCAATCGATGCACACATAGATTGGTCATCTATGCCAAAACAAGCCTACAAGCTAGAGAAATACTTGGAATTTTAGGAGAACCTCTGTAGGCCAGAGGTGTCCAACCTTGGCAACTTGTAAGACTTGTGGACTTCAACTTCCAGAATTCCCCAGCCAGCATGTGCTTGTGGTTTTACCACCAAAATATGTACAGATGGGTTCTTTATCCTGTTCGTCATCCTTATAATGCATATGAAAAAGGGGGTTGCTTTTTGGGATTTTTTTTCCCTCTGGAAGTATATCTCTTCTTAACCATATATGCTCAATCTGTAAATTTTGGGGAGTGGCACACAGTAGCTGTATCTTCATTGCTTCTTCCCTACATTTCTGTTCATAATTAATAGGTTTAAGAGAAGATAGATAGATAGATGATAGATAGATAGATAGATAGATAGATAGATAGATAGATAGATAGATAGATAGATAGATTAGAGTAGAGTAGAGTAGAGTAGAGTAGAGTAGAGTAGAGTAGAGTAGAGTAGAGTAGATCAGGGGTCAGCAACCTGTGGCTCTGGAACCACATGTGGCTCTTTCACCCCTCTGCTGCGGCTCCCTGTCACTCAAAATATGTGTCACAACCACCAATGTGCAACACCCACTGGCACGCGATTTATTGAGCTTTTCAACCCCCAATAGGCCAACCATGGATAAATCCAAGAAAAGAAAAGTTTCTGAAGAAAAGAAAATGTTTAATTCAACTACATAGGCTAGTTTTGTGGCTGCTCAAGAAATAGTCAGGCACGGGAAGGGTTTTGTGGCTCCCGATGTTTTCTTTTCTGTGGGAAACGGGTCCAAATGGCTCTTTGAGAGTTTAAGGTTGCAGACCCCTGCAGTAGGTAGATAGGTAGGTAGGTAGATGGAGGGAGGGAGAGAGGGAGGGAGGGAGGGAGATACATAGATATATAAAAAAATAAAACACTTTTTTTTCTTCTCAGCTCTGGGACATCAGGAAGAAAGCAGCTGTTCAGACCTTCCAGAACACCTATCAAGTATTAGCTGTGACCTTCAATGATACCAGTGATCAAATAATATCTGGCGGTATCGACAATGATATCAAGGTCAGTTGACTTGGTCTAGGAAGTCAGGCTTCATATTTATTTTAAAACTGGTTTGTTTTTTCCTCTTTCATTTAGCGCTGTAAAATAAAACGGGCAGCCCCAGATAAAAATGGGTTAAAAAGCATGGCTGGTATGGAGGTTGTCTAATTTTCCTGTGGCATTTGAAATGTAAATTCTTTTGTGAGGGCGAGTAGGCAGTGCGCTCTGATATTTCAGGTTTTTCTAAGGACAAGAATAGAAAATGGATTTGGCCAGGTGCCCCGTATGTAGGCCATGAATGATGTGGGGCTGTGGGTAGGCATCTCTTTCCACACCTCTAAAATTCTTTTGGATTTTACTCCTAAAACGTCATTGTTTTTAATACAGGTAGTCCTCAGCTTACGACCATAATTATCCAAAATTTCTATAGCTAAGGAAGATAGTTGTTAAGTGAATGATAACCCATTTTACGACCTTTCTTGCCACAGCTAAGTGAATCCCTGCAGTTGTTAAGTTAGTAACTTGGTTTGTTAATGAATCTGGCCTCCCCATTGACTTTGCTTGTCAGAAGGTCAGAAAAGCTGATCATACAACCCTGGGACACTGCAGCCATCATATATAGGAGACAGTTGCCAAGCGCCTGTATTTTAATCACATGGCTATGGGGGATGCTGCAACGGTCATAAGTCACTTTTTTCAGGGTCATTGTAACTTTGAACGGTCACTAAATGAATCATCAAGGACTACCTATAGAATCAATTGCTGGAAAGAAATCCCTGTGTCTGGAACATTGGTGTAGGCTAGAAGTCTAACTTTTACTACAACTTAAATATGACCCCAGGGGGAGGGCCTTCTCTGTGGGGGCACCCACTATCTGGAATGAGCTCCCCCCGGAGATACGGAGGATCCCGGATCTGCGCACTTTCCGCCGTGCTCTTAAGACCCTCCTATTCCAGCAAGCCGGCGTGGCCTAATTTTCTCCCCTTTTAAATTTTTAAACTGAAATTTTAATTTGTTTTAAATTATTGGGATTTTTAATTGTCTTGGGCTAAATTATTTAATTTGGTTTTAAATTGTTTCTAGCTTTTGTATTTCTGTATTTTATCCTGTGCCTGTTCACCGCCCTGAGTCCTTCGGGAGTAGGGCAGTATACAAGTTTAATAAAACATAAAATAAACATAAAACATGACACTTTCAGGGCCTCATTTTATTTATGGTAATTACTTCTTAGTTTCTAGTGGAATGGTGCGGTGGCCTAGAGGTGGAGCTCTCGCCTCATAATCAGGAGGCTGTGAGCTCGATCCTAGGTAGAGGCAGATATTTCACTCTCTCCGGGAACACTGAGAATATATCTGCTGAACAAAACTCCACATTGGTGACAGGAAGGGCATCCAACCATTAAATACTCTGCAAACATTCAGTTGGCCAGATGCTATCCCACAAGAGATTATGGGGTCGAAGATGATGATGACTTCTTAAGTTTCTGGTACGTCTTTCAAGTGTAAAATGCCAGACCTGTGTTAAATCTCTTAAAGGTATGGGACCTTCGTCAGAACAAGCTAACTTACACAATGAGAGGACATGCGGACTCTGTCACCGGTCTCAGCCTAAGTGCAGAGGGCTCTTACTTGCTTTCCAATGCAATGGACAATGCAGGTAATCACTTTCTCCTTACTCTATTTCCATACCTCCAGGTGTGGTATCCTCATCAGTTGCTCATTAGTGGCAAGCAAATCAGAATAGCAATAGCACTTACACTTGTATACCGCTTCATAGTGCTTTACAGCTCTCTCTAAGCAGTTTACAGAGTCAGCCTATTTCCCCCAACAATCTGGGTCCTCATTTTACCCACCTCGGAAGGATGGAAGGCTGAGTCAACCTTGTGCTGATCAGAATTGAGCTCCTGGAGTAAGCTTGCAATACTGCCTTACAACCACGGCTCTTGTTGCACACCTACCATATTTTTCGGAGTATAAGATGCACCAGACTATAAGATGCACCTACCTTTTTTGGTGAGGAAAAGAAGAAAAAGAAATCTCCCTCTGCCTCCCAGCAATTTTGCCTCATTGCAGCAAATACCAAACAGCCTGCTTTATTTTCATTTTAGTTTTCAGCATAGCTTGATTAGCACAAGGAAAAAAAAATCTGCTCCAGCAATTTACCTCCTTGCAGCAAGCAGCAGAGGCCCAGGCAAAACAGCTGAGAGCAAAACAGCTGAGAGTTGAGAGGCCAATCCAATCAACTTGTGCTAATTAGGTTGTGCTGAAGCTGAAAGAACTGTTTCTTCTTGCTGTTTGCTGCAAGGAGGTAACTGCTGGGAGGCAGAGGCCAAAGGGTGGGGGCCAGTGGGAGGGAGGGGCTACATTCGGTGTATAAGACGCACCCAAATTTTCACCCCCTTTTAGGGAAGAAAAAGGTGCGTCTTATACACCGAATGTAGCCCCTCCCTCCCACTGGCCCCCCTTTGGCCTCTGCCTCCCAGCAGTTACCTGGTATTTATTTAAAAGATTTATAAGGTCATTGTAAAACACAACAGTGGGCAGCTCATTACATGACTCCAGCATGCTGCAGCCACCTAAATACATGCGAGTTGTCAAGTACCTGGATTTTGACCACGTGGCTGTGGGATGCCACGGCAAGGAGCGGTCATAAATCACTTGTTGTGATGCAGTTGTAACTTCAATCGCTAAACAGATGGTTGTAAGTCAAGGACTCCTTGTAATAATTATGGCCATGGTAAATAATTTACTAACAGCACTCATAGTTTTAGAGCAACAGTGGTGTACAGACGAAAATTAAGAATGGGAGATAGTGTTCTGACCTAGACTTCCTTAATAGAATAGAATAGAATAGAATTTTTTTATTGGCCAAGTGTGATTGGACACACAAGGAATTTGTCTTGGTGCATAGGCTCTCAGTGCACATAAAAGAAAAGATACATTCGTCAAGAATCATAAGGGACAACACTTAATGATAGTTATAGGGTAAAAAGCATGAAGCAGAGTCTTGATCCCGGCAAAACCCTTTTTATTTACACAACTGTGAATTCCTTTCATTCACAGGCAGCAAGGCTTGGCAAACAGTCTTTCAGAGGAATATTTATCAACACAAACCTTATCTCACGTGGAACGCTGCCAGATAACTAGTTTCCAAGTGTAAGACAAAAGTTGGCACAGAGTCTCTTAGAGTCACAAACAGAACTTTCCACTCTTGAAATGACTGACCGAATGAATTGTTTCCTGCAAAAGCCCCCTCCCCATTCGCTCCTCTTTTATTTCCTATGGGAGGGGCCAATCACCTCCAAGGTGTGGCTTTACTCCCAAGTCGACCCTACTTTCTTAGTTCTTCTTGTCTTCTGGCAGCTCTGCACATGCACACACTGGGAACAGGCTCCAGCTGTTCCTCTGCCTCACTGCTGTTTAGCTCCCTCTCTGCCTCCGACGCAGAGCCCTCATCCGAGCTTTCCCCAGCCCCCAGGACTAGCCCAAGTTTCTTCCCAACCTCCTCACCGTCCGACTCTGTTGCCAGTTCCGCTGGCCACCAGTGGGCCACAACAGATAGGCTTAAGTGACAATTTTCTGGTGGAATCCAAGACGTGAAACAAAAAGATAAAGGAACAATTAAGAGAGAATCCTACATTGGTTGTTATGTCGCTTCCTCGTTCAAAGTGAGAAATAATTTTAAATTGCCCTCTTTTGATTCGAACAATAACGGATGAAATTCAGCAACTAGTGTTGGGTTTTGAGTATTTGGCTTTCAGCTGTCCTCCCAGGGATCTTTAATCTTGGCTGTCAGGGAGAGCTGAGATGATAATCACTCTACATGTTGCAACTTTATTTGATGTTATTGTTGTTATTATTGCATTAAAATTACATTTTAGCAGCTGGCTGGCAATTAAACCTGCATTACGAGCCAATATCGAAATAATTAGCTCTGGATGCGACATGCTGGTTTTGATTTTGTTCTAGTTCGTATCTGGGATGTGCGGCCCTTTGCTCCCAAAGAAAGATGTGTGAAGATACTCCAAGGGAACGTGCATAATTTTGAGAAGGTAAGTGAAGTGTTGGCTGAAACATTGCTTGTTTATGGCTGCTAGTTGAAAGTTAATTGATGAATAAATGGCTTTTAAAATTGGGAATTGCTGCAAACCCTTTAACAAGGCCTATGTTGGAAATTAACGGGCGGGATAAAATTCCAATTAGAGCTGCTGCAAAAGAGCTCCCTTCCCCCCCCCCCCCCCCCAATGCAGTTGTCGTCATCTATAAATTAACCATCTTTGACATTTCACAACCTATTTCATAGTAAGAAAACAAGATGCTTTTAGTTCTGGCAATAAAATCTGGTACAGAACTGCAGACTAAGGTTTCAGAGGAAAGCCATTCCTGAAGTATTGTTAATATCGCGCAAGCCCTGGTAGATTTCCTTTCAGATAAAAATAAAGAGCATGAAAAATGCCTGGAATCGGACTGTGTTTTCTTGTTTGTTAGAACCTTTTGCGATGTTCCTGGTCCCCAGATGGAAGTAAAATAGCTGCTGGATCTGCAGACAGGTAAAAAATCTGCGGGTTTAACTTTTAAACATTTAAAAGCCCCGCGTTTTATTTTAGCAATAAATAAATTGACGATGATGATGTTGATACTTAAAACCAAGCTGATCCAGAGAGGGTCTTGGTTAGTCTCAGTTGCAGTGGCCACCTTTATTTTATTTTTTTTACTGTATTTTATTTAGTCACTTGTCTTGTACGTTCCTTTTAATTATAATACACAGAATTTTGTTTTGATCTGCAGGGTCTAAAATGCATAACAAACCATATACCTGCCACAGTTTTGCAGCGGTACATTCAGATTCATTGATTCTAACTCTAATTATACAGAGTTGTGTTAACTAGCTGCAATTCACCGTTCTGAAGCTGGTGTCAAGTTTCTGAAAGATGCCCTAATTAATTCATGAGCCATGATCCAAACTTCAAAGGAAATATAGTCATTTATTAGGAGCAACATTCTGGCAATACTCGGATGCAGTTAGGACTGATCCCACGTAGATTTACGTTCCCCTACCACCCTGTCTCTCCCCTCCTCTCTGGCCATGTCATAAATCACATTCTCCAATTAACCACTTTGGCTGGCTGTGAAACCTAACACCCTCCTTCTGATTGCGGTCAGAAAGAATGTATGGAATTCACTTCAGTTCTCCCTCCCTCCTGCTCATGGCAACTTGAAAGCTTTGCAAGTTGACAGCTGGCTTCTGAGGTTGGCAGATTAGAACCATGCTGGAAACTCTTTAAGTTTCTACTAACACGACAAATGAATACTAAAATGCAAATCTAAGCACTTAAAAAAAATTCTCTAGTGGTATTTAACGTGGATAAAACATTATATGCTCATCAGCTTCTGTGTTTATATATTGTTTGAGAGTCAGAAGGCAACTGTGGTCTCTTATGTGCAGGGAGGCTTTTATGTGTGTTTGTCATCATACACAGGTTTGTTTATGTGTGGGATACAACCTCTAGAAGAATCCTCTACAAACTTCCAGGCCATGCGGGTTCGATAAATGAAGTGGCATTTCACCCAGAAGAACCAATAGGTAAGTCCTTCCTATGCATGGCCAGCAACCTTGAACATAAGTGCTAATCAGAGGTGGGTTTCAGCAGGTTCCAACCAGTTCTGGAGAACTGGTAGCAGAAATTTTGAGTAGTTCAGAGAACCAGTGGTAAAAATTCTGACTGGCCTCGCCCCCATTTATTCCCTGCCTCCTGAGTCCCAGTTGATTGGGAGGAAATGGAGATTTTGCAGTATCCTTCCCCTGCCACGTCCACTTAGCCACACCCACCAAGCCACACCTACAGAACCGGTAGTAAAAAAATTTGAAACCCACCATTGGTGCCAATGTGTGAAATTATCCTTTTAAATAATCTTGTTAACATACCCTGAAGGAGGAGTCCTCCTTCCTTGCTGGTTCATTGCTCTGTTAGGTTTGCCTTGACGCTTAGGGTTACATATATTTAAATATTTAAGCTGGTAAAATAAAACAAGTCTCAGAATGGTTCAAATGGGGCCTTTCACTTACCTTTAACCAATTCTGCATTCCTTTCCATCAGTACTTTCTGCGTCTAGCGACAAAAGACTGTATATGGGAGAGATCCAGTGAGGAGGAGGAGGAGAAGAGAACCATGGATTAATTTGGAAGATTTGCAGAACTCGATTGCTTCCAACCAATTTGAAAAGAAGAAGAAGAAGGAAGAAGAAGATGGTCCATGAAGAGACTACAACTGTCATGTTTCCTAGGCAGCGTTAAATCGTCACCTGTCTCCTAAAAGATCTCTTCTTGAATTCTTTAACCACATTTACAGAAGCCTAAGACACACGGCAGTCCTGTTCCATCATTTGGATGGATGCACAACTGCTTTATTTTACCTTTAAAATGTGTGCTCTCTTTTATTTTTTTTGAAAATGTTTTGACCATGGTAAAGTGGGGAAGTAGCATTTAATATTGCATGCTTCCCTAAGATTCGTATGTCATTTTTATATTAAAAAAAATGAAATGCCATATAAAAATTGCAGGTGGAATTTATTGACATATATGTCTTTTGCCGATATATGACAGCCCAGGGGCAGAAGACTGGGCTAGATACAGCAAAGTTACCATATTAAATAATCCTTACAGTGGGTAGCAGCGTGCTAGTGTAATATTTCATATAGATTAATTAGGATTCTTTTTATTGGATTTTTTTTTAACTCAAAAGGATAGCCTAAACTGAATTGCAGAATCACTTGTCTGCTCAACAGTGAATATCACCCAAAATAACCCATTCAGAAAACGATTAATTGATAACGATATACCGTATGGGATTGTGGCTGTCTTCATTCACATACTGTAAGTGGTCTGGTTTTTTTCCCTGTAAATTGTAAATTTACAAAATTTAGTAAATTGCATCTGTTCTTTCCATTACAGTACTGTAAGTGTAGGAAATTTCTTTGAGAATATATTGAAATATATATCTTTTTTTAGAAAAGGAAAAGCTTACTTGAGAGAACACATACCCAAAATCTGTATGGGGTGTATGTACAGTATATTCTCAGTACACCAACTTTGGAAGTTGCGCTTCCGTTGAGACTGTAAAGATACATCTTTCTGTTTTCTGAATAGCAAATAATTTTCAAACTATTAGACGCACCTGAGTATAAGACGCACCATGATTTCAAAGAGGTATGCAAGAAAAAAAAAGTTTTTGCCCTCCCCGGCACCCAGGAGCACTCTGCAGGCCTCCCAAACCCTCTGCGCGTCTCATTTTTGCGAAAAACGGACCTGCTTTTGGCAAAAATGGGATGCGTGAGGCTGGGTTTCAGGAGGTCAAAAATGGCTGTATTTGTTGTATAAGATGCATCAACATTTCCACCCTCTTTTGGGAGGGAGTACGTCTTATACTCCAAAAAGTACGGTAACTGATCTGTCCTATTAAAATATGGGCAGTATTGCAAATGGAACTGTGCGTGGGCTTGCCAGCCGCTCACGCTGAACCATTCCCCTCTCTTCCCCCACCCCCCCGCCTCCGCCCGCCTATCCGTAAAGCCGGAGGTTGGGGAACTCTGCCCTAAATTTACCAAGAGTCCTCTGTACTTTATAGGAGTCGTTTTCCAGGAGGCCTCATTGCCTGTTTAAAAGCCTGTCTAAATCTGTGTGAAACCTCTGTCCCGAATCAAAACACGGCATTGAAAATGAGGTTTGACCAATGAAGGTTATAGAAGAGAATTATTGTCTAGGTATGGAAGCTGGATCTATTAAAAGCCGGGTAAATGGATGATGATGATAATTGCTGTTTGTATTGATTGCTGAAGAGCAAGAGCGGGTCTCCTGGGGTGTGTGACTAGAGCAGAAGTGGGTTTGTGGGTTCTTAAATTATGGATAAGCCTTTTTTTGAATCCAGTACATGCTGCGGGCTTCGCCCCCTTCCCCCCCCACACACACACTGGCAATGCTCCTTGCAAAGAACAGATGTTAGTTTCTTAAGGAAGAAATGCATCATATCCTTTCAATTACATGGCACCCACTGATGTTTCCCTTACCTTTTTTCTCGATAAAGAAAGCATCCTAAGGGAGGTAAGGAGGTAGAGAAAGGAGCCTCTTTGTGAATCATTCAGTAGGTGGGGGGTGGAATGTCCTTTGCCGCTCCAGACAAATGAGTGAAAAAGACAGGGGATTTGCTTTGACGGTGATCAGAAATGACAGTGCCACCTAGACGGGCTAAAGTATTGCAGCTTCCTGGAAGCTTTTTCATGTAAGCAATGAAGTTCCGTGTTAGTACAGGAAACATAATCGGTTTTGGAGCCCGCTGCATAATTCTAACGGGAGCAGTAAAAGTGCATCTCTTCAGACTGCTGATGGCCTTGGGAAACCCAGAGATTTGATCACTTAAAAGAAGCCTTCCAGACGTTCGTTCGGAGCACTAAGGAGCGAGTCTGTGCCTGCTACAAAACACTGACTACACCCGCGAATGGTTCAACTCATAACTTCCAGCCATCCAATCTACTATATTTCCCCCCCAGCAACCCTTATTTTCAATTTTCCCATCCGCAACACAGTTTTCCAAGGCTTTAAATATTCTAATCTTGGAATGATCACTTCCTTCCCCCCCCTCCCCACCTTACAGGATTCTTCTCTCTCTCTCTCTCTCTCTCTCTCTTTTTTTTTTTTTTTTTTTTTTTTTTTGGCATTTTGCAAATCTCAGGAGTCCCCAAGTTTTCTTTTGAGGATGGATGATGAGTCCATAAGGAACCATGCTCGGAAAACGAGAGCCATTATTAGCTCAGGGTTTCTTTCTTCCATAGCCCAAGTCATATACTGAATATGTGCCTCTCAATTAGTAACAAGACCGCTATTAATCAAATGAATGCAGTGAACAACACATGAAGTGGAGTTCAACTGCAAAAGCTTTGTGTTAGCATACCCAAAGTGCTGGAAATGTTATTTTAAAGAGTATAGAATAGTATAACAGAGTTGGAAGGGATCTTGGAGGTCTTCTAGTCTAACCCTCTACTTAGGCAGGAAGCCCTACACCGCTTCAGAGAAATGGTTATCCAACATCTTAAAAACTTCGTGTTGGAGCATTCACAACTTCTGGAGGCAAGTTGTTCCACTGATTAATGGTTCTAACTGTCAGGAAATTTCTCCTTAGTTCTAAGTTGCTTCTCTCTCTTGATTAGTTTCCACCCATTGCTTCTTCTCCTGCCCTCAGGTGCTTTGGAGAATAGCTTGACTCCCTCTTCTTTGTGGCAGCCCCTGAGATATTGGAAGACTGCTCTCATGTCTCCCCTAGTCCTTCTTTTCATTAAACTAGTCCAGGGGTCAGCAACCTGCAGCTCTGGAGCCGCATGTGGCTCTTTCACCCCTCTGTTGCGGCTCCCTGTCACTCAAAACATGCATCACAACTGCCAATGTGCGACACCCACCGGCACACGATGTATTGAGCTTTTCAACCCCCGGTAGGCCAACCATGGATAAATCCAAGAAAAGAAAAGTTTCAGAAGAAAACAGAACATTTAATTCAACGACATATGCTAGTTTTGTGGCCGCTCAAGAAATAGGCAGGCACGGGAAGGGTTTTGTGGCTCCCGGTGTTTTCTTTTCTGTGGGAAACGGGTCCAAATGGCTCTTTGAATATTTAAGGTTGCAGACCCCTGAACTAGACATATCCAGTTCCTGCAACCATTCTTCATAAAGTTTTAGCCTCCAGTGAGTCCCCTAATCATCTTCGTTGCTCTTCTTTGTATGTTAGCATATTTAATTATGATTGCATTAATATCCAACTTTTATTTTGTAGAACTCAAGGCAAGCATACATAATGTTCCCACCTCATTTTACCCACACACAAACACACACACCAAAAAGCCCCACTGAGGTGCAGGGCCGGATTTTCCTATAGGCTAACTAGGCTTCAGCCTAGGGCCTCAAGATCAAGAGGGGCCTACATTCAAATTGTTAGCAAAATTAAAATTACACTTTCACTATAGATGAAAGGGCCTCATAAGTGGAATAGCCTAGGGCCTCTTTTCATCTAAATCCGGCCCTGCTGAGGTGGGTTGGGCTGAGAGCAAGGGACTGGCCAAAGTCACCCATCCCGCTTTTCTGCCTAAGGAAGAACTAGAACTCATGATCTGATAACATATCCAGCGTCTTATCCACCCCAGCTGCATTGTTTTAGCATTTGCTCCCTTAAAAGGAGAGAAAACTAAGCCTTTAGGTTTGTTTGTTTGTTTGTTTTTTGCAACTGAGGAGATGTGGCTTTCAGAAGTAAAAAAAATAAATAAAAATCAGCTGTGTATGATAATACAGTAAAACGATGATCATGGTTAAATTTTGACCGCGCTTAGAAAATCATTAACAACATTTCCATCTGTCAGTTACAAAAAGTCATCCTTGATCCACATATATGCTATGCTGATCAGTTACGACATCCTAGATTGCCAGTTTTTGGGTGGAATGAAGAACTGGCAGCTGTGATTTTGCGGTTTTTTTGCATATTTATATTTAAGTTTCTAATCTTTGATCAAAGAATACCTTCTCTCTAGATCCCTGAAGTGTGCCTTCTCTGTATCAGCACCTGCCCTCTGGAATGAGGTGTCCCCCCCCACCCTTTAGATCCAAAAGGTTGCCACCCTATGTATCAGTGGTGGGTTTCAAAATTTTTTACTACTGGTTCTCCGAACTATTCAAAATTCCCGCTACCGGTTCTCCAGAACTGGTCAGAACCTGCTGAAATCCACCTCTGCTATGTATGCTTTTTCAAGAGGCAACTGGACTTTCTGGTTTTTCTTTGAAGACATTTTGCTTCCCATCCAAGAAGCTTCTTCAGGCTCAATTGGAGAATCTCCAAAGACAACCGTACGTATATTTCAAAGAGCCCTGAAGATGTGGCTCTTTTGCCCAGCCCTTTGGTAAGGATGATTGACACCCCTTTTCTTCTTTCTCTTTATTCCCATCTGGGTTTTTTTAATTCTGCCATCTTTGTTCTTTTGGGGGTTGTTTTCTTGCTTTTAAAAAAACCAAGTTTGCCCCTGCTGTTAAGGTGACATATAAAGTAAAGGTAAAGGTTCCCCTCGCACACATGTGCTAGTTGTTCCCGACTCTAGGGGGCGGTGCTCATCTCTGTTTCAAAGCCGAAGAGCCAGCACTGTCCGAAGATGTCTCCGTGGTCATGTGGCCGGCATGACTAAATGCCAAAGGCACATGGAACACTGTTACCTTCCCATCAAAGGTGGTCCCTATTTTTCTACTTGCATTTTTTACGTGCTTTCGAACTGTTAGGTTGGCAGAAGCTGGGACATATACATTTGCTAAATAAATAAGCCTCCAAAAGCCTCAAGTTTCTTGCCCTGGGATGAGCCAGATTAAATGGGATGTGCAATGGAAATGAATGAATTGTCCCATCTTTGTTTACGAGGAAGATGTTGCTTACTAACCCCCTCTTTTTTATCCTCAGGAAAATGATTCGGATGGACTGTCCTTGCTAGTCCTTTTACCCACAGCAAAATGGGAGCCTGATCGGCTCCGAAAGACCAACTCAGCCTGCAGCTTTATTCAGTTTCATTAGCCTTGCTGCCCGAGCGAAACCCTCCGAGGCCAGCTCCTCCTTTTGCTCGGGTGCCCTGGCAAGGTAACTGCCTTTCCACGTAATTAACCAATATAAAAACATAACAGCCAAACAATCAAATGCAGGCAGTGTGCATCTTATTAATTAAATCACCAGGACAGGGACTGCTGGAGTAATTAACTGCTAAACAGCAGAAGGAGCTTCTGCTTAAGCAATTTGCATTTAAGCAGGAGAGTTGGAGGATGCTCAGCATGGCCCAGCCCCATGGCAAGATGATGTCAGGCCTTGCCAAGCCTGCATTGGGCCACAGTGGTCATGCAGGGTGAGGAGGATGGGAATTGTAATCCAACACAATGTGGATGTGACAGATAGATGTATTTTAAAGTAGAAAACATCCTTTGTGTGAGAACTAATTTTCCTCCTGCTGTTGGTGTAATCAGATAATGCTATATTGCACCGAGTTGCCCTTCTTACAAAGGAGATGAATATTGTATAAAAGTGACCTGCAATAAAATCTACAACATACAGTAACTCCGTTTTTTTCAACCTTGATAATTTTAAGATGTTGTTTGCTGGCTGGGGAATTCTGGGAGTTTTAGTCCACTCTTCTTAAAGTTGTCAAGCTTGAGAAATACTGTAGGAACTGATAATAAGAGCCTAGCAATTTCCCCCTTCCCCAAGTGACTCCAACCCCATATCCCTTACTTAGTAGCTGCATTCAGGCTTTATTTTAAATGCCATTTAAAATAATTTGTTAAAGGAACTAGGAACAAGAAAGTGCCAATCTTGCAAAAACAAGCAAAGTAATTGGGACCATGAAAAAATAACAATCCTGCTTTATTTATTTTTTTCAAACCACAACCAGAAATCGTGTATTTTGAATATTATTTTGAATTTGATTACTGTATTAGTTCCATATTTTAAGTCAATGGTGGAATTCTTTTTTTTTTTTACTACCAATTCTGTGGGCGTGGCTTGGTGGGCGTGGCAGGGGAAGGATACTGCAAAATCTCCATTCCCACCCCACTCCAGGGGAAGGATACTGCAAAATCTCCATTCCCACTCTGAGGCCAGCCAGAGGTGGTATTTGCCGGTTCTCCGAACTACTCAAAATTTCCGCTACCGGTTCTCCAGAACCTGTCAGAACCTGCTGAATTTCACCCCTGTTTAAAGTCCCTTTGTAATGTGTATGTCATATCAGGAAGGAAGGAAGGATCAGATAAGACTCTTGAGGATTTTGTCATCCAACCAGGGAGCCCCGTTTCGATACTGTTGTGAAAAAAAAGAAAAGGTTTGCCTCTAAGGCTAAACCAAAAACATACTAATACATTAGGGATTCCCTTTAGATTCTAAAACATTTCTGTGTCCAAAGCACCCATGGATTTGAATGCCAATAAAGTCTAATTCCACTATCCTTGATGGAACAAAAGATGTTTAGAAATACAATGCTCTATTTCAGTTTCCAAGGTGAGCTACAGTTTTCACAAGATGTCCATGAACCCGTGCGCTTGTCATGAACGATTCTAGTTTGGGGCAATTGTGGGGAACAGAACGAGGCCTGGAGAAATGCAACCCTGGACACTTTGGCTGATCACTGCAATTTTGGTTGGGTTTCTTAGCTATATGTCTTTTATCAAGCCCTCCTGGGACCTCAAGTTCCTTAGAAGATGGAGTAACCTTTCCTTTCTTTTCAGTCCTATTTTTTTTTTCTATTTCTCTTATTCCCCTATTCAAACTTAGAAGCGAGAAACAATATAAGCAGCCTGGGAGTAAGGAGACTATCTTGGCTGTCATCAAAGAAAGAAAGAAAAAAAAAAAAAACAGCCCAGGAAATCTCCAAGGATTTACATCAACATGCAATTCTGGCACAGAGAAAATTGTTTTCTTAAGCAGCTGCGTGGTTTGGAAGGAATAATTTGCTTAAAGACATGCTCCACTCTAAATTAAATCTACCCAGGGATCTACCTAAACTCTCCATATTATGTTGAGAAATTTGTGTGTGTGTGAAATGGCAGCTTCAGAAGGAACCTTAAAGTAGGGACAAAAAAAGCCAAAATAGTAGCAGTGATGGTGCCATCAAAGTGCCCAAAAGTTTTGCGTGTATGTGTGTTGCTCTTTGATGGCATCATGATGGCCACTGTCTTGATTTTTTTTTTTAAACCTTAACCTGCAGACACGCTTGTCATTCGCTTGCCATTTTAGAAAGGGAAAGACCTGAAAATTTTGATTGATGGATTGATTGATATCCCACCCTTATTATTTTTTTTACAAATAACTCAAGGTGGTGAGTATATCCAACACAGTGACTGGTCCAAAGTCACCCAGATGGTTTTCGTGGCTAAAGCGGTACTTGAACTCATGGTCTCTTGCTTTCTAGCCTGGTGCCTTAACCACTAGACCAGTGTTTCTCAACCTTGGTAGCTTGAAGATGGGTGAGCTTCAACTCCCAGAATCCCCCAGCCTGCACCACAAGAGCTATTTATAAGATTAAAAGGAGGCAAAAGAGGGAGAGGAGGAGGAGGAAGAGGAGGGAGGAAGAGCAATAGCACTTATATACTGCTTAGTATATAAGCTATACAGTATATAGCTATACAGCAATAGACTTATATACTGCTTCACAGTGCTTTACAGCCCTCTCTAAGCGGTTTACAGAGTCAGCCTATTGCCCCCAACAATCTGGACCCTCATGTTACCCACCTCGGAAGGATGGGAGGCTGAGTTCAAGCTTGAGCCGGTGAGGATTGAACCCCTGGCACTCGGCAGAATTAGCCTGCAGTACTGCATTCTAACCACTGCGCCACTATGACTCTTTCCTAAGCACATCTATTCATCCTACCATGTCAGATAGGATGATCACACTCCTTGTCCCTTCCTTTAAATATTGCCATCTGATGGGAGCTAGGAAGCACACCTTTTCTGTAGCAGCCCCTGCCCTATGGCACAACCTCTCCCCTAAAGTTTGACAAACCTCCACTCCAATTGTGGGAGTTATTTTACTACTGGTTCTGGTGGGCGTGGCTTGGTGGGCGTGGCAGGGGAAGGATACTGCAAAATCTTCATTTCCTCCTGATCAGCTGGGACTTGGGAGGCAGAGAATAGATGGGAGCGGAGCCAGTCAGAGGTGGCATTTACCGGTTCTCTGAACTACTCAAAATTTCCGCTACCGGTTCTCCAGAACCGGCCAGAACCTGCTGAATACCACCTCTGCTCCACTCCCTTAGCCTTAGCTTCGCCCCCACCCACCCCAAGCACTGGGATTAGATGAGGTGACAATCTATTGGAAAACTTGACTTGGTACCAGGTTTTTGTTTTTAATGTGTTGGGTTTTTATAGTTAGTTTTAATAGTTAGTTTTAATCAAAGAGAGAAGCGACCTGGAATTAAGGAGAAACTTCTCAACAGTGAGGACAATTAAACCTGTGCTTGCCTCCAGAAACTGTGGGCACTCCGTCACTGGATGTTTTTAAGAAGAATGTAGGACTAGGCACTCACTTATCTGAAATAATATAGGTCAGTGATGGCAAACCTTTTCGGCACCAAGTGCAAAAAAGGTAGCACCGAAACATCACGTGTGTGTGCTCATCGGGGCTACCTTCTGGAAAAGCCCAACTTCCAGATTCTAGCGTGCATGCACGCCCGACGATCAGTTGGCCAGTGTGCACACACAGGCCGGTTTTCAGCACTGCCGCGTGCACAAAGGGATCGTGCTCCAGAAAAGCCGAACTTCTAGATTCTAGTGCGCATGCGTGCCCAATGATCAGCTGGCTGGTGCACATGTGCAGGCTGGTTTTCAGCACTGCTGTGCACACGAAGGACAGCTAATTGTCGCGCACGCATGCGCACCAGAAACCTGGAAGACAAACAGGCAAGGCTGCACGTGCCGGGCGACATGGCTTTGCGTGCCACTTTGGGCATGCGTGCCATAGGTTCGCATCACGGGTATAGGTTGTCCTCCTTGAGCACGGGGCTGGACTAGAAGACCTCCAGGGTCCCTTTCGGCTCATTCATTCTAATTCTAATATGGTTTTTATGTTGTTTTAATTCCTGACGGGGAGCTGACCAGGGAGCTTGCTATAAGATACCTAAATAAAACGAGCTGAATTAAGTTTGAGAACACTCCCCAAAAAATATCCGGTGCTTTTTGCTGGCAGGCAAGGAACGAGATGTGTGGCATCTGAAGCATGTGAAGTGAAGTTGCTAGGGAGGCCCTGCCTTATAGCTGGGTCATCAGTGGTGGGTTTCCAAATTTTTTACTACCGGTTCTGTGGGCGTAGCTTGGTGGGCGTGTGTTAAGGATATTGTTGTTGTGTTACCAACCAGCAGAGTAAATGCACAAGGAAACGTTGCTGAGAGCAATGAATAAGAGATATGCAAACTGGTTTATCAAAAGCTTACTTTATAGTAGAAAAACAGTCTCATAGTCTTTAAACAAATTCCAAGTCTTTGCCAGTTAAATCAGTCCAGTAGTTACAGAATCTTCTTACCAAACAAACATTAGTTGGTTAGAATAACAAACTCACTCTGGTTCACAAACCACGATGGTTACAGATCCATCCAACGATGATTACAGATAGCCACTCCTCACTATGGTAGCTTATCATAGCAGCTTCATCATCAATGAATATGTTACAGTACCTTGCTTAAATACTCTCACAACCAGTCATTACCTGATTACAGCATGACTCAGCATTACAATGAATACCTTTAAAGTAACATAATACATTTACAGATTAAAGTTACAGTACACTTATATTACCTGGACAACTAGTTAGGCTCAAACCATATCCTAACAGTGTGGCTTGGCTTGGTGGGCATGGCAGGGAAAGGATACTGTAAAATCTCCATTCCCATCTCACTCCAGGAGAAGGTTACTGCAAAATCCCCATTTCCTCCCCATCAGCTGGGACTCGGGAGGCAGAGAATAGATGAGGGCAAGGCCAGTCAGAGGTGGTATTTACCGGTTCTCCGAACTATTCAAAATTTCCACTACCGATTCTCCAGAACTGGTCAGAACCTGCTAAAAACCCACCTCTGTGGGTCATGACCTGGATGCAAAAGAGGGTCTCGTGCAGGTACATTGTTGTGTGCAGGCTTGTCATATCTTGTCCCATTTGTTTGCTCCCAGACTGTAAATAAATGTTGATGGATCGATCGATTGATTGTCCTATTTTGCAGCAGACAACCCTGCCTTCGCTAGCCTCCAAGGCTTCTACCAGCCTGCTTATGTCGAATGTTACTCTATCTGAATGGGTAACTGCATTTAACATACTTTTTAAAAAAAAGTATCATTGTGTCATTGAGCTGTTGTCCAACCACCACAGACAGGAATGGAGAAAGCACATCAGGACCGGGACTAAAAATTTCACTTTGCTACAGTGGTGAAATCCAAATATTTTTACTACCGTTTCTGTGGGCATGGCCTGGTGGGCGTGGCCTGGTGGGCGTGGCAGGGGACGGGTACTGCAAAATCCCCATTCCCTCCCCACTCCTGGGGGAAGGATATTGCAAAATCTCCATTCCCACCCAACTCTGGGGCCAGCCAGAGGTGGTATTTACCAGTTCTCTGAACTACACAAAATTTCCGCTACCGGTTCTGCGAACTGCTCAAAATTTCCACTATCAGTTCTCCAGAACCTGTCAGAACCTACTGGATTTCACCCCTGCTTTGCTATTACAAAGAAATAATCTGAAACTACTATGTGCTGTAAAAGAAAACATGCTATGCCAGAAATTGCAGCTTTGTGGCAGCTTTTGTGTCATCTTTGGCAGCGATGCACTGATGCAAAATAAATGAGTTTTGGTCAAATACGTTTGGATTTGATTTTCTGTTTTTTTTTCTTTTAGGGGAGGGGCTTACATTTTGAAATAGTAATTTATTTTTTAACATTCAGCAATAAGCAAGAAATGGATAACAGGACCCCAAACTCTAAGGGAATAGAACCGTCAGGAAAACTGACCCTCTATTTAAAGCTTACCGCCCGTTCAAATTAAAACCCCACTACCTTTTAAATATTTCTTGCTTCTGTTGGCTGAAATGCAACATTTGGGTATTGTGGATAATAGGTTACCATCTTGATTAAAAGGAAAAAAAAATGGATTTGAAATTAATTGGTACAGCAAGCTTTGCAACAGGATAAAAAGAGGTCGCTGTTATGGCATTTATTGCAATAGAGGGAAAACATGAGCGGCCCCAGAACCAAAGGGACATTAAAAAAAATAATCTTAAACACAGTATGCTTGTGAGTGTTAAGCAATTGTCTTCATCAGTTCCCACCATAGAAAAATGGGAAACTGTGCTGCTGAGTTTCAGTAATGTGTGGAACTACTGAAATTTGGCAAAATCATCTGGAGGGTTGGGGGGTGGGCGGGGAAGGAAGCCGGATGAGCTTCTGATTGTACGTGAATATCGAATGATGCTGATCTTTCACAACAAAGAAATTTGGGAGAGAATTAGTTTCCCCTTTCTGCTCCTTCCATGCAGCTGCAGATCAAAGAGGGGCGAAAGAGAAGAAGAAAAATGACCTATAGACAGGTTAGAACAGTGATGGCTAACCTTTACCGGACCGAGTGCCCAAAGCGCATGTCCGAACCCACAAAATGCAATGCGCATACAGCCCTGCTCATGTACCCTGCGCATGTGCACACGGCCCCACATGCACCACCATGCATGCACACATGGTCCCCACATGCTCCCTGATCTGTCCCCGTCTACACACACACACAAACACAGCCAGCCGAGGGTTAAGAAAGTACTTGGCACGCACACAGGTCGTTATCTCAAACTTGGCAACAATATAATCACCGTCTGCCAAGAGCTTTTACTGCAACAGATAACATAAAATTACATACGCATTGCAAATAGTCCAGCAAAACAATATCCCTTCGGCAGCTTCAGACGTTGTTCAAGTGACTAGCCAGAGTTCGTTTTTGTTCGTCATGGAGTTTTACCAGCCACCACCCTCTCTTATATAGTCTCTGGGGTGTGGTCCAGTGACTCAGTTCTAATCCCTAGCATGCCTCCTTAACTGCTGCAACCGTTTATCACGCCTTCGTTGGCGTGCATCCAGGAATGACGGCTCTCCTTCTTCGCTCTCATCAGAGACACCTGGTTCCTGGCTAATCTCCTCTCCCTCGGCCAGCACCTGAGACAGTGCCAGAGGGGAGGGGCCTGGAGAGGGAGGCCTGGCTGACTCCTCTCCCTCATGTTCGGAGCCTTCTTCCTCCAATGAGATAGGCTCAGAGGGCGGGGCCACAACACTCCCCGTGCATACGGGTGCAGCCCCTGCATGCACCCCACCCCCCATGCATGCGTGCATGTCCCCTGCGTGTGCCCCACTCCCCACTCATGCACCCCCCATGCATGCCCACGCACCTCCCACATGCACAGCAGAGACCCAAAGACCACCTGGCCGGCGGGAGGTGCGTGAGCATGCACGGCGGAGCTGAACTGGGGTGATGGCTTGCGTGCCCACAGGGGGGGCTCTGCATGCCACCTCTGGCACCCGTGCCATAGGTTTGCCATCACAGGGTTAGAAGAACATACATTTAACCCGGTTCAGGTAGTAGATCATTCATTCATTCATTCATTCATTCATTCATTCATTCATTCATTCGTTTATTTATTCATTGAATTTCTGTGGCCGCCCAACTCAACCAACTCCTGTCTAAAATATTTAAAACAAAACAATTTAGGAGGCATCCAAATAATAATTTTTAAAAAATAATCCACAAAACAATGACTTGTCTGGAGTATTTCAGAGACCTGCTGTGGATGCAAAAATGCAGATTTAAAAATTAACGATTATCTAACATCCAAGACGGAACAAAAGAAACGGGGTGAGAGGCATCCAGACAGAAGGCACCACTCCCTGCCACGCATACATGCCCCCTTCCAAGTCATCCTTGTGACTACTCGTGAGTAATATGGAAATGACTGTCTGGCGAAAAGCGGTTTTCTTCAACAACCCAATGAACAAATCCGCACCGAGGAGCCCTCTGAAGAGCCAGAGCGGACATGGGCTGTCCATCAACGGTGCTCCCCGAGGAATCCGCGCAAGGAGTAGGCAATGCACAAAGCTAGTCAGGTCCGCTTCTATTGTCTGACAGTTTGCAAAATGAAGCCTACGTCTAAAGAAAGGAGCTTCCTTCCCCGCACCGTGGGGGTGGGGGTGGATGGAGAGATGGGGAAAGGGGACAAACCGTAGGACACCCCTGTGCTGAAGACATTTGACAGATGGTAGACTTGGAGATGTCCTTGGCCAGAGACCTGCTAATGGACAAATACAATGCAAACATTAGTGCACGGCAAACATCAAGGATGCTCCAGGGACGGTCGGGAGACGATGTCTTGAAGCCCCTGTGAAATCAGGTTGGCAGCTTATGAAAGATGCAACTCCATTTGCACATGGGCCTCACATGCATGCACACACACGCACACACACACACACAAAAGCCAATCAATTCAGCATCCTATAGATGCAGTAGGAATACTCTTCATTTCTTTCTTTGCTTGCAAGCCTGATGTCCTTGCTTGTCTCTCTCTAGTCTAGCAGAATTCAGAAGACAGCATAGCTATAAAGTACACAAAAATACACAGAGAGACACACCGTATGCAGGAATGTTGTCTAAATTAAGCAATTGCTGGTTCCAACAGTAGTTTTAAGCCCCAATGGTCTCCTTAGAAGAGTGTCGTGAGATGCCTTAGGATTTACTCCCAGGAAATACAAGTGGGGCTAGCAAAGGGAGCTTCTCATCCATTCCCAAGGGCAGAGGGTGGCCAGGACTTCTCTCCTAGGTTTGCTTGTCATTCAGTCTCCCCTTCCCCATTTTTTTTCTGATGTAGGTGTCCTCTGAGTCTGAAGTTGCATCTGCAATTTTATTGCAAGAGGGCATTTCTGATTTGTGTTTGCACTACTGTACAGGGCACAATCATAGGACAAGAAAGCAGTAAGCAGCCTACACTTCAGGTTTCCATATAAATACCAGCCAGAGCCCCAGCCTTGAGTGGAAAGAAGCTCATTTCCCCACTGATTCTCCAAAGGGTCACAGCATCGAGCACTTGCCATGGTGTTGATGGCCAGATGAGAACTTGAAATGTTTTTCTCCTTTCCTGAAGTCATTGTGCACCAGGCCTGCCCTAGAGCAAAGCCAGGGGTGGGTTTTGAAAGAAGGTGCAATAGCTTTCCCCCCCAGACTAATAAAGATTCAGGAGATTGTTGTATGTAAACAGTCGGTTGCAAGCTTATTATCAGCAAAATACCAGTTCTCCAGTTAGAAAACAGCTATTGAATGAATGAATGAATGAATGAATGAACGAAGATAGATAGATAGATAGATAGATAGATAGATAGATAGATAGATAGATAGATAGTCTAAATTTGGAAGAGTTGTTGTAACCTCATCCTACGCATCTCAATAAATCTTGTTAAAGAGAACTTGGGGAGAATTGTGCTTGGAAAGAATTATAAAGGAATCCTCACTGAACCACAGTAATTGGGACCAGAATTTCCATTGCTTAACGATGCACAATGTCACATGATTGTGTGACTTAGCAATGGCAGTTCTGGCAGTCTGTGGTTACCATGGTTAAATAAATCACCATAGGTTGTTAAGCGAGGACCTCACACAGAGTCGTATGAGGTCCTCGCTTAACAACCTATGGTGATTTATTTAACCATGGTAACCACAGACTTCTGACTTCTTGCTAGCTTCCCCAGTAACTTTGCATGAGAGAAGTCAGCAACAGGGAAGATCGCAAATCACAATCGTGTAACTGTGGGGTGCCGTGATGGTGGGAAATGTGGATCAGTTGCTGAGCACCCTGGTGTCAACGTTCCAAGTAATGTACCCGTAGAAAACAGAACTCCGAGGCAGGCAGGTTCCTCAAGGAATAATTTATTGAATACTTGATATTGGCACAGCTGGTGAAAGCCAACTCTGAAAGTTCCCGTGGCTTTCACCTAATTAAAAGTAAAAGCTTTCCCCTTCCCCAGTCACTAATCACACTGTCCAATCCAGGTGCTGGCCGGTTGCTTGGTTACTTGCTTCTTCTCTGGCCAGTCACCTGTGAAGATGTCCTTGGTTCCCACAGGAACACTTTATTGTTTTGGCTACACAACCCCATCTAACTATTTCCCCCCTCCCACTGTTGCGTGGCAACCCTGAAGCTTCCAAGATGGCCTCAGCCCAGTTCACTTCAGGAGTGACACCTGGATTGTGATCACATGAGTGGAGGGAAATCGTGATGGTTGGAACTCCAAGGTCTGGTCATAAGTACCACTCATTCAGCTGCCAAAGACCCAGATAAATGAATAAACCTGCAGTTAATTCCTCTCAGCCAACGCTTCTGGTAGCCAACTGTTTATGATGTTACTTTCTCCACGTTCTTTTGCAATTATATTTGTATTTTGGTCTGTGACTGTAAATAAAAGTTATTATTATACATATGAATAAACCTGCAGTGATCTGAATTGTTTCTTACTGATTCATAATTTCTGCTAGGGCATGTAGCATTATATTCAAATTTTTTGTACTACCGGTTCGGTGGGCGTGGCTTGGTGGGCGTGGCAGGGGAAGGATATTGTAAAATCTCCATTCCCATCCCACTCCAGGGGAAGGATACTGCAAAATCCCCATTTCTTCCTGATCAGCTGGGGAGACAGAGAATAGATGCGGGCAGGGCCAGTCAGAGTGTTGTGACCCAGGCCCAAATAGGTAGTTTTAGACGCAAACAGTTCCAAAACAAACAGACTTTATTAGAACAGCTGAGAATTAACTCATTCTCAGCGTAGTCCAAACTAAATTAAAACAAATTCTTCTTAACACAAATTCTTCAGTCTAATCACCAACCTTGGTATAATTAGGCAAACTGCCAAAGGCTTCTCTTGGCAAAAGTTCAAAAGCAGAAGACGCCGACAAAAGATAAGTGCAGCAAGACAAGAACAAGTCTATCAACGTTGTTTTCCGACAAAGAGCCCAAGAGCCATTGCTGGTCTTTTAAGCTTTATGGGAGGGGCCAATCATCTCTTGGCCCTACTCCCCGAGTTGTCTTCTTTGCTTTAGCTGCTCTTGCCTTCTGGCAGTTCTTCTCATACATGCACTAGGAACAGGCTCCTCCTGTTCCTCTGCCTCTCTACTGTCAGCCTCTGGAGGCTCCAGAGTCTGCACATCACGCCCTGATGGCCCTGGCCCCATCTCTGCCTCCGACGCAGAGCCTTCATCTGGGCCTTCCCCAGCCTCCTCGCTGTCCGACTCTGCTGCCAGCTCTGCAGGCTCCTGGCAGACCACAACACAGAGGTGGTATTTACCAGTTCTCCAAACTACTCAAAATTTCTGCTACCGGTTCTCTAGGACAGGTCAGAATCTGCTGAAACCCACCTCTGATTATATCTATAGTTTGGGGAAATACGGTACTGAAGTTACCCAGTCCAGTGGTAGCTTGTAAAAGTACTTGTAAAAGTAGTCCCAATTCAAGATCCTCCACCCAGCTTTATTTCTACCCAACTCTTATCTCCATATAATAATAGGTTTCATTGCTTGTAATCATAACCAGTGATTCATAAATGATTCATGTATCTGGATAAGTCATGATAGCATCATGTTTGAGAAGCTTCTTGCTAAGCCATAACATGATTGCTTAGTTTCAATTTGGCATGTTATATTAACTTAACTGTTGTGATTAATTCAATTGATCATAGTTTACAGCCATTCGTGAACCCAGCCAGAGAATTAGGCAGTTGTGTTCATCTCTCCGTGGCATTCGTGTTACTCAAAATGTGACTCTTCCCATTGATTTTCATTGGGATCTGCTACATTGGCCCAAACTCATAACGACAGAGAACAACTCATAGGTTATTTTGCACATTGCTCTAAATCAGACTTCAATATGGCTGGCTAATTGGTTCAGGGCATTTTAGGAAGGTCACCGTATGTGAGCCAGACTATCACACAAGTTGCTATGTGATTGCTGGGGGCATAATACAGTACAGTACATGAAATGAGTACAGAAATACAGTTTAAACACAGTTTAGTTGCTTTGGGAGTTCTGGGAACCAAGTCTTGACCAATAATTTTCCCAAACTGATGGAGATGGCAGGTTTTTTTTAAAGCTTTTAAACCATCAATAAGATAAGTTTTTCAGTGAAAGGGAGTTCCAACCCTATCATTTATAATCCTTTTCTTTCTCTCAAGAGACTCAGTATAGTCCTCCTGAAATATTATAACAATAAGAATCCTGTGAAATAGATTGGCCTGAGAGAGACAAGAGAAATGGAGGAGAGGAGAGGAGAGGAGAGGGAGGGAGAGGGAGAGGGAGAGGGAGAGGGAGAGGGAGAGGGAGGGAGAGAGAGAGAGAGAGAGAGAGAGAGAGAGAGGGAGGGAGGGAGAGGGAGAGAGAGAGAGAGAGAGCGCCAGTGAGGGCTATTGTATCTCAGCTGCAAAAAATATGAGTTGACCACAAATATGTCAGCAAAGAGTTCAGAGTTTTCTGACCACTAGGCTTCACAACCTAGTGGAGATTTGAATCTGGACCTTCTAGACAATCCAGTTCTAGCACTCAGAATCAGAAATCTTCCCCAGGGAAATTCAAGGAAATTGAAACGAGACCAGTTCACAAGGCAGCCGTCAGAAAATCAGAATGTCAGTGGAAACACTTTAGTTCTAAATTTGAAATAGTTCAGTTGCTGCAATTTTTGTAGCCTCATTTCCCCCCTTAATAAATCATTTTTTTTATTATTATTATGTCAAGTTCTCTGGCTTGCCTGCAAGATCTTGGAATTGTACCACCAAAGATCTGCCTATGCGATCTTACGGCGGTAGAATCTGATTAATTCTGTTCTGATGGAATCCACGACTCCCTAAATGGGCGCCATTGTTGCCATTGGCTACTTATGTCCAGTAGTTGTTACACAGGGTGGGGTGGAATATAGGGCTCTGGCTTTTAAGCCTCTGTCTTAATCTCCTGTGGCTCCCCCAGTCATTGCTCATCCAACTTTGACAGAATCTGGCTGCACATTGTCCTGACAACTGTGGCAATGCAGTGTTGAGTTAACGGAAAGAAGGCCTTGGTGGGTTCCCTGTAGATCTCTAGATATCGAAAGGGGTTATGGAATTTCCTGGCTCCTTTTAATTACTTCCTACTCACAGTCAAGTGGCAGGCGCTCATTTGCATATGTTTACTCCGTGCTGACTTGCAGAACAGGCAAAAAATAAAATATCTCTCTGCAGCCATGGTAACCCAAATGGCCAGCTTCCCATCTCCAACAATACACCAAGATGAGCATTCTCTCTAGCCTATTTGGCAGTGGGGTGGGGAGAAACCAGGATAACAAACTAGATAGCCGCTGCTAACCCTGGCCCAGGGATCCTGAAAATAATCCAGATAATGGGGTGACATACGCCACAGCCAAATGGCCCTCATTTTTGGACGTGTGGCATCTAAAACTTCAGGTTCACCAACAAAACGGCTTCAGGATGTCTGGAAAGAGGGTGGCCACATCTGCGGGATCATGGTCCTATCCCCCCTTTTAATTTCTTTAAAATAAAAATAGCAAAAAAAAAAAAAGTAGGAAAAAGATCTGAGGTGGCGCAGTGGTTAGAGTGCAGCACTGCAGGCTACTTTTGCTGCCTTCCGGCTGCCTGCAATTTGGCAGTTCAAATCTCACCAGGCTCAAGGTTGACTCAGCCTTCCATCCTTCCGAGGTCAGTTAAATGAGGACCCAGATTGTTGGGGGCAATAGGCTGACTCTGAAAACCACTTAGAGAGTGCTGTAAAGCCCTGTGAAGTGGTATATAAGTCTAAGTGCTATTGCTATTGCTAAAAAGCAAGGGAAGGCAATTTGGCTGCAGAATCAACAGAGTTGCTTTGGCTGATCTGATCTGGCTGGTTAGGTGGGTGTCCTCCTTCTCCCTCATTACTCCATGTGCATCTCTCCCAAAGCACTTTACTCAGTGGGGGAGGATGACCATCCAAGATAGGAGGGTACAGATCTTGGGTCAAAGTGTGGGAAGAAATATCCATCTGATTCAGTTCCAAGCTGGGAGAAAGACACTGGAAACATGGAGGCTGATTGGAAAGATGGTTTATTGATGAAGCAGAATCATATGTGGCTCTGGGCAGCTGACCATATGGAGTTGAGAGTGGGGGATATTTATACCGTCTCTTGGGCTTTGCACTTGAACTTCCGGTTCTTGTGGAAGAACATGTATTTTATTTGCTGTTGTAGGGGTTATGCAGGGGTCATAGCTGGCTCTGTAGATTGTCTGAGCTGAGTTTGGTTGAATTTTTTACTGCTGATGATTTGTTGGATCTTGGGCAGGGGTGAAATCCAGCAGGTTCTAACAGGTTCTGGAGAACCGGTAGCAGAAATTTTGAGTAGTTCGGAGAACCAGCAAATACCAGAGTGGCCCCAGAGTGGGGTGGGAATGGAGATTTTGCAATATCCTTCCCCCAGGAGGGGAGGGAATGGAGATTTTGCAGTATCCTTCCTCTGGAGTGGGGTGGGAATGGAGATTTTGCAATATCCTTCCCCTGCCACGCCCACCAAGCCACGCCCATAGAACCGGTAAGGAAAAATTTTGGATTTCACCCAATCTTGGATGCTTATGAATAGAGCCATCTATCTCTTTATCTCTTAAATTCTAACATCTGCTGAGGGCTATTAAGAAAGGTGGGGGCTGCTTTCCAAGAGCATGTTTCTCCATTCCTCCTTTAGGGGAAATATAATATTCTGCCTTTTTAAATATTTCCTAGAATCCTAAAATATTTCATTCTTCTAGGAGAGGGGTGGGTGCTAACTTTCTACAAAAGCTATACAGTAGCTGCTCCCCCTCCTTCTCCCTCCAGACAAGCTCAAGGTCCTTTTAATGAATGCTACACGGACAATGCATGCAAAAAAAAAAAAAAAAAACCAACAGGGCTTTGATTGTGTAGTCAGAGCCGCTGCCTTGACTTCTTTTATACACAGATAGCACCTACTTTTACATGGGTTTCTAAAAGCCACTTGACATTTCCTATCTGTTTCTGAACTGGCCTGAAATTTGGCCTTTAGTTACATGAAATAAAATAAAACTGTTGGGAGGGAAAATCCATCTGGTTCAAATTCTAAGCTGGGAGAAAGACGCTGGAAACAACATGGAGGCTGATTGGAAAGATGGTCCATGTATTTTTTCTTTTTTTTTTAATTGAAAAGTTTTACAAAGAAAATCCCCCCCCCCAATCCCACCACCCCCACCCCGCTTCCCATCCCACCCTCCCCCCCAGACTTCCCAGAGCAAAATACAGGGCATTTCAATTAACAATCATAAGCTAAATGAACCTAACTTATTCTTAGACTACCAAATCCCCCCCTGAAACCTTAACTCCACTATGGCTAGAATTTAACATTCATTCATAAGCTATTTGATATTTTCTTGTCTGATACTTATTTTGAATATAATCAATCCATCTTCTCCATTCCGATATGTATCTTTCTTGTGTATAGTCCTTCAGATACGCTGAAATTTTCGCCATTTCTGCTAAATTCGCTACTTTCAATGTCCATTCTTCAATAGTAGGCAATGAGTCCTTCTTCCAGTATTGCGCTACCAACAGCCTAGCTGCTGATATTAAGTTCAAAATCAGTTTAGTCTCTATTGCTGTACAATCCATCGTTATACCCAATAAAAACAATTGAGGAGTAAATTTCAACTTGAAAGATGGTCCATGTATTGATGAACAGAACCATCAGGGCAGTGGTGGGTTTCAAATTTTTTTATTATTGGTTCTGTGGGTGGGGCTTGGTGGGCATGGCAGGGGAAGGTTACTGCAAAATCCCCATTTCCTCCGGATCAGCTGGGATTCGGGAGGCAGAGACTAGATGGGGGCGGGGCCAGTCAGAGGTGGTATTTACTGGTTCTCCGAACTACTCAAAATTTCCGCTACCGGTTTGGTCAGAACCTGCTGAAACCCACCTCTGCATCAGGATTTGTAGTTCTGGTGCAGCTGACCAAATGGTTGAATGAGTGGATGGATTTTTATAGTTTTCTGTGACTTTGAAGTTTGAACTGTTCTGTGGGGGGGGGGGGGAGAAGGGTTGGTGCAATGAAGGGGACTGTGTTCTAAAAGGATTTTGGGCAATTCCTATTGTGGCTCATGGCTTTCGTCCTGTGCTGGATCTTGGGTGAGGGGCTGCTTGTTCTAATCCTACCATTCTGCCTTTGTTAGTGGTCAAACTTTGTTGCAAGGGGTTTCGAAATATCCTGTCCTGAATGGATTTTCTGCCTGCAGTATTTGCTTTGCTTATGAATAGAACCATCTAGATAGTTGGATTTCCTCTTTCAATAAGCTCTTTATCTCCTTAAGTGCTGGCATTTGCTGTGGGCTATTAAGAAAGACTGAGGGGGGGGGAGCTGCTTTCTGTCTTTAAGAGCATATTTCTCCATTTCTCCCTTTGGGGAAATATAATATTCTGCCTTTTTTAATATTTCCCAAAATATTTCATTCTTTTGGGGTGGGGGCTTCCCACAAAACCGACTGATGCTTAAAGTCACATGAAAATCAGATCATCCACGTCATACAAAATTTTAGATTCGGGGCTTTTCAAGCTTAGTCAGATTTTCAGGTTAGCAACGGGCGTGACCCAGTTTCAACTCCACGCAGGTAGGTAGGTGGCTGTCCGTTGCTTTCCATGTGCTGAGAACACAAACTGTTCATTTTCTCCATCAATGCATCCATTACCGCCATCAATGGCCTAGCCATTAAAAGTTAATGAGAGAGCTCCACTCTGCATAACAAAACACCACCACTCAGCATAATATTCAGCTTTTACCTGACTTCCTTTCCTGGCAGAGCAAGGAAAGAATCAGGTGTGTCTGCCAGAGCCTCTCTCCCCTATGGTTGGGGATTGCCTATCTTTGATCATTCGGCTACGATGTTGGATGTGCAGAGCAAGAAAACATGGCGCTAATGCATCTGGACGACCTGAAGAAATGTGGGAGTTATTCTGAGGTTCATTTCTCCACATCCATCCATTCACCCACAAGTTTAACTCCAGGAGATCTTGGTCACGTTTCTTTTTTTTTTTTTTTTTTAATTGATTTATATGCCGCCCTTCTCCAGAGACTCAGGGCGGCTTACAATGTGCTAAGCAATAGCCTTCATCCTTTTTTGTATATTTATACAAAGTCAGCTTATTGCCCCCACAACTGGGTCCTCAATTTACCTACCTTAGAAAGGATGGAAGGCTGAGTCAACCTTGAGCCTGACGAGATTCGAACCTGCAGTAATTGCAGGCAGCTGGTCTTAATAACAGGGTGCTTTAGACCACTGTACTACCAAGGCTCTTTATCTGCAAGGGAGAGGCAGTTTCAGCATATAGTTTATTTAGCTGTTTTGACTTTCCATCCTGAAAAAGGGGTTTTTATTTATTAATTAGATTTCTATCCTGCCTTTCTAACCTAGAAGCTAGGTTAGCTTCTGCCAACCTAGCTGTTCGAAAGCACGTAAAAAATGCAAGTAGAAAAAAAGGGACCACCTTTGGTGGGAAGGTACAGTAAGTGTCCCATGCGCCTTTGGCATTGAGTCATGCAGGCCACATGACCACGGAGACGTCTTCGGACAGCGCTGGCTCTTCGGCTTTGAAACGGAGATGGGCACCGCCCCCTAGAGTCAGGAACGACTAGCACATATGTGCGAGGGGAACCTTTACCTTTACCTTTTTATCCTGCCTTTATTACTTTATAAGTAACTCATTGTGGTGTGAACATACATACTTGTGAGTTACTTGTGGTGGTGAACATACATGTTCCTTCTTTCTCCTATTTTTCCCACAAAAACCCTATGAGGCTGAGAAAGAAGGACTGGCCCAAAGTTGCCCAACCTGCTTTCATGCCTAAAACAGGATTCGAATCCACAATCTCCTGGTTTCTAGGCCATTACCTTAATTGTTTGTTTTATTAAATTTGTTTGTTTGTTTGTTTTATTAAATTTATATACCGCCCTACTCCCGAAGGACTCAGGGCGGTGAACAGGCACAAAATAAAATACATAAATACAAAAGTTAGAAACATAATTAAAACCAAATTAAATAAGTTAGCCCAATTACTACACCAAATTGGCTGCCTGAATTGCAATTGTTCTGAGCAAAATAGGCTTCAGTTCGAAAGCACCAGAAGAATGTTTTTCTTACACTAGAACCTAACCTGTTTCCCCCAAAATAAGACATCCCCTGATAATAAGCCCAATCAGGCTTTTGAGTGCATGGCAATAAGGCCAAGCGCTTATTTCAGGGTTCAAAAAAATATAAGACAGGGTCTTATTTTCGGGGAAACACAGTATCTATCTATCATCTATCTATCTATCTATCTATCTATCTATCTATCTATCTATCTATCTATCCATCACTACCTACCTACCCTGTTTTCCCCAAAATAAGACATCCCCTGATAATAAGCCCAATCGGGCTTTTGAGTGCATGGCAATAAGGCCAAGCACTTATTTCAGGGTTCAAAAAAAAATATAAGACAGGGTCTTATTTTCGGGGAAACATGGTAGCAACAAAACCCCTAAAACATATAGGTCAACAGACTGGTAAACCCTGATTTATGCCACAATAGCAATAGCACTTATATACCGCTTCACAGTGCTTTACAGCCCTCTCTAAGCAGTTTACAGAATCAGCCTATTGCCTCCAACAATCTGGGTCCTCATTTTACCCACCTCGGAAAGATGGAAGGCTGAGTCAACCTTGAGCCTGGTGAGATTTGAACTTGCAGTAATTGCAGGCATCTGATACTACTTAACAGCACTTTAGTCTGCTGCGCCACCAAGGCTCTTATTCATCCCCACAGAGGATCCAATTGCCCAGGTGGGCAAAATCCAGCCTTCGCAAATAACGAACGCGTCGGGATGGGTGTGTGGTGGTGGTGGTGGGGGGAATGTTCCAGACGCGCCCTCGACCCGTTTCATTTCATTTTATTTAATTTGTGTACCGCCCTTCTCCAACAGGACTCAGGGCGGTGAACAGCCACGATAAAACACAACATATAAAATTTAAAAGCCGTTTAAAAAGACATTAAATAATGTTGGCCACCAATTTAAAACAACCCAGTTAAAACCAATTTCAAATTAAAACCGCAAGGATGGGATCAAGCCAGCCCGGCTTTTGTGTGGAGAAGAGACAACACGCGACACGCACGCCCCCCCCCCAACCCCCCCAATTCTGCCATCCTCCAACTTCTCCCGCGCCCTGAGGGACTCACAACTGCCCGGGAAAGGGGGTGTGTGGGCGTGGCCTCTGGAGGCCCAACCCCTCGCTCCGCGCCGTCCGTCTCCGTGACTGGACAGCCCAAGGCAAAGGCGGGGGGGGAGGGGGCTCGCGGTCTCGCCTCTCCCCCGTCCCTCCCCCCCCACCACCACGCCCAGGGCGCAGCTGGAGAGCCACGTGGTGTGTATGTGAGTGTGTGTGTGAGTGTGGGGGCTGTTTCCCACTCGCCCTCCTCTCCCGCGCGGACTCGTCTCTTCTGCCTCCGGTCAAGGCTGCGGGGTTGGTCTCGTGAAGTGACGCTTCGCCTTCCCTCCATGCAAAGCCGGCGTCGGGTCTCTCTCTCTCTCTTTTTCCCCCGCCCGCTCGGAGCAGCGCCAGCCGTGGGTGTGTCGGCGGAGGAGGAGGCGGAGAAAACAATAGAGCGGAGGCTTTGAGAGAGGCGCTTCTGCGGGATCGGCGGAGAGGCTTCCCCCCCCCCGCATGTAACCGCGGGACAAAGCCCGGGCTAGACTCGACGACCCCCGCCTTCCCCCTCAGCGACCGGCCTTCCTTCTCAGCCGGGAAAAAACGACGGAGCCCGCTTGCTGAGCGCAGGCGGGGAGCGAAGCACCTTACAATGGAGCCGGGCTGCCGCTTCCCCTCGGGCTGAGCAACGCCGCGGCGGGGGCAGCAGCAGAGAACGCCTTGAGGGGACGCCTCGCTTCTCTTTTGCTCGCTCGGTCGCTCGCTCTTTTTCCCCCCGGCGACAGGAGAGACAAAAGGCGGTGCGGGTGGAAGACGAGGACGAGGCGCCAGCTTCTTTTCGCCGGGCAACGATGGCACACAGGAGCCGGCCGGTGCCGCCGCCGCTGCTGCAGCCGCCGCCGCCGGCTCTGCCGCTTTCGGATGCCCTCTGAGCCCGGGGTTGTTGTCACTGGCAACGGGAGGCGCGGCGCTCTTTCCCGACGGTAACGGCGAAGAGGAGGCTGCTTTTTTTTTCTTCTTCTTCTTCTTCTTCTTCTTCTTCTTCTTCTCTTTCCCGGAATCACCCGGCGATCATGGGCAGATGCAACGGACGCTGCACGCTGGTCGGCTTCTGCTCCTTGCAACTGGTGAGCCAGAGGATGGATGGATGGATGGATGGATGGAGAGGGCGGGGTGACCTTGCTTGTCCAGCCCCGGTTTGGCCGGAGATCCCGAAAAGAGGGGAAAGGATGCCGGGATGGGGGGGGAGGGGAAGCCTCTCTCCGCCCAGCCCTTTGTGGAGAATGGGGGGACCGGGGCTCCTTTGTGGGGGGGGGGGTGGAGGGGAGAAAGGTGGGGGAGAGAGAAGCACCTTCATAAGATGCGCTTGGGCGGCCGGGCAAAGCTTCCCTTCCATCCGGTTCAAACTTTAAATCTCTTAGCCGGGACTGTGGCGTCCCTCCCTCCTTCCTCCCCTCCCTCCTCTTCTCTTCCTTTCCCGGCTTCCGACGGAGTTGGGCGAACTCCGTGGCTGGGTTCGCCAATGACGGAAGGTCATCGGGATGCAGGAATGGCCCGTTTGGGCTCAGAGAGAGTGAGAGAGAGAGAAAACTGCCCGGTCTTTCGGCCCCGCCCTGTTTTGATTGATTGATCGATCGGTCAGAAAACCAAATTTCGATCAGGAACCGAAGGGGAAGAAATGAAACCCGGTAACCATGGACGTTCTTCTGGGTACCCGAGAGAAAGAAAGAAAATCCAGATAGTCCTTAGACTGACAACAGTTCGTTTAGTGACGGCTTCAAAGTTACAACCGCACAGGGTGTAAAAAAAAAGGGACTTTAGGGCTATTTGTCACATTTAAACCACCCTTGCAGCATTTCCCCCTGGTCACACAGGAGCAAGATTCGGAATGCGGATCCACTCATTCGTATTTATGACGGTTGCAGTATCCCGGGGCATCATGGGATCCCCTTTTGCCCTTCTGACCCGCAAAGTCAACGGGGGTGGGGGGGTGGCAGCCAGATTCATTTAACAACCGTGTTACTAACTTTTACGGCTGCCAGGATTCACTTAACCAACTGCGGCAAGAAAGGTCGTAAAATAAGGCAAAACTCATTTAATAAATGTTTCACTTAGCAACAGAAATGTTGGGCTCAATTGTGATCGTAAGTCGAGGACTATCTGATTAAAAAAAACCACACACACACGATCACAAGGAGATGCTCTTTTCTAGTAATAAGAAGCCACCAGAATTCCACAGGTGAAGAAAGAATGTGTGAGTATGTTTTACAGCGAAGAAATCTGCCTATTTTTCTGAGCTTTATCTCTGACCCTCATCTCCTCCTTACCACCTTGAGTTGAATTTTATATTGTAAGCTGCTAAGGGCTGGGAGATCTTAGCCTGGGGTGTGTTTTTTTGCGCAGCTGATCACCAGCTGAAGATCTCCAATGAAGTTCAGCCTAAGAGAAAACTAGCACGGGGGAGGGGAAGGGTAAAATACATGATTGTCTTTTTTGAGATGCAGCTGCTGGAGCTGTTTTTAGCTTTTATGAGAAGTGGTTCAGGATGCTGTGGTTGAAGAGGACGAGTATAACTGATCTTTCTCTTTACAGGAAATTTTTACTGTGATGCTGAGGGTTCTGCCAAAGCGTTTTTTTTTGCTTTTGTGTTTTTTTTTTAAAAGAATGCAGATTAGAATGGCATCACATTGGTCATTTTGTACTTAATGTCCTGAGAAGAAATTTATAATAAGCTCACAAGAGTAATAAACAGGTCTACTGTTACAGCAGAGTGCTATTCTTATGGCATAAAAGTTGACATAAAAGTTCTTTCCTGCTTTGTTCGGGTCGTGTTTCTAACTTTCCAGTTTTATTTTTGTAACAGGCTAGCATGAAAGAGAACATAATGGAACTCTTAATTCCATACGGGAGCATTTGGGGCATAGCTTGGGTGTCGCTTTGAAGAAAGTAGAGATGATTAGCTCACCCACTGTACGAATGGTGAAAATTAGTGCTCTCGTAGAGTAATTCTCTATGTTTGATAAAGCTCCAACGTAGCCATTTCCCATCATTCCAGCTTAGCATGTGGAATGAATGATCTTCCCAATTTCTTTGTGGTCTGGGTGCTGTTGTCACCATCCCTGTATGTGTCCAAGGAGGTAAAATGTCCAGTGACTACTTATAACTGTATACTTGAATGTCCACTGGGAAAAAAAATCACTGGGTTGAGTGCACAACACAGGACAGTGGTTGAAAATGTATTTTGCCTGTTGGTGGACCTGGGTTCAATACTCATTGTTTCCAGGTAGAGTAGGCATAAATTGTGCCAAGCTCTTGCTAGTCAAGAATATGATGATGATCATTAAAAACCTCAATATCATCTCATACGTAATAATAACACTGGCAAAATTCATTTAACTTATCGTATGTTATGACAGCACTATGTATATGACATCCTTGTATACTCACGGGCCAGAATAGTCATCATTGAGTAGTTGGGTTAGTCGTTGATTCAATGTAAGCCATTTCTTAAAATATTCGGAGTCATTGCTAAACAGTTGATGGGTTCAGATCAGGGATGAAATCCAGCAGGTTCTGGAGAACCGGTAGTGGAAATTTTGAGTACTTCAGAGAACTGGCAAATACCACCTCTGGCTGGCCCCAGAGTGGGATAGGAATGGAGATTTTGCAGTATCCTTCTCCTGGAGTGGAATGGGAATGGAGATTTTACAGTATCCTTCCCTGCCACACCCACCAAAGCCACACCCACAGAACCGGTAGTAAAAATAATTGGATTTCACCACTGGTTCAGATGAAATATTAAATTAAATTAATCTAAGCACATTACAAGTTAACATAATGTGTGAACCCAAAGGTGCTTTTTTCAGGAGGCAACTGGACTTTCTTGTTCTTTCTTTTGAAGATGTTTCGCTTCTCATCCAAGAAGCTTCTTCAGCTCTGACTGGATGGTAGTGGGGAATGGAAGGATTTATCTTCCTTGCAAACAGCTGGTCATTTGCATCCTTTTAGAGGGTCCTTGAAGCACTTGAAGGTTTATCTGTGTCCTCAGGGTCGCCTACAGGAACCAGGAGCACTCCTCAGGTGACCCTGAGGACACAGATAAACCTCCAAGTGCTTCAAGGACCCTCTAAAAGAATGCAAATGACCAGCTGTCTGCAAGGAGTATAAATCCTTCCATTCCCCACTATCCTGTTAGAGCTGAAGAAGCTTCTTGGATGAAAAGCGAAACATCTTCAAAAGAAAAAAAAAGAAAGTCCAGTTGCCTCCTGAAAAAAGCACCTTTGGGACAACCATGACCTGGATGACTGAGAATCTCTACAGACAATAATGTGTGAACCTATCCTGTACATGCTTTGCAAATCAGAATCAAACCCTGAGTGTCTGAAGCCACTCCATAATTGCCTCATCTCTTCAATATGTTGTAGTATCAGAATTGCATCTGGAGTCCATGGATTTCTATAGTCTTTGGAAATTGCTCTCTTAGGATGCGTAAATTGTTATGCTGCTGCTGTTGTTGTTCCAATCTCTAACCCAGTCCACGCAACAGGCTAACTCGTAGTAGATGGGTTGGCTTAGCACGTTGCTATTGCGATTTGAAAGTTTTAGCTTTTTCCTTTGTATGTTTTGTGGATCTGGATAATGTGGAGACATCAGGCAAACTTTTATTAATATGTATCCGTAGGCATTTGTTATCAGGCCTAGTGACATAGCATGTACAATATCGTGATGCCATGCAAATGACATATAGTTTGTAACTGACACAATGACATGCTGTACATCATTTGCACAACGATGAGACAATGTACATGACATTCTTTGCCTGGCCCATCGTGAACCCTCTTTTATTCTTTTTTCCTGTCAGTCTTGACAACATCTTTCAACCTACACTTGGCCTTAGGATTTGCGCTCAAAAAAAAAAAAAAAAAAAAAAAGGAAGAAAAGGTTGAATCAGGACAAACAGGATTGAATCTAACTAAAATTAAAAGAATGAATTATAGTTATTTTGTTTCACTTTCCTTTGTATTAGAGGTTTTTAACCCACTGTATTCCAAAATACCAATTCAGCAGTAACTTTTGAAAGGGCTCCGAATGGATGGCCATATCCAAAGATTTGGGAAACAAAGGCTGTGGGAACCCTGAGCCTGCATATCATGCACCCCGAAGCAGGTCCAGAGATGACAGACAGGCAGAATGCAAATGATAGAAGACCTTTTGTATTACGAGAGATGCTTTAAAATGCAACGTTGTTTTGTCCACCCTTTCAAGGGTTCTTAATAGGGTGAAGTGACTGTTAGGCGACTCATGTTTTATGCAGTCGTTCTCTCCAGGTTCGGCTTTTAACCATTTTAAATTCAGGTTGGCAAGGTTGAGAAAATACATTCTCTTCCTTGCCATGTTTTTCTTCTTTTTTTTTTTTTCCGACGGCATGCTTCAGTGAACCAATGCAGGTTGGCTTTGTTCCCAGGAACCAGCTACAAGTAAATGGCCACAGCCGGCCGTGGACTTGATGGGGATGTGTGTTTGTCTCAGTCAGCAGCCTGTCATCCTAACACCCATTTTTTTACTTCCGGTTCTGTGGGCGTGGCTTATTTTGTGGGTGTGGCTTGGAGGTCATGTGACTAGGTGGGCATGGCTAGCTGGTCAGAGTCATTTCTGGAAGGTCCTCGCACTTACGACCAGTCCTCGCACTTACGACCCGACTCATTTGTTTGCTTTTAACACTGATCAGTTGTAGGACGGCCCTTTGAAGCCCCGCGGCAAGAGTTTAAACAGTTTTTTTCCCTCTAGTCATCAGCTGGGACTCAGGAGGCAGCAATAGATTGGGAGTGGGACCAAATAAAAGGTAAGAATAACGTGGGGGGTGTGGGAGGGCGGGGGGGGAGAACCGGTTTGGTGACGTCATATCGTCACTGCTACCGGCTCGGCCGAACCGGACCGAACCGGGAGGAACCCACCACTGATTGGGACTTTGATTCAATCCCTTTGAGTCCATGCCTAGTGGAATTTATGTCCAAAATACACCTAACACAGTTAAGTAGGCCTTGATGGCACAGTGGCTAGAGTGCAGTACTGCAGGCTACTTCTGCTGACTGCCGGCTGCCTGAAATTTAGCAGTTCAAATCCCACCAGGCTCAAGGTTAACTCAGCCTTCCATCCTTCCGAGGTGGGTAAAATGAGGACCCAGATTGTTGGGGGCAAGAGGCTGACTCTGTAAACCGCTTAGAGAGGGCTGTAAAAAGCACTATGAAGCGGTATATAAGTCTAAGTGCTATTGCTATTGCTAGGTAAATGAACCCCACTCTCATTGCACACCCACCCCCTCCTTCTCTTCCCTTGTACATCACACAACCCTACTCATATTACATCACCAGCATATCCTGTGTGGTATTCGGGCAACCAAGAAGTTAGTCACCCTCTCATTAAGTCAGCAACAAGCAACTCATTTTGACTTAGTGTGTGACCTGTGTGTCCAGCTCATTTCCACTGTTTGCCCACAGCTGTCACAGCTCCGCAACCCATGATTGACTGTGCAACTCCATAAAGGGTTGGTTATGTCTGCTGTTTATAGGCTTCAGGCTGCTCTCTCACAAGTACCGTGGGAGGAATGGATCCCGCTGCAGTGTTTTTAACAGCTCCTTTTGCAACCCCCCCTCCCCTGTTTATCAGCACAGCCCCGCATCCACAGGATGTCAACTCTGTTTGATAACCAGATTTGTCTCTTAACGTGAGCCCTCCTCTCTGACTCATCGGTTGACTCATTCTTCTATTTGAGACTTCTGGGGCCTTATAGAAGGCAGGGTAGACAGTGTGTTTCTTAGCCTGAATGACTTTGGGGTGAATTGTAAGAAGTTTACGCAAATGTTCCCAGGTTGCATTTGAAGGTTTCTGATTGTCAGGGGTGTCAAACTCGAGGCCTGCGGGCCAGATCTGGCCCACGGGGTGCTTAGATCTGGCTCGCGGGGCCACCCTGGAAACAGCGAGGGACCGGCCCACGGTGCTTGTGCCAGCGAAAACAGCTCAGGAGGGCCACATGTGGCCCTTGCAAGCTCTGTTTTTGCTGGAAGAGGGTTGCAGGAGGCCGTCGCAGCTGGAAACGGAACTCGGGAGCCCATTTTTGCTGGCAAAGTGCTCGGGCCACCACAGGTGCCCCTGACTGTGGCTGCAGGAGGCCATCACGGTTGAAAATGGAGCCTGGGAGGGCCATCGTAGCCAAAAACAGAGCTTCGATGAGTGACTTTGAGCTGGCCACGCCCACCACGCCCACACACACCATCTAGGTCAAACACAACCCTTATGTGGCTCTCAATGAAATCGACATCCCTGCTCTTGGTGCTGTTGGGTGACAGCATGAGGAGTATCTTCTGAGAATTGAAGAAGTTTCTTAGGTGAGAAGCAAAATGCCTTCCCAGGAAAAACAAAAGAAAGTCCAGTTGCCTCTGGAAAAAGCACCCTTTGGGACAACTGGATGACTGAGAATCTCTATGGGCATTCTGAGACCAAACATGGATCCCCTTTAGTGTAGCAGTCTCTGATCGCACCCTGGCAGAGGTGGGTTTCAGCAGGTTCTGACCAGTTCTGGAGGACCGGTAGCGGAAATTTTGAGTAGTTTGGAAAACCAGTAAATACCACTTCTGACTGGCCCCGCCCCCATCTATTCTCTGCCTCCCGAGTCCCAGCTGTTCAGGAGGAAATGGGGATTTTGCAGTAACCTTCCCCTGGAATGGGGAGGGAATGGAGATTTTACAGTATCCTTCCCCTACCATGCCCACCAAGCCACGCCCACCAAACCAAACCCACAGAACCGGTGGTAAAAAATTTTGAAACCCACCACTGCACCCTGCAAGATGCATCTGAGAAACAGGAAAAGGAGAGGAGAGGACAATAGCTGTCTCCCAGTGTCACTCCCTTGCAGCTGGCACTGGGAAAATATTCTGATTCTGTGGGTAGCATGCAGCCATCAAAATGAGTAGTAATGGATTGCTTGATCATCTACTCATTTGTCTGCTGTCCATTTAAAAGTCTCTAAATCGCTGGCCATCAGGGTGTCTGGTGTTAATGAATTTCATAGGTTAACTGCCTGTTGTGTAATGAAATCATTTGCAGATTGCACCATCTATCTTGTAAATAGGCTATGGACTTTTCTGCTCAACCAAGACGTGACAGCTCTCATTAAATGCTTTTGTTAGCTAGACTACTGTAACATAATCTTTATTGGGTTTTCCTTCATTATTATTCCTAAGCATCTCTTCCTTTTTGTGCTAGTTCTGATAGCTGGAATTAAGCTACCGCACCTAACTCTAATGGATATATTTTTTAATACTGGCTAACATGGAGAACAGACCTTGTCTTCTCTGCTTTTAAATACTGTGTGTGTTATTTAAATAGTGCTAGGAATGACGAGTTGGCCAAATACTGATCAAAGAGCAGTACAACAGTGGTTTGCGTACTGTATTGCCCGAAGCTGCGATGTGGTTTATTTGGGTTTGGCTTAATGTCTTGTACAAAACCAGAATCTGATTTGTAAATGGGTACATTATGATTTAATATGCCAGCCGATTGTGGTTTACTCAGTAAATCATGAGTAAACAAAATATGCATTAATGTGGAGCATTTGCCCAATCATATATTAATTGTGATCTCATTTCCCTGAATATCAGTCTTTCTGTAGCCAAGAGGGCATCATGCTGACATAAAAAGGAATTATTAATAGACTGGAAAATTTGTTCCAGAATTTGTTGTTATTGCTTTTGATCCTGATTTTTGGTGACTGATACATGACTGTCATATCTTGACAACCTAGTATCATATTTCCCATCTGTGGCAACTTCCTGGCATGTGGATGATGTCCAAGCCGCGCGGGTACTTATGGGGGCGACATGGCGCTCCCACGTGACACCTCTCCTGCGCGAGCTGCATTGGCTTCCAGTGGTCTTCCGAGTGCGCTTCAAGATGTTGGTTCTCATCTTCAGAGCGCTCCATGGCTTAGGACCCGGTTACTTACGAGACCACCTTCTGCCTCCGATAACCTCCCACCGGCCAACACGCTCCCACAGAGAGGGCCTCCTCAGGGTGCCGTCTGTCAGGCAATGTTGGCTGGCGACCCCCTGGGGAAGAGCCTTCTCTGTGGGGGCACCCGCCCTCTGGAATGAGCTACCCCCAGGGATATGGCTAATCCCGGACCTCCGTACCTTCCGCCGGGCCCTGAAGACTTTTCTATTTCAGCAAGCCGGGCTGTGTTAAAAATATTTTAATTGGGGAATTATATGGGTAAGGGGTTTTAAATTGGGGAAGCCAAAGATAAATTTAATTTCGTTTTATAGTATTTTAATGTTTGTATTGTGTGTTTTTAATTTTGGCTGTTCACCCCCCCCCCCCCGAGTCCTTTGGGAGAGGGGGCGGTATAAAAATTTAATTAATTAATTAATAAATAAATAAATAAATAAATAAATAAATAAATAAATAAATAAATAAAGTAGTTTAACCATTGCTGAGTATTCTGGTAGCCAAAGTCTACACATGTGGAATTTGCTATGATTAAGAAAAAATTGATGTAGCCTATGCATGAAGTAGATGCTGGTTTGCTTTTAACAGGACACCTCTCCTATAACGTCATTCATCTAGACCGGGGTCTCCAAACTTGGCTACTTTAAGACTTGTGGACTTCAACTCCCAGAATTCCTCAGCTACCATCTAGCATGGCTGGTTGAGGAATTCTGGGAGTTGAAGTCCACAAGTCTTAAAATTGCCAAGTTTGGAGATCATGATTTAGGGCAGCGATGGCGAACCTTTTTGGCACCGAGTGCCCAAATATGATTCTGCATAGTTATGGGATCTTCCAAGAAGTTATGCAGAAAAAGAAGGCTGTGAAAATAAAGACTTCACACAGAGACCTTCTCCCTTGTAGGACCATTCAGAGTGGTCCTACATGGATAAGATCAGTTGAAATTGGACAACTGGAAGGAATACAGTATCGATCTAATTTAAACTCCAAGTAGTAATGACCGTAATTTGGGAGAAGCGTACTATCCTAAGGGGCAGATAGCTGCACATATTAAAATTAATAAGCAATAGTTTTGTGTGGCTTCTTATTTAAGATCCGTATGACATAAAAAGAAATAGGATGTTAAGATGCTTGAGAATGTTTCAATAGAATGCTTTTCCAAGTAAAGTTTGGATTTGATAAACTGTAATCAAATACCTTAAGTTCAATTGCGTATGGGCCATTTACAAAGGCTTTATAGATAGAGGAGTCTTTAATATTAACATAATGTCCTTTAAAAATCAAATTGATGTTTGATTGATTAAGAAAACGTGGGGGGGGGGGGGTTGTGGGGATTTTTCCTGCACAAAAATGACAAAAGGGATGATTTTTCAAATTACATCCAGTTCCATCCAAAAAAAAAAATAAATGCAATTATCGGCAGTGCTTTTAAAAGAAGAACATCCTAACAGCCCAACCTGCCTGGAATGATCTTCCCCCTCGTGCTTATTGGTGTAATATGTGGTAGCATCATCCTTGAACAATTGTTGAATCCGTTCATATCAAACGAGCTTATCTATCGTTACTGGAGTGAACTGGTAAAACCATTCCCGTTTCCACTTTTCCATCAAAATTCCCAAAAAACTGAGTAGCATCTTTCTCCATACCACATCACCTGCATTTGTGGGTACCATACCTGTATTGGTAAATCTCGTGGAAGACTCTTGTGTGAAAGTGGATGGATTGGTCAAGAGATCGTGAATTAGTAGCTTTGCCTCCTCGCTTGTGGCAGGAGGAGAGGAAGGGAGAGGAAGGCAACCCTTTATTCTTCTATATGTGAGTTTTCAATTACACAATTAAATGCACAATTAGGTATAATTACTAGTGCTCAGGAACCGCAACTATTCGTAATAGGCATGTAATCTACTGCAGTCACTGTTTATACTGCCTAGCCCCTCTCCCTAATAATTATGGAATGCTTCCACATTTGCACTGTTGCTATGGAAATCATGTTTGGAGCTGACAAATGGCATTTGGGTTGGAAAAGTTGTGGCATTTCTTTCTTTGCTGGGTACCAGAGTTTTGCAATCCTGAAAAGAGCCGCCTCAGCTATTTCAACTGAAGGTCTTAAGTTCACCCATAACCAGTGGTGGGTTTCTACCGGTTCGCCCCGGTTCGGGCGAATCTGTAGCGGCGGCAGTGAGAGTCTCCGCCCACCTGCCCAAACATCATCAAAAATGCTCTGCGCATGCGCAGAAGCTTCTACACATGCGCAGAAGCGCTGCGTGCTACCAATAGCAAAGCGGGATTTGAATCCCACTACTGCCCATAACACTCTACATTATGGCTTGCTTAAGCATGGTTTATTGAGGACAAGCACAATCGGCAGGACTTGCATAGCAGTCCAAGGCTGACATAAGCAAGCTTTGGGTGATGGAGAGCAGAAGACTCTTCAAGGAGGGTAATGGGTAAAGTGATAGATAATGGCTGGGACTGGCATGTGTGGGCAAGATCATGATTTTCTGGTTTCAGGAGGGCGTTTTTTAGAGTTTTGTTTTGACCGTGCCAACTCTGTTCTGGTGTTGACTATAGAGCAGTCACACTGAACTGGCTCAATCTGATTGGAAATAATCCCATTTACTTTCAGATCATTGTGGTCGGACAAAGCTGTATGCTTGCAAAAAGAAAAAGAAAAAAAAATCAAAAATGGACTTGAAGGCCACTCGACCATGGGTCCTCAACTTGCCTCCCTCGTATGAAGCTATGAACAATGGTTTATAGACCTTAATGTCTAATGTTTAGGTATATTTACTCATGTAGTACGGCTGTAGTACTATCAGTTATCCTCATTATCTTCTTTACTCCTCCCTCTTATTGGTGTGGTGGTGATGATGATAATGACGATGATCCTGTTGCTTTGTGTGTATACTGAGAGCTTGCACCAGAGACAAATTCTTTGTGTGTCTAATCACACTTTGCCAAATAAAATCATTTCCTCCTCTCCTCTCCTCTCCTCTCCTCTCCTCTCCTCTCCTCTCCTCTCCTCTCCTCTCCTCTCCTCTCCTCTCCTCCTCCCCTCCCCTCCTCTCCTCCCCCTCTCCTTTCCTTCTCCTCTCCTCTCCTTCTCCTCTGCTCTCCTCCACCTCTCCTCTCTTCTCCTCCCCCTCTCTTCCTCTCCTCCCCTCCCCCTCTCCTCTCCTCCCCTCCCCATCACCTTTCCTCTCCTTCTTCTCTCCTCCTTCCCTTTCCTCTCCTCTTCCCCTTCCCCTCTTCACTCCCTTTATCCTATCCTATCCTATCCTATCCTATCCTATCCTATCCTATCCTATCCATTGTGCTCATAGAATATGTTAGCCAAAACCACATTACGACTGAGCTCATAATAGGGCTAGAGCAATGAGTAGAATATACAAGTCGCTCCCCGCTGAAGATAAAGACGGCAGGTTAACTAGGGATCCAGGCTATGCTGCTCCACATCTCCTCCTCTTCTCAGAATCTTGCTGCTGCTTCCTAGGAAGTTTGTTTGTTTAGGTAAGAGCTTCACTGTGTCTAATGAGAGGACTGGTCCCAAGAATGATTACTTTTTTTAAAAAGACCCTCAAGGACACTAGTGACCTGAGCTGTCCATAATAATCATTCCAATTTAAAAAAACCAGCAGTGAATCCCATTCACTGAAAAAGTTAATTACGAACTGTTTTAATGCAAAGTACCAAGTTCTAGAAGAATATATAAAGCAGCTGAAATCTCATAATTATGACCTAATCAGTTGTCAAGAGAAAAAAGGGCATTAAAACAGATCTCAAAAGCTTAAGACTTTTCATTTTCTTTTAAGTTATACTATGAAAGACAGGGGAAAAAAACTGCCTTATATTGCCTCTGGCTGTTGTGTAGACCAAACCCTTTGTGAAACCAGACTGAACAAATCACAATTTAAGAAAAGATTTGATATATTGGAAATAATAAAGAGCTGTTCCTCCTGGCAATTTTTTTTTTTTTACTAGAGTAAAATAAAGCCAAAAGGCTAGTGGGATGATACATATGTTTTTGGGAAAGGAATTCAAAAATGTCTTTGCAAGAACAGAAGTGATTTGATGGGCTGAAAAATATATTGAAAGGGAAATAAGAAAATACAGAAAAGAAAGAGGAAATGTTGATCCTTCTCAAAGCCTTCCCATTTCAAAAAAAAAAAAAAGTGACAAAGGATCATTGGTGCAATTATAAGGTTCTGCTTCTTCTAATTTGTTGCATCTCAATCAAGGGTTCCCCATACTTTTCAGTTCATCAACAACCCTTCATGGAGATTCAGATTGTTCATCGACTGTTGTGGCCTAGACCCAAGTAGTTATTACCAGACACAATCAGTCCTAAACAAACATATTTTATTAGAACAGCTGAGAATTACTTCATTCTCAGTTTAGTCCAAATTAATTCCGAAACAAATCCTTCATAAACAGTCCTTCAGCCTTATCACAAACCTTTGTCTTCTTTGGCACCCTGCCAAAGGCTTTTCTTGGCAAAACCCCACCGAAGTTCAGAAGCAAGAGACCCGACAAGAAACAAATGTAGCAATGTTGCTTTCCTACAAAGATCCCAAGAGCCATTGTTGCTCTTTTAAGCCTTCTGGGAGGGGCCAATCATCTCCTGGCATTACTCCCGAGTCATCCTTTTTGCTTTAGCTGCTCTTGCCTTCTGGCAGCTCTTCGCATGCATGCACTAGGAACAGGCTCCTCCTGTTCCTCTGCCTCTCTGCTATCCGCCTCTGGAGGCTCCGGACTCCATGCATCGCTCCCAGATGGCCCTGGCCCCATCTCTGCCTCTGATGCAGAGCCCTCGTCTGGGCCTTCCCCTAACTCCAGGACTGGCCCATGTTCCTCCTCAGCCTCCTCACTGTCTGATTCCGCTGCCAGCTCTGCAGGCTGCTGGTGGATCACAACACTGACCTCCAAACATGTGGATATAATTTAATAAGTACCAAATTTAATTAATAGTACCACAAATAATAATGAATAGATACAACTCAAGGCTGTTCTTGCTACTGACCATCCAACCTGGGTAACACTGTCCCACCACTAACTACCTCCCCTTCAGGACCAAGGACTAGCATGGAGCTCTACAGAGACCTGGAAAGATTAATTGATCCCCAATCAACCTTCCATCATTCATCAATCACTTGTGGACTCCCTGACATTTACTGACCCACCTTTTGACCGTAGGCCATTTATCGATCCCTTGGATAATCGCATTGATCCTTGGGGTCAATATTGATCTCATGGCAAACACTGCTCCCAGTGGTAACCTAGCACCTATTAAGTTAATCCCAAAGAAATGTAGTGTCTTGCAATTTTATTAATGTTATGTTAGACTAGGCAATAGGATGTCAACCCAGCCCTGTGCCCTTAAATAAATAAATAAATAAATAAATAAATAAATAAATGGGATTTTGTATTTAGTAGTTGCCCCAAAATTTGCATCTACAGTAGTGGCCAAAATTGTGGAAACCTTTAGGGAAAAGTATATTTTCTAAAACTAGCTAATAACACCACTTTTGTTTGGAGTAGTATTGTAAAATTGTATATCAATGGAAAGATAATTGAATCAAGGATGTAATGCAATAACTTTTATGAAGGATTTGCTATTAGAATAGCAGTTACAATATAAAGAAGAAAAGTGAAACGTAGAAAAAATGAGATACACAAAAATGATCACCATAGGAAAAAATGAGATATACAAAAATTATCACCATGTCAGTTAATACTTAGTTGGGTAACCTTTAGCATGAATTACGGCCTTACAACGTCTTCCCATGGAGTGAACCAAGTCTTTGAGTTCTGCAGCTGTTATAATGTGAAATCAAGATTGAATGATGGCTTCTATTAACTGGGTTTTATTGCTGGGTCGCTTCTGACTAACAAGTTTCTTTAGTCAGCTCCATAGATTTTCAATTGGGTGAAGGTCTGGGCTATTCCCAGGCCATTCCAGCAGTGGAATAGGATTATCTTGAAATTCCAAAAAAAGTGGTGTTATTAGCCATCAAACCTCAAAAATAGACTTTTCCCAAAAGGTTTCCACAATTTTGGCCCCTACTGTATAGGTGAGAATTATTTGAAATAACAAAAATTTGTGGTCACTTGCTTTTTATGAGAAGGTTGAAGTTCGACCCTGACATTTAAACATGCAATTCCATTCCTGTGAGTTTAAAAGGCAAGGGTCTGACACTTTAGCTGAAAGCGTAGAGGGCTTTATATCCTTTTTAAAGTCCAAATTGTAAGGGCAGTTGTGTTTCACGTCTCTTCTTTGTATGCGTCCGTGTTTTTTTGGTACGTAACTTAAGCTACCTAAAGAATGAGGTGGTGCTGAGTCATCTCTATAAATGGCTGTCATTCTTGTATGGGAGAGAGCAAGAACAAGTCAAAGACACTACTAAAAGGAAGATTTTCTAACTAAGCCTTTTGGAGTAGAGATTGTGTTTTACTGCGAGCGCTTCTTATGATGCCTCACTATTTTTCCTTAAGCAAAATTTAGTCCAGCATAATACGAATAAAATCTTTGTGATACATTTGTATTTTTGGAAAGATGGCATTCTGACTTCGGAGCGTGAGAACAGATTTTTGTGAGATTTGATAATTGCATAATAAAATAGAATAGAATAACAGAGTTGGAAGGGACCTTGGAGGTCTTCTAGTCCAAGCCCCTGCTTAGGCAGGAAACCCTACATCACTTCAGACAAATGGTTATCCAACCTCTTCTTAAAAACTTCCAGTGTTGGAGCATTCACAACTTCTGGAGGCAAGTTGCTCCACTGATTAATTGTTCTCACTGTCAGGAAATTCCTCCTTGGTTCTAAGTTGCTTCTCTCCTTGATTAGTTTCCACCCATTGCTTCTTCTTCTGCCCTCAGCTGCTTTGGATAATAGCTTGACTCCCTCTTCTTTGTGGCAACCCCTGAGATATTGGAATGCTGCTATCATGTCTCCTGTAGTCCTTCTTTTCATTAAACTAGACATACCCAGTTCCTGCAACCATTCTTCATATGTTTTAGCCTCCAGTCCCCTAATCATCTTTCTTGCTCTTCTCTACACTCTTTCTAGAGTCTCAACATCTTTTTTACATCATGGTGACCAAAATTGAATGCAGTATTCCAAGTGTGGCCTTACCAATATTTTACCTTTTTTCCATCTTCTTCACTAACCCCTCTTATTGGTATCATTATTATGATTATTATTACTCTGTTGCCTTGCATGTATATTGAGAGCTTTTGAGACAAATTTCTTGTGTGTCTAATCACACTTGGTCAAATAAAGTATTCAGTTTGGTCCTCATTCCATTTTAATTTTGGAAGGAGGAAGTCAAGGAACGCAGTCTTGGGCATCCTGATTTCGATGTTGCCGATTTGTCGTGATCATAAAGAGCAGCTATTTCTTTGAAGAGTTGTGTAACCTAAGTCACTATATTTATACTTTGCCTTTTTTGTAACCAGGAAGTTGACCAACATGGCATGAGATGAGGAACTTCTCTTCATTCTATTCTCTGAATAATAGCCTTGCAATAACCAAAAAAATCTTGGCTTAGCCAATCACAATTTTAAAACAGCCTGATTGGTCTGGTGCACACATAACCATGAAGCCAAAAGTGCCAGAAGAACACTCAAGGCATTGCAATAATTCTCTTTAAACACTCCAACTGTATCCAAGAGCTTTCACAGAAACATTAAAAGCAGAGCTATACTGGATAAGTTGCTCTTATTGCAGATATATTGTCTTCTATAGGGCCTAAGAATCTAATTATAGATGTGTTTGTTCCAAGATTGAAATCTTGAGTTTTTCCCCCCTTCCATCCTTCATCATAATGGATTGTTTGGTGCAATCTATTTTTTTCTGTACTGACATAACACTCCTGCTGGTTCCAGAATGCTAGTCCCAGTCTTGCTGGTCAGAACTTGCCAGCTTCAATTCCGACATAATGTCTGGGTTTATAGATGAAATTGTATCGTAATTGAGCCTAATATGTGGCCCCCACCACAGAGATTGTCCAGAGTTATCCAGTAGCAGGGATGCTATTCAGCAAGTTCTGACAGGTTCTGGAGAACCGGTAGCGGAAATTTTCAGTAGTTTGGAGAACCGGCAAATACCACCTCTGGCTGGCCCCAGGAGTAGGGAGGGAATGGAGATTTTGCAGTATCCTTCCCCTGCCACGCCCACCAAGCCACGCTCACAGAACCGGTAGTAAAAAAATTTGAATTCCACCACTGTTCAGTAGCACTATATTAGAATTTGGCTTAAACTTGCAGCTTCAGCCTCTGAAATATGGAATAGAGACCTTGAACTGAGCACCAGCATAGAGCAATCTGGTTGCAGTCTTCCTTACTGGCTGAGTGTATACAACACTCAAGTTGGTTCCTGCATTAGTCTATTTTTTTTTTTTAATTTGCCAAATCCTGAACTAACCCAATGGCTTGGGTTAACACAATACATTAGCCATACACATTGTAATTAAGGTTACAACTGTAATAACCTGTGTCCCTGTTTTGGACTCTTTTACTGACAGATTGTCTGAACACACTATGCCCATTCTCAAAGAGGGTGAAATATTCTATGCCCAAAAGCTTGGGTTAATTGAATAAAACAAGGGTCTCCAAACTTGGCAACTTGTGGACTTCAACTTCCAGAATTCCCCAGCCAGGATGGGTCTTGCCAAGTTGCCAAATTTGGAGACCCCCCTGGAATAAACCATGGTCAAACTACATTGTGCAAACACGCCCCTTGTATTGCATGATCCCAGGCCATTGAATTAATTGAGCCCTCCCTTCATCCACCTTGCATTTTATAATTTACAATTGATGAGATTCTGTATTCCCCACATTGGCCTGGGCCAGGGGTCAGCAACCCGTGGCTCTGGAGCCGCATGTGGCTCTTTCATCCCTCTGCTGCGGCTCCCTGTTGCTGGTTGGCTCCACAATAGATAGGGCTTTCGGTTAGGACAGGTAGAGGAAAAAGGATGCCATGCTAGGAGGAGACTCTATGATGGGGGAACTGGACTTCCGGTCGGCTCCAGAATTGAATGGGGGCTTCCAGTTAGGACCTTTGTGGCTCTTTGAGTGTTTAAGGTTGCCGACCCCTGGCCTGGACCAAAGCCCCCAACTGGCTGCTTCCTTTATTCAGTTTGCAACAAGGGGGCCAGAAGAAGACAATTCCATCTTGGTGTTCTTCGTCCTCCAGCTTTCTGTCTCCATTTGCTTTGTATTGGGAGCGATTGAATAAAATATAATGAAATAGATTTTTGGAAGCAGACAGAGTCAAGGATGCAAAAAAGCTTTGTATCTCTGGATAGATTATTGGGGAGCTATCTAGAGTCAAAAAGGAAGCGCCGTTGCTTTTCCATAGCTTGATGGGCAGCCATTCTGTTATTATGTGGGCAATATTACCATTCCTGCACAAATATCTTCACCTGCAATTTAAGTGAAACCTAATTGTCAGCAATTTAACTGCTGTTACTAAAGAAAGCTATAATCAGGACAGACAGTCATCTGCATTTAAAGCCAATTAAGCTATCAGCTTGTGCCTTCTCATCAAGATACACAGTAGCCTGGTAGTGGCAATGCCAAATGTGCAGGCAGAATGCTTTCTAGCAGAAGATTGTTATGCGTAATAACAAAATTAACAGGTGCTCATCTGCAGCAATTTGTTTTGCAATCAAGCTTGCAATTATTATTTTTTTTTCCAGACTCTTAAAGGGTTCTAGGCTAGTTATCTGTTAGCCGGTTTGGATGTTGTCTTTGTTCCCTTGGGAGGCAATAGGAGCTGAAGTCCGCCTTGGAAGCACCTGGTTGGAACAAGCTCTTGTTGAACTTCTCCAATGGCATAGATCTGAAGAGAGATTCAAGGCGTTATCAAATATACAGCTGGTATCTCACTCTCTTTACGTGTTCTTGCCTTGCAGCCTTATCTCTAATTGAGGATTCACAGTCCTTTTCCTTCCACCCCTCCCTTGTAGATATGTTTCCCAAAACTCCTAGAAAATTGATGGTTAATACTACTCCCACAAATAAGAGGGCTCAAGAACCCAAGATTACACGTGGACTTTCTGGGATGGTACCAGAAGTTTCACTGGTTCAGAAACGTTACTTCTGGTGCAGTTTAATTAAATGAGATCTCCACCGAGCCCAAGGCATATAGCAAATGAAATCACGCAGTTCAAGGATAATGGCCCATTGGGATGCAATTAATCTCAAGGTTGTTTTGGTGCTGAGCTCTAGTAGTCACATGGGAGATAAAGGGATGTAATGTTGCACAAAGGGTTAGTTAAATATAGAGTAGCCAGATGAACTGTCTCCGAGGTCTTGATTGTTAGTGGCTTTCCAGGATCTTGGGTGATTTTTCAATATCTATCTAAAGATACAGTATTAGGGATCGGATTTAATACTTTCTTTCTGCAAAGCTGGTTCTTCACCAAGCCAATGAAGACATACTTAAGGCTTAAGAACAATTCAAGTACCATATGAACCTTTCTGAGTCAGTGCTCTCCATGTGATAACAACATCCATCATCTCCCAGCAATAACAGCAAAAGCAATTCTTCAATCGTCCCTAAGGCAGGAGGATGCTTTAAACTAGGAATTCAACAAGCAAGCCATAAACCATAATAATTAGTTTTGCATTTTATATTGAACCAAAATCAAGAGAAGCGCTATTATACATTAAACAGACTGGTGGGTTAGATGGGAGATCCTTCAAGGAGACAAAGTCTCTTGTTAGAGGAAGGGAATCTTTAGATCCAGCTCACCAGAGATAGCACCTTAGAAACAAAGCCTTGTTCTGATAGTATATCAGAGCTGTGGTGGCGCAGTGGTTAGAGTGAAGTACTGCAGGCTACTTCTGCTGACTGTCGGCTGCCTGCAATTTGGCAGTTCGAATCTCACCAGGCTCAAGGTTGACTCAGCCTTCCATCCTTCCGAGGTCGGTAAAATGAGGACCCAGATTGTTGGGGGCAATAGGCTGACTGTAAACCGCTTAGAGAGGGCTGTAAAGCACTGTGAAGTGGTATATAAGTCTAAGTGCTATTGCTATATCTCACAGGGTTGTATTTATATATGCAACTGCCAGTTTTCAAGCGATGAGAAATCAAGTTACGCAGTTGCCTGTACTCTCTGTTGCAGAGTTGACAAGGAAGCTAACTGTTATCTGGAGTTGCTAATATTTTATTACTTTCTGAATCTCACATTCCCTTTTTAATTTATTTATTAAATGTATTGGCCACCCATCTTACCATAGAGTATCTGTTGGTAGCTTACAATACAATATTAAAAAGTTAAAAGTATACAATACTGTAAACAATACTATAAAATACCAATACTCAATCCTAATTAAAAGATGGGGAGGGACGGAGTAGGTTGAGAAGGGGAGGTGAGATCTGTTATTAACCTATCAACCATCACCAATGTGAAATTTCCCCATTGAAGCTCCAGGCCAATTGGCAGAGCCACATTTTTACGAAAGGTTAGGAGGGTGGGAGCTGACCTCACTCCAGGGTGCAAGATGTTCCAAAGGCAGGGGTGGGCTACTGGGGATTTGCAGGGGTTCGGGAGAACCTCTAGCTAAGATTCTGTGCAGTTCAGAGAACCCCCAAATCCCACTCCTGGCTGGCCCCGCCCCACCCTACCCTGCCCCTCCCCTGAGTCCCCATGCAGCCCGTTTTGGATGCAGGTAAGTGCAGGGCATGCGCAGAGGCTCGGGGAGGGTGAAAAACGGGCCTACTGGAAGTTCTGGAAGTCCATTTCCGGCCTCTAGAGGGCCTCCGGAGCCTGGGGAGGCCATTTTCGCCCTCCCGGAGGCTCGAGGAAAGCCTCCGGAGCCTGGGGAGGGCAAAAACGACCCCTCCGTCATGGTGCATGAGGCTGACATGGCCACACCCACCATGGCCACGCCCACCCAGCAACCAGGCAGAGAACCCCTTGCTGTCCAAAGGGTAGGTGCAACGGCAGAGAAGGCTCTTCTGGACCCTGCCAGCTGGAATACCCTGACCGATGGAGCCCTCAGCATGCTTCCTATGTCGGCACGGGTGGGGGCGGCCCAATCTCAGTTGGATGAGACTTGTACCCAATCTGCTACGTATCTCACAACTCTTTGAATACTGCCTGTAGTAATGATTATTTTCTGTTACTGTAAGCAGAAGCAGGTCCTGGCTTGGAACTGGCATAGTATTTGATTATCATGATTAATCTGACCATGTTCACTATTCTGGGGCCTCCTTCAGATGTGCTGAAACTGCAGTTTACCAGATGTGTTGGATGCTAACTCTCACTAGGCCCAATCCCCACAGAGCCACCTAACAATGGGAGCTGTACTCCAAGAGCAACAGTTGTGGAAAGCTATACTGTGGCAGACTATTTTAATGGTGTCAGAGATTAATTGCCAGCTTTTTTTTAACCCTAGGCCCCAGAGGTGGACTACATGATTCATGGCTGATCTCATCGCAGGGAAATGGAAGGTCCATCAAGGAAACACACTGACTCTTAACTTCAAAGGACTTGGTGTTCAGTAGGGCTGTTAAGAACCCAATTAGCCTAATCTAGAAGGCTAAGTCACCTGCAAAAATGATTTATGAGGGTTGTCAGACTTAAAGTATGGAGGGGAAGGAAGGAAGTGTGGAGACAGGATCCCCGCTGACAGGTGTGGTTAATTTCAGAGGCTTGCAGTGAAATGTTGGCCTGGATTCAAGGATTCGGCCTTGTTTTCAATTTCTAATGAAAGCTTTGGAGAGAACTAGCCTCCCAAATAATCTAGGGGAATCCCTCTTTTGTCTCATCTAAGAAGCTTCTTCAGCTCTGACTGGATGGTAGTGGGGAATGGAAGGATTTATACTCCTTGCAGACAGCTGGTCATTTGCATCCTTTTAGAGGGTCCTTGAAGCACTTGGAGGTTTATCTGTGTCCTCAGGGTCACCTGAGGAGTGCTCCTGGTTCCTGTAGGCGACCCTGAGGACACAGATAAACCTTCAAGTGCTTCAAGGACCCTCAAAAAGGATGCAAATGTCCAGCTGTCTGCAAGGAATATAAATCCTTCCATTCTCCACTATCCTATCAGAGCTGAAGAAGCTTCTTGGACAAGAAGCGAAACATCTTCAAAAGAAAAAAAAAACAAAGTCCAGTTGCCTCCTGAAAAAAGCACCTTCGGGACAACCATGACATGGATGACTAAGAATCTCTTACAGACTCTTGGAATCAAAGGAACAAGCTCCTGGGGACATACCCAGGTTTACCACTTTGGGGACAATTATCTTCTTTTCCTCCTCTTGGTAATTGAAGCATCGGCTCATTTGTGCTCATTTCCACCTGTGCCATTTGCCAGTGCAAACACCCTTTTCTTTGCCTTGCGATGGATCCCCCATAAATTCCCCCCCCTGCTTTAGAATATATTTCTTTGACAGCAGCCAATGAATCACGCCAACATCTCTGTTGGTTGTGACTAATAGCCCATAGGGTTTCTTATTAATTCTGTGGTAGACTTTGCTGCTTTCTTATTCTGTGTAACACTGTGCAATGAAGAATTCTTTGTCTGCCTTTATGGTCTCTTGTAGGTTGCAGCCCTGGAGAGACAGATATTTGACTTCCTGGGTTATCAATGGTTGCCGATCCTGGCCAATTTTTTACACATTATGGCCGTCATCCTGGGTATTTTTGGCACCCTTCAGTACAGATCCAGATACCTCATGCTGGTAAGTATAACATCCTACTCTCTGGGAGGTTTTTGCTTTTTTTTTTCAAAATATGTTGGATTGTTGCTTGGTGTAAATTAGGGCGTGTCAAATTTTTTCAGCTTTCCACTTCTAAACATTGAGGGTTCTCAAAAGTTGTGACGTGCCTTGGGGATTGTAAAGATATTTTGGTTACTGTAATATAATTTAGATGTGCCTGGTAAGTAACTACTGTGTAGTTAAGTGCTTATTAGTTAAGTGCTTATTTCAGGGTTCAAAAAAATATAAGACAGGGTCTTATTTTCAGGGAAACACAGTATATAAATATAACTTTTTAACATTTTATTTGTTTCGTTTACTGTTGTATTTATGCTGCCAGTTTTTAGGACCGTGAATGCATAAAATTAAGACTTCCAATCAGATACATTTCAATCAAAATTAAAACAATTAAAGCTCCCTTTTTATGACTCTGCAATCAATAGCTCAGTGATTAAAAATGCTAAACTGGAGAGCTGACAGCCTGGGTTTGAGACCTGAACTCTGTGCAATGGGCGAGCTCCCATTACTTGCCCCAGCTCCCACACACCTAGAGGTTGGAAAGCATGCAAATGCAAGGTGATTAATAGGTACCACTTCGGTGGGAAGGTAACAGCATTCCATGTGCCTTTGCCATATAGCCATGTTGGCCACATGACCACGGAAATTGTCTTCAGACAGTGCTGGCTCCCTCGGCTAAAAAATGGAGATGAGCACCGTACCCTAGAGTCGGGCATGATTGATAGGGAAACTTTTACCTTTACCTGTAGTCCGTATTCAGAGTTGGGGCAATTGGATGGAGCTGAGCATTTACTGGCCAGATGCCCTTCCTGATGCCTATCCAGAGTTCGCAGCAGATGTTTTTTCTTTGTGTTCTAGGAGAGAAACATCAGCAGCTACCTAGGATTGAACTCTCAACCTTCCAAGTGGGAGGCGAGCATCATCACCACTAGGCCACAACGCCACTCTAATCAAAAATAAAATAATTGACATTAAAAACCTGGATAGACAACCTGGATAAATGGTGTTTTTAGAGCCCTCTCAAGAGAACAGTCAAGAGATGATTTTATGACTAGTTGTAATACTAGTTGTAAAAAAAATTAGGTATTAAGTCGGAACCTAACATGAACCAGTAGTATCCATAACTTAACGTAGAGTGCAGAATGACTGGGGATATTGCAATATTGTGTTGATAGTAAAGCTACCCAGAGTTGCCTTGTGGCAAGATGGGCAACAAATAAATTTAATCAATAAATAGAATAATAAAGCAAATCACGGCTTAGTGTAATGCACAAACCCACTCTGATTTTGGAAGTTAGGTTTTAATGATTAAAAAGGTCCATTTGTTTTAGGAATCTTCGTTCAGATTCTTAAGTTTAAATCTTCAATGTGTTGTGTTTCTGCAGCTGGATATATTTAGGGTAAGAACGATGGAGAACAAGCATATATCTCCAATTGTTTTAATAGTTTTTTTCCCCATTGTACGTCTTCAACCTGCCTCTTTCTCTCCCTCACTAGTATGCTGTGTGGCTCATTGTCTGGGTTGGTTGGAATGCATTTATCATCTGTTTCTACCTGGAAGTCGGACACCTTTCACAGGTAATTACCTCTCTAATCACACCCAGAACTTGCCCTTCTCGAGCCATCGGTCCACCCAACAGCTTTCCATCCATCACCTTTCCAGCAGCAATTGCTCCTTGGGATAGAGATTAAGAATTCAGGAGAAGATCGCAGGTTGTAAATGCTTCCATGTTCCTTTCAAATTAACTCTAACCCAATCTGCCCCCCCCCCCCCCGGCAACTTCTTCCAGTGCTGACATTGCAGGTCCAATTTGGCACGATACTGGGAGACCACTGGGAGTCTTTCTGTGTTGCTCTGTGTTATAAATAAATGAGGGTTTGGCCTCTCCAGGTGTTCAGGCTGTGTGAGGGTTCCCCCCCCCCCCCATTCTCTCGCTGGGGCATTTCTCTTTTATGGCATGCACAGGTTTTGCAAGTAAAGACAAATCTCTGTTTGAAATGCAGTGCTCACAGAGCACGTTGACAGAAACTGCTCTGTTTTGTAAACAGATGGGCTGATCCACAAGGGAAGATGGGGGTCTGGGAGGGAAGGAAATGGGGGTCTGGGAGGGAAGGAAGACAAATCAGGCTGTATTTATACTGGAGCAGTATAAATGCATTGGGAGTGTGTGTGTGTGTGTCTCATCCGGATACTGTTCACTGATTAAATCAGGTTCCAAGGAGATCATCATTGTGAATTCAAACCACACTTTTATCAGGGTTATAGATTCATGGATCTCGTATGTTGTTTTAGGAAAGGCATTGCTGGACCAGGGGCAGGGGTGAAATCCAGCAGTTTCTGACAGGTTCTGGAGAACCAGTAGCGGAAATTTTGAGTAGTTTGGAGAACTGGCAAATACCACCTCTGGCTGGCCCCTCCCCACTCCAGGGGAAGGATACTGCAAAATCCCCATTCCCTCCCCACTCCTGCAGGAAGGATATTGCAAAATCTCCATTCCCACCTCACCCCACTCTGGGGCCAGCCAGAGGTGGTATTTGTCGGTTCTCCGAACTACTCAAAATTTCCGCTACCGGGTCTCCAGAACTTGTCAGAACCTGCTGGATTTCACTCCTGTCTTCATGGCTTCTTAACGAAAAACAGTGCAAATAAGGTAAGGCAAGCTTTCAGAAAGAATATGCATCTAAAACAGCCTGCACATGCAAACACACACACACACACACACACACACACACACACACACACACACACACAAACCTCCCCAAAGACCCTCCATGCCAACCTGAAAAAAGAATCCCTGACTAATTCTGTGAGGTCATAAAGACAATGCTGCACCCCACCACCCATTCCCTCAAAAATAAATGTGAATCCTTTCCAGCCAGGTGTAAATAAAGTTTTTGACTGTACTATTGTACGAAGAATTTTCAACTCTCGACTTGTTTCATAATCTCCTTTCGATTCAAAATTTAAGGAGGAAGACTAAATCCCTTTGCAGAATTCTTTTCTTCTTTAGCTAAACATATTGATCAGAGGCAATCAGGCTGGAAGAGGGCCCAAAAGGGGGTCTTTGCTGACTCTGTATTTTCTGGTATCTTGATAGTTGGAGGACAGGAAGTGGCGGAATTATAAGATAGCTGGCTTCTAATTTATCTAATTTGTCATTCTCCAAAGAGCAAGAATTATGGGTGCATTGTATGCACCTCCTAGTAGTTGGATAAGATCAATACTGTGTCAACTTACAAAGTACTCTACAAATTAGAAATTCTGGCTGGCACAGAAGGCACTAAAACTGACCAGTACTGTTGTGGCATGGATAAGGGGGTACGGCTGCTTATGGAGTCTACTCATTTATTATCTTAATGGAAAGTATTATGTGAAAATCTTGATTGACCTACCTAAGCTATGATGTGCAGCAAAAGTCAGTATTTATGAACTCATCAAATCAGTGGCCTCTGCAGGGTTCGAAATTGACAGATAGTAGATGGGAGTATCAGAATGCACACTGTGTTCCTTTGGTTTGTACTGTGATGCTTTGCCCATCAACTTCCCAATTTTAACACTCCATCACCCTAGATGTCATTGCTTCTGATGACCATTTCTCTTCTCTTTGCAAAGCATGGCTTACCTCAAAGGGATTATCAGTATGTACTGTATTTTTTGTATAAGACACACCCTTTCCCCCCCCCCAAAAGTAGGTGAAAATTTAGGTGCATCTTATAGACTGAATACAGGCGTTTTTGGCCTCCCGAACCCTCCGCACTTTGCGTTTTCGCTCTCCCAGACCCACAGAAACACTCTGCAGTGCTCCGCACAGCCCATTTTTGCCAAAATGCACCCGTTTTTGGTGAAAATGAGCTGTGCGGAGCACTGCAGAGTGCTTCTGGGGGCCTGGGAGGGTGAAAATCCAATGCATGGAGGCCCAAAACTATTTTTTTCTTGTTTTCTTCCTGTAAATTTAGGCACGTCTTATAGTCCGGTGCGTCTTATAGTCCGAAAAATACGGTATATATTCTCCCTCTTTGTAGGGTCCAAACATCGCTGTTGAGTTCATCTTTCTCCCATTTCTGCAGGATCGAGACTTCATCATGACCTTTAACACATCATTGCATCGCTCTTGGTGGATGGAGAATGGTCCTGGTTGCCTGGTGACCCCTGTGATCAACTCCAACCTGGCCTTAGAAGACCATCACGTCATCACAGTAACTGGATGCTTGCTCGATTATCAATATATTGAGGTGGTGAGCAGTGCAATGCAGATATTCCTTGCGGTAAGTAAGTGGTATAACAGTATCTCTTCTTGTTTGGGTTGGCCTCTCCATCACTTCTAAAAAACAAAACAAAACAGAGGCACTAAAGAATTCTATGGTTAGTTTTTGCTGCAGAATTCACACCCATATGAACGAAAACTTGCAGGGTACTTGCAGGACCACCTCCTACTGGCCTCCCACCACCCTGTGTGTTCACATAGGGCTGCCCTCCTCCGGGTGCCATCGGCCAGACAATGTTGGCTGGTGGCACCTAGGATAAGGGCATTCTCTGTGGCTGCACTGACCCTCTGGAATGAATTACCCGCTGGGCTCCGGACGGCCCCCAACCTCCGCTCTTTCCGCGCTGGCCTGAAGACATGGCTTTTCCAGCAAATCTCTTGATCTGCTGGGAGTTTTTTAGTTTTAATTGTTGGGATTTTTAATTTTGTAATTGGACTGTTTTAGCATTAATTTATTGTCTTGTGTTTTATTGTTGTGAGCCGCCCTGAGTGCTTTGGGAGAAGGGCGGCATATAAATGTGAGTAAAATAAAATAAAAAATTAAAAGTGGCTTGGTGGGTGTCGTTTGGTGAGCATGGCAGGGAAAGGATACTGTAAAATCTCCATTCCCACCCCACTCCAGGGGAAAGTTACTGCAAAAACCCCATTTCCTCCCGATCAGCTGGGACTTGGGAGGCAGAGAATAGATGGGGGCGGGGCCAGTCAGAATTTTTACTACCGGTTCTCCAGAACTGGTCAGAATCTGCTGAAACCCACCTCTGGAACACAACCAGATGAGCTAATTCTACTTTATTGTAAGACTAAAAGTAAAGGTTTCCCTGTCAGTCGTGTGACTTTAGGACATGTTGCTCCTCTCCATTTCTTGGCTGAGGGAACCATCGTTGTCCGAAGACAGTTTTCATAGTCATGTGGCCAGCATGGTTATATGCCAAAGGCACACCGAATGCTATTTCCTTCCCACCGAAGTGGTACCTATTTATCTACTCGCATTTGCATGCTTTCGACCTGCCAGGTGGCCAGGAGCTGAGGCAAGTAATGGGAGAAATAAACTTGGCTGCTGGAGCTTTTCCCTCTTCAGTTTAAATGGTTGAATCCTGGTGTGATAATAATCGGTACATTTCTTTGCTTTCAAATAATTAATTCATGTATCTCTCTTTTTCCAAACATGTACTTTGAAGCTATTCGGATTTGTTTACGCCTGCTATGTCAGCAAAATGTTTATGGAGGAGGAAGACAGCTGTAAGTATCCAGTTATCCCCTTGAATAAGTAGGAGTGTTGCCCCTGCTTGAAATATTAGAGTGACGCACAAGTGACTTGAGAAGATATCAAAGAAATGTTTAATATTCCACTTCCTACTGCGTAAAGATTGCCCTTCTTTTTCTCTCTTTTTTCCCCTTTCTTATTATGTGTTTATATAAGTTTATGTAAATGAGTAATGCAATGGTCTAGAGGTGGAGCTCTTGCCTCACAGTCAGGAGGCTGTGAGTTCGATCCTAGGTAGTGGCAGATATTTCTCTCTCTGGGCACAATGAGTATATATCTGCTGCGAACTCTGCATTGGCAACAGGAAGGGCATCAGGCCAGTAAATACTCAGCTCCATTCAGTTGCCCTGACTCCACCCCGATGCAAGGGATTACGGGGTTATTAAAAGGCAAAATAAGTTTATGTAAATCTTAATACAGGTAGTCCTTGACCTACAGCAGTTCATTTAGTGATTGTTCAAAGTTACAATAGCACTTTAAAAAGTGACTTATGACCATTTTTCACACTTACAACTATTGCAGCACCCCCATGTTCATGTCATCAAAGTTCAGATCTTTGGCAACTGACTCATATTTGTGACGCTTGCAGTGATCTGGGGTCATGGGATCACTTTTTGTGACCTTCTGTCAAGCAGAGTTCATGGCGAAGGCAGATTCCCTTAGCAACCGTGATACTAACTTAACAACTGCAATGACTCACTTAACAACTGTGACAAGAAAGGTTGCAAAATGAGGCGAAACTCATTTTACAAATGTCTCGTTTTGCAACATAAATGTTGAGCCTAATTGTGGTCATACGTTGAGGACTATCTGTGTATGATATTGTTTCAATACAATATTTACACAATATTCACTGAAGATTTTTGACACCCTATTTTTTGTTTAGATAACTTACTCCCATTGCAAATAACATGTATTCTATCAATATTAATTACAATTTAGGATGTCAGTATTATAAGGTTTCCCAGATCTGATCATTCTCCTTGGCCTTGCAATGCTGAATATTTGGTATCTGTAAAGGGACGTAGAGATGAGCTTGGTGAAGGAATAGATCAGTGGTGGGTTTCAATTTTTTTTACCACCGGTTCTGTGGGTGTGGCTTGGTGGGCGTGGCATGGATTGGTGAGTGTGGCATGGATTGGTGGGTGTGACTTGATGGGCATGGCAACGGAAGGATACTGTCAAATCTCCATCCCCTCCCCGTTCTAGGGGAAGGTTACTGCAAAATCCCCATTTCCTCCTGATCAGCTGGGACTTGGGAGGCAGAGAATAGATGGGGGTGGGGCCAATCAGAGGTGGTATTTACCGGTTCTCTGAACTACTCAAAATTTCCGCTACCGGTTCTCCAGAACTGATCAGAACCTGCTGAAACCCACCTCTGGAATAGATGAACCATTAAGGAAGGAGAAACAGCAAATCCCCCATGGAAAGTGGAAAGTGTGGGGAAAAAAACCCTCAAAATAACATGGCTTTGTTTTTATTTGATTAAAAAAAAACAAACAGAGAAAAACTCAAGGGCTTTCCAAAATTGTCTTCGTATATCTTCAAAAATAAAGGAACATTCCTGGATTCCCTTGCTGTATATATTTCCTGGCCTTGACCTATCCAAACATCAATCTTGAAAACTTCTCCGAATTCCTCTCTGCCTCTTCTCATGACAAACAGAATCAAGGCAGGGTTATTTGGCACTTCTGCTTTCCAGTTTTCCCAAACTGGCCAGCCCAAACCTGTTCACCGTCACTTCTTATATCCTTTTGATAGACTTATCCCAAACAACCTTCTCAAATGAATTTAACAAACTAATCCCCCTTCAGTTTTAAGTCTTCACTCCTGTTGTTGTTTTGTTTGTAGAAGGGAACAAAATTGGCCTATGGTGAGGCTCAGCCAGATACGGGTTTTGCCCATTTTCCATAAGCTTAACTCTTATTTTAACAGTTTTCTGGTTACACAATCTTGAGTCCTTCTGGTTTATAGCATATGTTTCAGTTTTCTCCTCTTGGCATATCACTATCACTTCCCTATTTAGATCCCATCATTGTGGGAGCAGTGTGATACCAGAGTGTCTTACATTTTGTATCACTAGAACAATATTCTTCATATTTAACACAGTTGGCAATCTTATAAAATTTTAGTAATAGTACACATATTTTGTTAAATTATAATCTTTCATTCTTTGATTCTTTGATATTTCAGTATGTTATTTTTATACCAATCTACAAATTCTAAATGTCACTCCTTTTACTACAAGTAAAATAGTAATAATCCTATTTGTTGTATTTAACAAACTTATATACCGGTAGTTCTAATAGTAATACACAAATTTATATTAAATTATAATCTTCCATTGTTTATCCCCTTTCTAATTTTTAGTTATGCCATTATGTTTTTTTTAAAAATCTCCTTTCTAATCACATTTTAATACAAGCAAAATAATATTCATATTTACATTTGACAAGTTATATAATTCTAATAACAATTCGAGTTAATAGAGTTCTATTAATACATGATAGAATTATGTGTTAGCATGAAAATGTTTTGCTTCTCACCCAAGAAACTTCTTCAAGAACTGAAGAAGCTTCATGAATGAGAAGCAAAACGTTTTCAAAGGAGAAAAACTGGAAAAAGCACCTTTGGGATGTTCTCTTGAATCCTAAGCCATTTTGTTTCCAGAAAGATTGTCCTGCCAGCCAGAGGCTGATGATATGGTTTGACAAAAGTTCCAATAGCATAGTGGAAAATTAAAATCTTGGTGTGAAATAAGGGACTTCTAACTTAATGCGAGAAGCGGCTCTTATATATTTGAATCCCGGCAGGGGCTCCTAATGGCATAGGCGCTGTGTGATTTGATACCAATGAACTTTATTAATAAGCTTTACACATGAAAAGACCTATTCATGGGAGGCAAATTATAAGCATTAGCACGCTGTCTCTTCCAGCTCTGTGGGCCAAAACTGGTCTTCTTATGCCCGTGTTCCTTCCCTCTTTCTCTCTCTCCATCCCCCATGGGTTTTGAGAGAGCGAGAGCTTTGGTTTTTGACATTCATTGATTTATTTTCAGAGCTAATAAGACACTCCATTAAAAAGATGAGAAGGCAGCCCTGGCTGCAGCAAATTTAATATGGAAAATACATTAAAAGCATATTTGAAAAGCTTAGATAATGTAGAATGACAACGAGATGGGTGGAAAGTATCAACGGGGCTTGTTTTGCTAGTTTTGATAGATAAAATATCTCATTTACCACTAGATAAATGGAGTAAGCTTGGATGCTTTCCCTTTATTTATGCCTTTAAGATCTTTAAGCATAGATTCCAGGATCAGCTATTCATCAGACTTCCACTTTCATTTAACCCCGTGGGGAGACGTTGGGTTCCCCTCCTTGGCCAGTTAAAGGATAATGGGCCAGGAAGACTTTTCACTAAATGAGTGGACTTTGTAGTCAATTCTTCCCCCAGTTCCATGGGACCAGGGGTGGGCTCCTGGGGGTTCGGCAGGGTTCGGGCAATCCTCTAGCCAAGGATCGCTGGGGTTTGGCGAAACCCCAAATGCCACCACACCCCGCCCCTCCCAGGAGTCTCCACACAGCCCGTTCATCATTCTAGGTAAGTGCAGGGGCTGCGCGGAGGGTCTGGGAGGGCAAAAAATAGGCCTACCAGAGGTTCCAGAAGTCTGGACACGGGCCTGTTTCTGGCCTCCTGAGGGCCTCCGGACCCCAGGGGAAGCTGTTTTTGCTCTCCCGGAGGCTTGAGGAAAACCCATGGAGCCTGGGGAGGCCGAAAAACAGGCCTCCCAGAAGTCTAGAAATTGGCCTGTTTCCGGCCTCCGGACCCCGGGGGAAGCAGTTTTCGCCCTCCCAGAGGCTCAAGGAAAGCCTTTGGAGCCTGGGGAGAGCGAAACACCCCCCCCACCCCCCGCTGTGGTGCAGGCAGCCGACTAGGCCACGCCCACCCTGGCCACGCCCACCCAGCAACAGGGCAACGAACCCGTTGCTAAAGAATCTGAAGCCCACCCCTGCATGGGACCCAACACTGCTGTCCTTTTGCAAAAGAACCAATGGCTCAGCTGACTCTAAGAAGGCTCTAGAGATTAGGAGTGAGATGGTTTTTGTAAACTCTGATTTATGCTCTGTTATTTTTAGCTTTTCATTATGGCTACATTAGTTGTCGTCATATGGTTTTATGACTTGGATGTCAGCCACTTGGAGCCTGTGGAGCAGAACGGAATGCAAATTTCACTAAATAAATAAATCAGGGATATCTAATTGGATGCCATGAAAAAAAAAAAATGAACGGCAGGCATACCGCACTTCCTCAGACCAGAGTCCCTGGTCCTTTACAGTACCGTATAGGTAACTTTCACAGAAGTAAGTTCCATAGATCGCCTTCAGTTAGCAAGCCGAACCAGCTCATTAAAAGCCTAGCAGAAACTTTGCAACAAGTTTTTTTTAATTTTCAAAAATCCTTTATTAAAATTTAAAATATGAAAATACAAATACATCTGTAATGAAAATACATCCATGATACCGTGTTTCCCCGAAAATAATACCCTGTCTTATTATTTTTTGAACCCCGAAATAAGCGCTTGGCCTTCATGAATATCTGCCTTGGCAACTTAAGGACATCTCTGGTTCTTTTACTACAATGTTTTCCAAACTTGGTAATTTTAAGAATTCTCAGAATTCCCCAGCCTACATGCTGGGACCTGGATGTTTTATTGCAATTGTCTTTAAATGACTACTTTTGAGTAAGATAATGGCCACTACATTTTCTAGCTGTTTGCCAGAACAATCTCCCTCTTGTCTTTTCACTCCACAGTTGATTTTATTGGAGGGTTTGATTCCTACGGCTACCAGGCACCACAAAAGATGTCACACCTGCAGCTGCAGCCTTTATACACGTAAGTGGCTTTGATAAATTGAGACCCAGCTTCCCCATCAGGCCTTTGGAAGAACTACAGGGAAGTAGTCTTCCTTCCCTTTCCCTAACCACATACAGTGTGGGGCAGTGGCTATCAAGCTCAGAAAAGATCCAGGCAGTTCAAATGTATATAAGGGTTTATTGCAAGCTTAATAGCACTTAGCAATAGCACTTAGACTTACATACCTTATAAAAGCTTCATAGTGCTTTTACAGCCTTCTCTAAGCGGTTTACAGAGTCAGTCTATTGCCCCAACAATCTGGGTCCTCATTTTACTCACCTCGGAAGGATGGAAGGCTGAGTCAACCTTGACTTAAGCTCTCTACAAGAATCGAACTACTAACGGTCAAAGCAAATTGGCAGTAGATAAGAGTCGATAGAATTCAAGGTGGGCTGGACTTAGAGCTCTTGTGGGCATGAAAGGATTCGAGACTGATGACACATTTGACTCCTCCCTCAGGCTCAGCCTGGTCATCTCCTACATCGGCTTCTCTTCCCAAATGGTGCCGTGTTCCTGCATTTGCTCTGACTCTCTCCAGAAATGGAGAAAAGATTGAGCCCTGCCTTTATGAGTAGATGTGCATGGGGGAGTGACCTTGGGAGACAAGAGGAAAGGCTACAGACTAGACAATAGTCAGATAAGAGGCAGCTGAGCCTGCACAAGGAATGGGAGCTTGGCAAATGTCTCAGAAGAAGGTGAGGGGGTGAGTCAGTGCTTCCACTGAATATTATATGATATGGGAATTATTTCATCAGTGGTTAGAGAATAATGACTAGGGGCACTCGGGTTGCTGGCTCTTCCTGTGTTCCTCCGTTCGTCTCACCTCATGTTGCGTTACGTTGCCTCACATCCGGCCAGGTCCAGGACCGGCTTTCGCTTGTTCCACACATGAACGCAGCTAGGTTTTTCCCACTGAAGTGGTACTCTTTTATCTACTTGCAATATTGCATGCTTTCGAACTGCTGGGTGGCCAGGAGCTGGGGAGCGAGCGGTAGGAGCTCACCCTGTCTCACAGAGCCAGGTTCGAACGGCCAGAGTGCAGACCATTTCTGGTCAGAAGTTCCAGCACTATTAACCCATTGCACCCTAGCTGTCCCCCTAGACTAGGGGTGATAGGATAGCCGTCTTCCAGTACTTGAGGGGTTGTCATAGAGAAGAGGGAGTTAACTCACTCTTCAAAGCACCTGAGGGCTGGGCAAGCCATAATGGGTAGAAGGTCATTAAAGAGAGCTACAACCTATAATTAAGGAGAAATTTCCTGACAGTGAGTACAATCAGTGGAACAGCTTACTTCTGGACTTTTGAGGGGCTCCATCACTGGAAGTTTTCAAGAAAGAGACTGGACAGCTGTTCGTCAGGAATAGTATAGATAGTTAAAAATAAATGGAGATTAGTGAAATACAGAAAATACGTTAAGATAGAGATGGAAACAATATGATGATTCTTACAAATATGATTGTTAAGACTATTGTGTTTAATGTTACTATTATATTCTTATTAGAAGATACGTTAAGAGGGAGAAGTGAAGAGGTTTATTATGGTTATTATTATTGTAAGATTAGAGAATTAATATCAACGTAATGAATACCGTAAATTCTGATTGCGCAGAGATATTTGTACCCAGACGACACACTGTTTAATGGGAGATGAAATGTTCAAATTTGTTTAAAAATTATTTTTTTTTTAAAAAAAAGGAATGGTATAGGAACTCCTGCCAAGGGCTAGACTAGAGCCTAGATGACCTCCAAGGTCCCTTTGAACCCTATTATTCTATGTTCTATGAGGTATTATTTATATTAAGATCCCTTGCCCTCAAGCACAACCTGCAGATCATAAAACTGCCTACGAACTGCTGCTGAATTCCGGCATCCTAAGGTGAAGAGGGGCTGAGAACAGGCTGAAAAGTATGGGTGGTGACATCACAGATTTCCCATTCCTTACAGAGCGGGAAGAGATTGGGAAGGGTCTGTTCAACGTGTGGAGAGGGAAGCCTATTTTTATTCCCCATTTCCCCTCACCCAAGATGGTTGGGTTTTACATATCTCAGGAAACGATAATTAGTTGAAAAAGCAAACATTGGGCTGAGTTAAGACAGTAAGCTAGGCCGAAACGAGACCACACCGTGGCTTAGCGTCAGGTCTGCAATCAACCACTGTTGGTGCGTTTGTCAAAAAAAGTGGTAGTAAACTCTGGCATGGCTCAGAATTTGGGGACACCCTTTTCTCTAGTGCAGCGTTTCTCAATGCTGTCAAGTTTTAAGATGTGTGGACTTCAACTCCCAGAATTCCCTAGCCAGTTGAAGTCCATCAACATTGTTGGCTGGGGAATTCTGGGAGTTGAAGTCCACACAGCTGCTGGCTGGGGAGTTGAAGTCCACCAGTATTGCTTGCTGGGGAATTCTGGGAGTTGAAGCCCACACATCTTAAACTTGACAACGTTGAGAAAGACTGCATTTAGTGGTAGAGATGAAAAATTATCTGGAGTTCAGGTAAAAGTTTCAAATGGAATTCTCACCTATATCCCTCTGGGTTTTTTTCCTTTGCCCTTGTTTTGGAACATATGAATATTATTAGACTGAGTAGTTTCTGGTTTGTCTTTGCCTCCCTTTTGTTCATTTTGAGACCAATCTGTGTTTCTCCAATTGCTTCCGAAGAATGATATGTTGCAACATGGAGGTATAATCTTATGTCACTGATTTTCTGTTGTTCTTTTTTAGCTCTGGATAATTGCTTCCTTGCCTACCTACAGTGAACAAGCCTTTGGGGACGTTTACAAATAACAATAACAACGCCAAGCCAAGCCACCAAGATAAATGGAGTAGGGCAAAGCATTTTCAAGGCCGTTGTCAGTTCTGCTGGAGATTTGGTGTTCCCGGAGGGACAACTACGCCGGTGACTCCATCTTGTCCTTCTCATCCGTTAATGCCTTTCGTTTGGTAGCTAAGCAAGAATCATGAACCCATTGGGGAAACTTTGACCAGCACTGTTTCTCCAGATCTAAAAGTTTCTGCTTAAAAAAAGACCTCGGAGCCAAAACAAGCTCAGGACTCCACCTACTGGTCAAGCTGTGTACTGTCACTGGTTCACACTGGCCAATCCTCCAAACCTGGGATCTAAATTCTTTATCTCCCAAGATGAGGAGAATCCTTTTCTAAGCGAGATCCTTTTTTCTTTTTTTCTTTTTTTTGGGTGGGGGGGTCAGATCTTTCTTTTGTTGGTTGGTTTTTCTAAAAAAAATAATAATAATTCTGGGACGCTTCTTGTCTGAGCAAATGACTTTGAGTGCGTTAATCTGTAGGTTGCAATATTTTGCAATAACGAAAAGGAGTAAAGGAATAAAATGAATGGAACATGAAATAAAAGGTGGGTAATGGAAAGGAAAGTTGACTAGGGTCTGAAATCTGTAACGTGCTCCATCCTTTAGTGAATATTTCTTAAGCTGCTTCGTCTTTGAAACTAGAGATCGCATGGTTGCCTCCAAATCGACTTCAGAAGCATTCCATTTCTGATGTACAGCCAGAATTTTTTCTTCCAACTCAGCTTTCAGGTTAAGAGAAAGGGAGAGAAAAGGCAGACAAAAGTGAGGAAAAAAGTAGGGGGGCTGATATAATGTAGGCTCTGAGAGGAACCCCTGAAAAACCTACCATATTTTTCGGAGTATAAGACGTACTTCCCTCTCCCCTTAAAAGAGGGTGAAAATTTGGGTGCGTCTTACACACCGAACGTAGCCAAGCCCACCCGCTGGCCCCCATCCTTTGGACTCTGCCTCCCAGCAATTTGCCTCCTTGCAGCAAACAGCCCATTTCAGTTTCAGCTGTAGCACAGTCTGATTAGCACAAGCAGCTGATTGTCAGTTGGATCCGCCTCCCTATCATCAGCTGTTTCAGGCTTCAGGGATTGCCACTGCCTATTGCCTATTCCAATCCCTGCCCGCAACAGGCGGAAAATGGGGTGCACAGAGGCCGAAAACGGGGCATGCGGAGGCTGAAAATGGGATGCGGAGGCCGAAAATGGGGCGCACGGAGACGGCAATAGGCTATGGCAATCCCTGCAGCCTGAAACAGCTGATGGTCGGGAGGCTGATCCAACTGACAATCAGCTGCTTGTGCTAATCAGACTGTGCTGAAGCGGAAACTGAAACGGGCTGTTTGCTGCAAGGAGTAAAATTGCTGGGAGGCAGAAGCAGATTTTTTTTTCTTGTTTTCCTCCCCAAAAAAGGTAGGTGCATCTTATAGTCCGGAGCGTCTTATACTCTGTAAAATACGGTAATCAAAACATCAGTTAAAGAACACCAGTTAAACATATCCGTAGTCAGAAATAAAATGGAGCCCGCCAAATGGAGGTCTATTTGGGCATGCATGGTTTATTTTTCTTCAGAGGACACCACCTCTCTTCCACTAAAAGCGTGAGATGATAACTTCTTGATTCTAGAGATGGAAAACGGTGTTCTTAGGAAGGGGAGGTATGATGGGTGAAGATCGGTGTACAAACCGTTTTTGTGTATCTCTTTGGGATTTCTTTTGTAAAGGGGCTTCAAGTCTTTCCTACACACCTGTGTAAGCCTCCTGTGGTTGAAGGGTCATGAGATCAGTGATGACAAGCAGGCAACCTTGTTTAGTCTTCAGGCTCTGCCAGAAGAGCTCCCATAACATTTCGCAAGATGTCCTGAGATCTTTGCAAAGAAGCACTGGAAATCTTATGATTTCCACATGAAGTCTTGCAGAATGTATGGATACATGAAATTTTGACACTTTCTGTGTCAAAAAATAATATTTTAATGGGGATGAGCATCTTTTAGATGTGTGGTGGATGGCCTAGGAACCCATGGCTACTCTACACTGCAGATTCTAATCCAGTGTTTCTCAACCTTGATAACTTCGGGATGTATGGACTTCAACTCCCAGAATTTCCCAGCCAGCATGCTGGCTGAGGACATCTGGAAGTTGAAGTCCATACATCTTCAAATTACCATATTTTTTGGAGTATAAGACACACTGGAGTATAAGACACAGCTTAGTTTTTGGGAAGGAAAATAGGGGAAAAAAAATCTGCCTAACAGGTATTCATCTGGCTAGCGTCCTTCGTCTGGTCAGCTTCAGGACATTAGTTTGCTGGTTTTTTATCCCCTGCTTGGGGATAAAAAAACAGCTTCTAAGACACAGCTGAGAGGAAGCAGCAATGAGAAAAGCAGGCAAAGCATGGGGAGATTGCTTCACTCGGCTATCGCCTAGTTAGGGCTGAAAAAAAGCTTTTAAAGAACAGCTGACAGTCGATTGCTTCACTTGCTAGCGCATTGTTAAAGCACAGTGGAGAGTGGAGGGCTTGCTAGTGCCTCGTTAGCGCCTCGTTAGGGCTGAAAAAAAGCTTCCGGAAAAAACTACATTCAGAGTATATAATGCACCCAAATTTTCAGCCTCTTTTAGGGGGGAAAAAGGTGCGTCTTATACTCCGAGAAATACGGTACCTAGGTTGAGAGACCCTGTTGTAATCTGCGATTGCATATTCATACCATGGCGATCACAGGATGGGTCCCACTTGTTTCTAACTTCACTAGCAAAAGCCAAGTACGTCCTTGGAAACCAGTCTTCCATTTTTATCCCCTCTCCCTTATAGAACTATTATCCTTTTTAATTTTAAATTTAAAAGCACTGATTTTAAATCAGTATTTTTCAACGTGGGCTTTTAACTCCCAGAATTCCCCAGCCTTTCCCTTCCGAAAGTGGAAATGAAGAAACTTGTGGCCTTGCTTCATTCCGACTCTTCCACAAGGCCTACGTTGGCAACCCTAATGCAGGTATGTCCTAAACTTATGGCCACAATTGAACCCAAAATTTCCGTTGCTGAGCGATAGTTTTAAATGAGTTTTGCCCCATTGTACGACTTTTCTTGCCGCAGTTAAGTGAGCAACACGGTTGTAAAAGGCCACACTTGGAATATTGCATTCAGTTTTGGTCGCCATGATGTTAAAAAGATGTTGAGACTTTAGAAAGAGTGCAGAGAAGAGCAACAAGGATGATTAGGGGACTGGAGGCTAAAACATATGAAGAACAGTTGCAGGAACTGGGTATGTCCAGTTTAATGAAAAGAAGGACTAGGGGAGACATGATAGCAGTATTCCAACATCTCAGGGGCTGCCCCAAAGAAGAGGGAGTCAAGCTATTCTCCAAAGTCCCTGAGGGTAGAACAAGAAGCAATGGGTGGAAACTAATCAAGGAGAGAAGCAAATTAGAACTAAGAGATTTCCTGACTGTTAGAACAGTTAATCAGTGGAACAATTTGCCTTCAGAAGTTGCGAATGCTCCAACACTGGAAGTTTTTAAGAAGATGTTGGGTTTCCACAATTTTGGCCACTACTGTGAATAGATTAAAAGATGGTGTACTAAGTCTTTCTGCTGTTTCTGTACCAACGATAAGGAATGCCATTTTCCGGAGGCCCTGCTATTTCTAAACTACCATGGAAGCCATTAGCGTGGCCATAGGGAAAAAATAGTAGGGGGCATTTTTGGCATCAGCATGGTCAGAAATTCCCCATCCCTACTCTAACCTTCTTAAAAGCTTTCTCTGAAACGGTGTCCCTGACTCTCGCTGATGTGCCAGACTGCATAAGCAAAACATTATGCTGAACTGCCCTCTGCACCTGCTTTTCAGTGTCTTCTAAACATGAAGTCCAGCCTTAATCTTGGATCCTCCTGGATAACGTGGACCTATTACTGTCTCTCATCTACTCAGCAGGGCTTTCATGGGGGGAAAAGTGGGGGGAAGGGGGAGCTCTATATGCTCTGTTGGTGGAAAGGTGGGATGTACAGGTAGTCCTCCACTTACAACCACAATTGAGCCCAAAGTTTCTGTCATTAAGTGAGACATTTGCCCCATTTTACAACCTTTCTTGCCCCAGTTGTTAAGTGAATCACTGCAAGTCTTAAGTTAGTAACACGGTGATTAGGTGAGTCTGGTTTGCCCATTGACTTTGCTTGTTACACGGTCGCAAAAGCTGATCCCCATCACCCCAGAACATTTGCAACTGTCATAAATACGAACCAGTTGCTAGGCATCTGAATTTTGATCGCCTGACCATGGGGATGCTGCAATGGTCATAAGTGTGAAAAATGGTCGTAAGTCACTTTTTTCAGTGATGTTGTAACTTTGAACGGTCACTAAACGAACTGTTGTAAATCGAGGACTACCTGTATATAAAATAAAATGTACCTTATTACCTATAGGGATGGCTGTCTGCCAGATTTCCTGTGGATTGTTGAAAAGCTGCTTGAAATTTCTCAAACGAATAGAACGTCAATGTTTTGTCAGATTCTTCCTGTTTCTTTAAATCAGGGGTCTGCAACCTTGAACACTCAAAAGAGCCATTTGGACCAGTTTCCCACAGAAAAGAAAACACCAGGAGCCACAAAACCCTTCCCGTGCCTGACTATTTCTTGAGCAGCCCAAAACTAGCATATGTAGTTGAATTAAACGTTTTGTTCTCTTCTGAAACTTTTCTTTTCTTGGATTTATCCATGGTTGGCCTATCGGGGGTTGAAAAACTCAATAAATTGTGTGCTGGCGGGTGTCGCACATTGGCGGTTGTGACGCATATTTTGAGTGACAGGGAGCCACAGCAGAGGGGTGAAAAGAGCTACATGTGGCTCCAGAGCCACAGGTTGCTGACCCCTGCCTTAAATATCTCTGGTGCAATATTCTTGCAGAAGTATTCTGTTGGAATAAGTCTTCACAGGGTACAGGGTGCCTCCTTGATTGAACAGTGCTGAGTGCAGTTTCTCAAACTTGTCAGCTTTTAAGATGTGGGGACTTCAATTCCCAGCATTGAAAACTTCCTAAGCATTGAAAAAGGTAATGTACGATTATATGGTGGACTGAAAAATAAAGGCATCCTCTTTCTTGATGCTTTATCTTACACAACCTTTGAGGAACAAGATGCTGATCTTACTCAAGGTGCTTACCCTACTCAATCTTTGAGGAACAAGATGCTTTATCCTATTCAATCTTTGCATCTGGGTAGACCAATTTGCAAGTTTCTCCACTTGCCCAACATGGCACCCAACCACAAATATTTAATATTGTACAGGGTTGAAAAACTCGTCCCGTTTTAAGTGCTTAGAGTGTGCAAGCTAATTTTGACATAGAAATCACAATATAACAATGGCAAAATGTAGCTTTCTGCACCTATTTCCCCCTTTTTCTAAACAGTCTAATATGAGAAGATCCCTATATGGGAATTTAACGGAGAAGGAAAGGTGAAAGAGGTAGATGTAGGCAGCCTTTCGACTTTAGCTATGTAATCTTCTCTTTGTCTACTCAGAAGCAAGTGGAAGTGCTTCCTCTGTGATAGCTGGAAACCTTCCTTCGTAAGGCATATGAGGAAAATTCTTAATTAACTGATGAATTGTGTCATTGTGCTGATTAGCTGATAAACTGGGGCCACACAATGGGCTAAATTATGGTATCTGGAATAAACCATAATAGTTTTCTTTATATCATACAAACAGTTTAATTCATACCATAAATTAGGGAGGAATAACTTTTTGGTAGCCGAGAGCCATACTGATCTCTAGAAGATATGCTGGAGCTCAGTATGTTTCTTTCATCAAAGGATAATAATAATAATAATAATAATAATAATAATAATAATAATAATAATAATAATAATTTGAAATAAAATAAAATAAATAGTAATAATAATAATACCCTGTTTCTCCAAAAATAAGACCTCCCCGGATAATAAGCCCAATTGGGCTTTTGTGTGCATGCGCTAAAATAAGCCCCCCCCAGAAAATAAGACCTCCCCAAAAATATTTAAACCTATGCACAGCCGGTACCCACCATTTCCTCTAGTTAGGGAGACAGACCTGGAAATCAGGTAAGATGTCAAGAGGAGCCCCGTCTTGCTCCACGTGTCCCAAAATAATAAGACCTCCTCAAAAATAAGGCCAAGCACTTATTTCGGGGTTCAAAAAATATAATTTTGGGGAAACACGGTAATAATAATTAATAATAATAATAATAATAATAATAGTAATAATAATAATAATAATATAAATAAAAATCATGAAATATCACGACTTGGCCATTGAAACTACACAGCTATGGATGAAACATGTAACAGAGATACCCATTGTCATCTGGCCACTTGGTACCATGTCCAAGAATTTTACAAAACACATCAAGAAATTGCAGCTTCCTGCAATAACACCAGCGAAACTGCAAAAAACTACGCTACTCAGAACATCATATATTTTAAGAAGATACTTGGTTGATACCTAAAACGCTAGCAGCAACTTGTTATCAACCATTAGCACCAGTCAATGGAATAAGTAATTTGTAGTAGTAGTAGAAGATGTTATACTGGGAGCTGGACAATATTTTTTTTTTACTTCTTACCAGGGGTGAAATCCAGCAGGTTCTGACAGGTTCTGGAGAACCGGTAGCAGAAATTTTGAGTAGTTTGGAGAACCGGCAAACGCCACCTCTGGCTGGCCCCAGAGTGGGGTGGGAATGGAGATTTTGCAATATCCTTCCCCCAGGACTGGGGATGGAATGGGGATTTTGTAGCATCCTTCTTTGGAGTGGAGTGGGAATGGAGATTTTGCAGTATCCTTCCCCTGCCACACCCACCAAGCCACGCCCACAGAACCAGTAGTAAAAAAAATTTGGATTTCCCCACTGCTTCTTATTATTGGCTTTGCAACTTCATCATCGGCTAACAAAATCTCTTATTTTCAAATTGCCTTTAATGGAGTTGGAAGTAGAAACAGCAGAGGTAAGCTCTTGAGAAGTCAAGGGTTTGATTTGCGGAGGGCAGAGTCTGAAACATTAAGGTAAACTGGCTTGATGGGATTTACATGGCAGCTGCTGACCATGAGATCAGGCTGACCCCAACCTTGATGGCTTTCCGGAAGGGCGTGAAGATCTGGCTTTGCCATCTCACCCGGGGATTAGAGAGCAGTATGAGCCCCTGAAATGACAGGTGTTCTTGAATGACTGTGCTTTCCTGGTGTCTATATTATATGGCTTTAAATTGTTTTTAAACATTTTACATTGTTTGTACGGTTGCTTTATGTTTTGGGTCCTTGGATATGTTTGGATAAGTCCTTGGAATTATGATATGTTTTCATCATAAGCCGCCCAGGGTCACGGAAATGAAATGGGTGGCTATATACACTGAATAAATAAATAAATAAATAAAATTTGAGGAACCTTTCTCTATAAAGCCCCAAAGTGGCTTAGGTTAGGTTTGTAAACCTATGTAAAATGAAAGCAGCAGTGCCTGCACACTATTCTTACCATTAATCCAGTTCTCTGGCCTCAGAACAACACACAAGGCATTTGTGGCTTTGTACATCATGAGAATATGTCCAAAGTCTGAAATCAAAAGATAATCTTTTATACTCAACACTCTGGACAATAAAAAGAGAGCCTTGGTAGTACAGTGGTCTAAAGCACCCTGTTATTAAGAACAGCTGCCTGCAATTACTGCAGGTTCGAATCTCGCCAGGCTCAAGGTTGACTCAGCCTTCCATCCTTTCTAAGGTAGGTAAATTGAGGACCCAGTTGTGGGGGCAATAAGCTGACTTTGTATAAATATACAAAAGGATAAGGCTATTGCTTAGCGCATTGTAAGCCGCCCTGAGTCTCCGGAGAAGGGCGGCATATAAATCAAATTTAAAAAAAACAAACAAACCTACAGCCAATGGGCTGTGGTATGTATGTCGTTTTCCATGTCCAAACACGCTACTTAAAAAATTAAATCATACATATTCTGTCAGTGTTTTCTAGATCCTAAGTAACAAATTCTTTTATTTCTTTATTTCTACTTATTTCTTATTTTATTGATAGCTCTTTATTTCAAATAAAATATAATTGATTCCATGCTTTCATTTAAAACAAACTTCGTAACTTCGATTTGCTGTCGAGCCATAGAATTACGATGTTCCAAAAATCTGCAGAGTTACAATGGGTATATATTTCTGTTGCTGGGCTGATACTCTATAAATATCAAGGGCTAATAATAAAATTGCCAGAGCGGTAAAGAATCCAGAAACCTTATTAAGAGTGGCCTTTTTTTTAAATTAAATCCTTCCTTTTTCCTTTCAACCTGGTGATTTCCTCTTCCTGCATTGTTCCTCGTTGCCGGATTTCAAAGGAACGGTTCCTTTAACGACAACGTATACTTGCAGGAACTACGAGTCCCAGAATGCACAGGGGCAATGGAATGGGTGCACCTTTCATATCCTGGAAAAGCAATGCAAGGCGGGACATGGAGTCCACAAAGTCGATCATCTGTATTTATAACGAAGAGGTTTCCAGAGGGACTTTTCTTTGTGTAACTCCGCACCGCCTACTTTCTTTCTTTCTTTTTTTTAAAGTTACAGATGCGTATTGTGGCACTGGAAGCCGAATCTTGTATATTGGATAGAGATGCCTGTTCACACAGCATGTTAGCCTAGTAACGCATGGAATAAAGCACAATAAGATCCGTCCACTGAATACACTAAACCAGTGTTTCTCAACCTTGGTAGCTTGAAGATGGGTGGACTTCAACTCCCAGAATCCCCCAGCCAGCGCTGCTGGCTGGGGGATTCTGGGAGTTGAAGTCCACCCATCTTCAAGTTAGCAAGGTTGAGAAACACTGGACTAAACAAAAACAAACACAGTTGACAAACCACAATATAAGTTCACACAACAAGGCTGGTTTATATCCCAGTCCTTATCTGTAATAAATTTACTTCAATCTGGATTATGTAGATGTATTGGGTCTGCAGTTCTTTTAAAAGCATAGTTTTTGGAAATACTGTTATATATCTGGGGAGTTTGAGCTTTGCTTTGAAAAGACCTAGTCACAATTCTTGGTAGTACAGTGGTTTAAAGCACCCTGTTATTAACACAGCTGCCTGCAATTACTGCAGGTTCGAATCTTACCAGGCTCAAGGTTGACTCAGCCTTCCATCCTTTCTAAGGTAGGTTAAATGAGGACCCAGTTTGTGGGGGCAATAAGCTGACTTTGTATAAATATACCAAAGTATGAAGGCTATTGCTTAACGCATTGTAAGCTGCCCTGAGTCTCCGGAGAAGGGCAGCATATAAATCAAATTTAAAAAAAAAAAATTCTCCCTTGCTAATATTGTCTAATATTCATTGGAAAGTGCTACTGTGTTCCGTTTCTGTAGGAAAGGTTTCTGTAGAAAGCACAGGTTACTATTTGTTACCTGTATTCACCCTTAGTTTTAATCTGTGATTCTTAAGGTAAATCAAGTGAGCACCGTCCTATCTTTCAGGTAAGAATGTTTGCAGGAGGAGGATCTGGAAGCTTGATTTGGATGGGCATTTAGCAAATATTTCTCATTAAAAAAAAGTGATTGACAAGATGCGTATGGATGTCAAGTCCATATTTGCAAAGCAGGAAACTGGCATAAAGTTGGAGGAAATTGAATAAGATCACACTGGTTTACCGAGTAAGAGTAGCAACTCTGCACCCTTGAGGCCTCAGGAGAAACTGGGCATTTTCCCACCATGTTCAACTCCATCTTGTGAGAATGGTGCCATCTTGTGCTTGCTATTCTGAAACATGTCTCAACTGGTGAGGGAGCGAAATTGGGTTGAGCGGATTTCCTCTGCTGCCAAGAATATGGAATGGCCTTCTGTGGGTGAAAGAACAATTGTGTTGGTGGGGTGTTTATAGGCAAGGAGAGAAGTTGGAGCAGTTTTCGTTAATAAAATAGTGTTTTCCACTGGTATGGCTCGGGTCACATGACACCTTTAACTAGGTTTATTATAACCTGCTAGAAGCCAAGCAGCTGGGTTTGGACAAAAGACTAACATTAGTTTAATTTTTAGATGTATCATGTAGTGGTAGCCAACTTGTTAGGGATACTGTATTTATGTCATCGAATATCAAAGCTGCCTAATTCTTTCACGATACTGTGCAGGTTCCAAATACAAAACTATATACCATGTTTCCCCAAAAATAAGACCCTGTCTTATATTTTTTTTGAACCCACTTGGCCTTATTTTTGGGGAGGTCTTATTACTTTGGGGTCGTGGAGCAAGATGCAAGGCTCCTCTTGACATCTTACCTGATTTCCAGCTGTCTCCCTAACCCTAACCAGAGGAAATGTGGGGACCGGCTGCACATGTGTTTAAATATTTTCAGGGAGGGCTTATTTTCGGGGGAAGGAGGCTTATTTTAACACATGCGTTCAAAAGCCCGACTGGGCTTATCATCAGGGGATGTCTTGTTTTTGGGGAAAAAGGGTATGTATATAAAGCTCACAACTGACTGGAAGAACAGGACCCCACTCGTGAATCACTCCACGGTCTTGCTAGGAGGACCTGAATGCACCCACCCTACTTGATCTACCCTACTATTTGGACTTTAAACCAGGATGCTAACTGGGGAATTCTGTGAGTTGGAAGTGCGCACACCTTTAAAAGTTGCCAAGTTTGAAAAAACACCGAGTGAAACTTTTTTTTTTTCTTTTCCCCAAGTGCAATTATGGTCATCAAAGCTTCCAAGCCTTGCCCGTATCTTGCGGGCAATCTTGCGGGCAGAGAGAGAGAGTTTACCCTCTCGGGTTTCTGCCTGTCGAGCCAAGCTGCCCCACTCCGTCTCCTTTCCTTTTCATTTGGCCCCTGGGGATTCCCGCAACTCACTCGGACCACCGACGGCAGGCGGGTTTAGTTTGCAGCGCAGGCACCAGTAACAGTAAAGTAACAGAGTTGGAAGGGACCTTGGAGGTCATCTAGTCCAACCCACTGCTCACTCAGGAGACCTGTACTAGGGATTTGACCCGCCGAACTGCCGACCTTTCTGATCGACAAGCTCAGTGTCTTAGCCACTGAGCCACCTAGCCAGGCCAGGTGATTGCAACGTATTGTCTACAATAGGGGAATCAGCTTTTTTCCCTCCCCCTCTCTCCTGCGCTGGATCACTGCATTTGTGAATGCAGCGTTCTTGTTAACCCGCGTCTATTAACTCCAATGGGTCATTCACTCAGCCCACCGCCCCCCAAACCAACCCTCTTGGCAAGTGCCCAATGGGCATTTTATTGCCCCTGTGAAGAATGCACGGAGATCCAATGCAACTTCTCTCTTGGGTGGGAACAAACCCTGCCCGAAAGGCCCTCCCCTTTCCTTTCCTTTCCTTTCCCTTCTTTTCCTTTCCCCTCCCTTTCTTTCTTGGCTTCCCCGGATCCCGCCGCCACGCCGTGGGTGAAACTCCGCGGCGCCCGAGCTTCTCTCGCGCTCCAGCCTCAACTTCCCAGAATGCAGCGCGCCTCCCCGAGTCCCCAGTGCGCCGCCATGTTGTTGAAGTGAAAGGCAGGGGGAGCGGCAGCCAGAGCTAGAGGCCGGGGGGAGGGGGGGGCCGTTGAGATCCGTCTTCATCCTACCGTTCCGCCCGTGAGTATCCGGACCGAAGTGGGTTAGAACGGGACTCCGGACCCCAGGAGGCCCGAGGGTGGAACCGTATTGGGGCTAGGGCTTCGGCCGAGGCGGCGAGGGCCCTCCGAAAGGCGGCCCTGGGCGGGCAATTCTTGCCGAGGCTCTTCCTCGCGCTTGTTCCTGGTACATGTTTTCGAGTCCGAGCAAGGCCTCTATTGTTGTTCCAGGAAGGGGAGAAGAAAGGCGAGCCGCTTCTTTTGGGGGACAAGGGGAGGCCGTTCAAACGACCCTAAAAAAAGAAAAAAAAAAGGGGGGGGGTTCCCTAGGCTCCCCCAACTGCGGCTTGGCTTTATTTTATTTTTCCTCCCCCCCCCCGCTTTCCTTCCCCGGCGCTTTTCTTTGGGAGAAGGGAGGAGGAGCGCTTGGTTGGCCTTTTAGATACTTCTTTCCAAACAGCCAGGAAGGCAGCTTGGTGATTTCTCGAGTGGGAGTGGGGGGGGGGGAGCTTTCCCTGGCTTCATCCAACTCCATCGTGGTTTTGAAAGGAAAGTGGGGTTGTGGGGCGTGGGGTGGGGTGGGGTGGGGGGGAAGAGGAAAGTAAGACAAGGGAAAATAACTAGGATGGGAAAGGCGGGTAGGTGATGCCTAATTAACACGTATATGCAGGAAATGGAGTACGTGACTTCTGCCCAAGCTCTTAGGGTAAAGTTTTATCTGTTTTTTTGGGGGTGGTGGTATTGGGTGTCATCAATGAAGCTTTGGGCTGGATGGAGTGGTCTCTTTTAAGAATTCAACCCTTTTTGTTGCCCTGCATTCAAAGCTGTGCCGCTTTGGTAGGGATGTATAATTGGGATTGCTTTTTGACTTAAGTAATGTTTAGGATTAACAAGGCAAATAAAAAAAAAAGTGCTCTTGAGTTTATTATTTTTTTCCCCCCTAATTGAAGAGGAGGTGGGGGGGGGGAAATAAAGGTTTTTCTTTCTTGGCTTCGCTTACATAACTTTTTTTTAAATTTATGTTTTGGTCCGTAAGGAAGCCAGCAACAGGAGGCTGTTTTCTTCTCTTCTCTTAGGCCTTCGGCTGTTCCAGCTTCAAGTTAGTTTTGGCCAAACAGTTTGGAAACAAAGCAGTTATGGAAGAGAGAACCCGGTGGCCTATTGTTATAGTGTGTGAATTTGTGGCATAGCAGTATTTTACCGTGCAGTCAGTACATATCCAGGAGTCAGTCCTGTTGTACTTATCAAATGTTTGTTTGAACAGGACACACTTGTGTGATTTGTTAGTTTTCAGTTGTTTAGATTGCATTTCGGCAACAATTTTAACAATGTAGCCTGATTCTGTACATGTTTACTGATAGTGATTGGCCACTGTATTACTCCCCATGTTTGTGTGTGGGGAATTATGTCCTATGTCAGTCCACTATTTTGGGTTCTCATCCAATGTTTTTAGGTTGTATAATTTGAAGGCAGTTTGAGGGGAAACTGCTGATTTCAGGTTTTGCACTAAAGAGTTTTGATGGCTTAATAAGATAAGTTTAAATTACAGGTATTTAGACTAGAGGTATTTAAAAAATATTTTCTTGCATGGGACTTTCAAAGTATAGTTTTACATTTAAATGTTCTATTTAGGCAGTTTTCTTCTTTACCAAACTGATTTTTGAGTTTATTTCAAACTGTTCACATATATACACATACAGATGAGTGCACATACATATGTGTGCTTGTATATACGCTATGTGTAGCTTCACATTGTGCTCAGCTGCAAAGTGATTTATTTAGATTTGGCTTGTGTGAATCCAGACAGATTTGGTTTGTTCAGCAAAATATTAATACACCATAGGTTTTTGTGATCATGTTTTAATTTCCGTTCCATCTTAACACTGGGTAATTTGTAGCAGGCATAACTTTTTATTGAAAAGTACCAAACTCTATGGTAACTAGAAATAAATCTCACCAGAAACTGAATCAAAACCAAAAACAATTTAGGGGCTCAAAGTAGGGAAATTAAAAAGGCAGTGGTGATCATGAGACCTGAACATACTGAGTTGTAATATTCTTAAAACAATGTGTTTCAAATTGTACACCAGGACTTTAACGTAAATATTTTTGTTGCGTGAAAAATGAAAGTAGTAGAAGTTTAGTGTGCTATTTTCTCCTAGTGGCAATGGACTTTTGATAAGGGATAGTTGATAAACCCTAGATGGGCTTTTTGTCTTCAGTTCTTAACAAGCTAATTTAGGGTAGATGGGAATTGTAATCTGTCAGTTTTAGAATGCCTGTTTGAGGAAAGTTTTGCATTTTTGTTGAACTATAGGGTTTAAACCATTCCTCTGATTTCTAGGCAACAGCATTCTTGACATTCTAGTCAAATGTACACCATGACAGGTGAATCTTATCTAGGTAGGTTCTAGAATTTTCCAGGACATTTAATTCCATTAAGCATCTTGATAATTCTGTAATACAAAGTAAATACAAGGTGTATTATAATGTCTTCTTGTAAACGAGGGGGGGGTAAAGAAATGGGCTAAATGAACAACTCCCCCCCCCCAATGTGATATGGGGTTCACTTCTCAATTGCCTGAATGATCAGGCTCAGTGTCACCTGTTTCCATGCGGTGATACAAAAATTTTACACTTAATTTTCCTATGATACTGTTCCCCATTTGCCTTTCAAAACTTGTCAGTCTTACTCATTTTGGGATGCCTTGCGGATGGCAGATAAAAATCTATTGCTGAATGACTGTTGGTAGTACTGATGCTTGCTAAGATTCTGAGGAGAAAGTGACTAACTCCTTCATCATAGTTTAGCCTACCCTTTTTCCATATAGCTCCTGCAGCCTACAGAGTCTTTTGTTGTCATCTTAGTTGTGGTCCTGTGTGATAGATAGGTGTTGACTAAAGGCAAATGTCTCACCCTAGATCAGTGGTCCCCAACCCCCGGTCCGCGGACCGGTGCCGGGCCGTGAAGTACCTGGCACCGGGCCGCGCAGCGGCCGGGGGACAGGAACGCTTCAGCGCAAAGGCTCCTGGGCCGTGCGCAATGGGCCTGCGCAAAGGCTCAGGCTCCTGGGCCGTGCGCAATGGGCCTGCGCAAAGGCTCCTGGGCCGTGCGCAATGGGCCTGCGCAAAGGCTCCTGGGCCGTGGCCCCACCCCTGCGCACGCTCAGCGGGCCGCGGCCCCACCCCTGCGCGCGCTCAGCGGGCCGCGGCGATAAAAAGGTTGGGGACCACTGCCCTAGATCTTCTGAGGTTCTGAGCTGATCTAAGCTCCAGTGTTTCTAACTAACATTCTAACCATTGCATGGTATTCTTGAGTTCTCCGGAAGACACAATACAGTTAGTTTTCTTAACAATTTTGCAAGCAACAATGCAGTAGTGACATTGCATGGGACACTTTCTTTTCCATGGTCATGAATAGAACAGATACTACGCAAACATCCATACAAGAAATGGACTTACAGGGGAAGATGTACAGAAACATACGCACCAGTATTATTATTTTCCTCAAGCACTATTTATTGATTTGGGCCTGGATGATGAAAGTATTTTATATCAGTAGTTAAGAACTGTTACAATGCCATAGGCTTTTCTTTGAATTTTGAATATAGAAAAATAACACTTTTACCCTTAACATTTTCAATATATGCAGTCTCTCACTGAAAGAATTGATAATATTTTCCACCAATCGACCTCATTGTTGCTGCTACTATTCTTGTAGTAAGATGGTCTTTTGTCATATGGATTTGCCTTTATATCTTGAGACAGGTGGATTGACAAGGAGCATTAATGCAACACAAAAATCTCGAATGCAGTGCAGTGCAAAATATATTGACTTAATTTTTTTTTTAAATTATCTCAAAACCTCTTAAATTATTTTTTTAAAAAGAATTGCAAGATAAGCTTCCCAGGCCCATGTACAGCACTCACTTTTGATCTAAAAGGTTGACAAAGCCATTCATAGCATTTAAATTTATAACAAAGATTAAGACAAATAACAAATAGCTTGTTATCACTAAATACAGCAGAGAAACAACTGATGCATAACAGCTTATACCCCAATTTAGCCTTGCAAAAAAACAACAACCCAGTAACAATTTTCCTTTTACATTAGTTCTTTTTTCCCTTTTTATCCAAAGGTGCTCTAGATCCTGCTAACTCTCTGAGGATATCAATGGAAACAAACTAAGGATCAAATCCCTCCTGAAAGCTCTAGAAATTCTATGCAACTGCTTACTTTACTTTTTCTTATTGCTCCAGTGAATGGCATGTCGAATGGGCCAATCGGTTATTGGCGAGGGATGACAATTTTTGATAATCCTGCTAGTGATATGGAACTGTAGGATTTCCCCTCTTATATAAGAAAAGAATAATTCTGATGAATCAGACCAAAGACCATTTCATTCAACTTGATGGATTTAGGAAACTTAACCGAGTGGAAAGGTAATGAGTGGTTCTCTCACTGTGGCTCCTTAGGTGGCTCAGTGGCTAAGACGCTGAGCTTGTCGATCAGAAAGGTCGGTGGTTCGAATCCCTAGTATAGGTCTCCATAAGCCGGGGGGGGGGGTTGGACTAGATGACCTCCAAGGTCCCTTCCAACTCTGTTACTGTTACTTCTCACAATATTGTTCAGTAGGAACTGGCGTGTAAGATAACCTGCCATGGATTCTGAATGTCTCATATAGTCACCGTGTCTACTATTGATTGCCTGAATCTCCCTATGTTTCTCAGAGTGCATTTCATTGACATGTCCTTTAAAACAGGGGTCTCCACCCTTGGCAACTTTAAGCCTGGAGGACTTCAACTCCCAGAATTCCCTAACCAGCATGACTATCGGGGGAATTCTGGGAGTTGAAGTCCTCCAGACTTAAAGTTGTCAAGGGTGGAGACCCCTGCTTTGGAAAATCAGAAAGGTATGTCATTCCATTGTAATATCCCTATACAGTGGCAAGAATTGTGGCATCTTACGGGGTGTGAAGATGCTTCCCCAGATTTTATTGAAATCATGAAATCTGTTGATTGCAGCTCTCCTGTGGCTTGTCAGACCAAGCACAGAGCCATCTTCTGGAAAATGCTCAGACTCCTGGGCCACGAAAAGTTTCATGTTGTAATAATGCACACCTTAGCTCAGTGGAATATCCTGAAGTTCAACTATGTTTCAGAGGAACAATTCACCTGAACAAAATAAGTGCAGCTCTTATTTGATTAATGGCATACATGCTGGTTGCATGATTTATTTACTGTTATTCATATACCAAATAATTTTAAGAAATGGAATTTCTCAATATGCTTTCCAAATTTTCCCTCTTTGCTCCGCTTAGGAAACTCCCTCGCTCCCATTCTTTACTACTTCAGTTGTAGGCCTGTAGTAGAAGTACTTACTTTGTGGCTTTCCTTCCCAAGGACAATTTGGCTGGCTATGCTTCAAAAAAACTGATTAGAGTACAGTAGTTTTGATTTCAGTGGGTGTCTAAATTTAGAGATTGCGGTATCTGCCTCGTGGCTTTGTTACTTTTCTTTTTCATTGTTTTGTTACATTGAAACACATTTTTCCTGCTTAAGCTAGTCTGAAGAGTAGAAAGCCAACATATGTATTTCATTTATCTGTTAATTTAAAAAAATTGTCAATTATAATGCAACTTCTTTGCCATCACTGTAGGATGAGCAGCAACTCTAAACTGGAGAATGTTTTCATACTTGAAAAATCCATTGTTTGGTTTTGGAGCTATAGCTCCAAATAACAAAAAAAATAATTAAAAATTAATTTAAAAAATCAGTTATACTTAATGAATGCAGATTGAAATAATTTCATTTACATAAATACTTTCATTTGACCATACTTTGTTAATAAATCGTTGTTACTATATTTATATAAATAGCAAAACTGGAAGCTTTGTAATGTTGGTATCCAAATATAAGTTGATTAAGCTGCCATACCGAATTGTCTCTTTTTTTTTCCTCTTTGAGATGATAGATGTGTGAAAAGTATTAGTGTATGGAAACAGGAGTAAAGACCGTTTCATACAAATACACCTTTAGCACTTTTGCTTGTGAATATTGTGTTGTTCAATCTCTTTATCCTCACACGTGTTTGAATCCTTAGAATGTGCTCTCTATTATTCTTTTGCATCCAAAGAGGAAGATTTACTTCCAGTTTTAAAGAAACCATATTTTCTTCCTTAAATTTGCACTTTAATTCTTGGTTAGCGAAAATGAGCCATGATCACATTTTTCTTGAATTCCAACTAAACTGGGAACTATATCTTACTTAAAATGAAAAGCAGTTGCTGATACCACACTGTAGTAGTGAGGGGTGTGTAAGGGGAATACTTTATCCGTGGTGCTTCCAAATGCAGGGGAACTAAGAATCCCTTTTACATTTCAGCTTTGTGTGTGCTGATTTTTTTCCCCTGAACCTCTTCAAATAGTCTTTCCTCTGATGGACAACACACCCCTCCCTTTTAAAAAAAATAAATCTGCAATTTCTAATGTAACAAAAGGGAGAAATTCATTACAAGACTATAAATATATTAACACCTTATTTAAATCACATTGAAATGTGAATAACCTCAAATGTAGTTAATAATTGTGTTCCTTTATTTGCTCTATTTGCTCATGAAAGTCCAGGCATGACTTAGCCTTGAAAATACACACTTCTTTGCCACACCAATGTTAATGGTGCATATCCAAATTGGAGCAAGTTTTTAATTTGTATAATCACTTCTTTATCTCATGGACAACAGTAGGAGGAATATCATGGAACACTTTAACCTTTCCCTGTTTTTAATTAAACAAAATTATTTTATAATGTGGTGCTACATTATTTTCTATATAAAACATGTAGTTTAAAAATTCTGGTTCTTAGAAGCCAGCTACAAACCCTGGGTGGTTTTAGTAGTCAGGCATTTTATATCACAGTGTCTGATGCGCATGTAAAAAGAAACCAGGTGTGTTCTGAATTTTTTTAAAAAATTCCAATTTATTTGTATGGCCAAAGTTGCACCATGGCTTAGCATGGTGTGTGGGTCTGATGTCAGCTTGTTTTTGTTTCAGATAAATCTGTGTACGTGTAAGCAGCCAAAATTATTTCTCATCCAGGAATTTAGGGGATACAAGCATTCATCCAGTAATGTTTGCTATGGTACACTTTCAAGAATGCCTTGTGAAAAAGTAAGCTAGTGCAGGGGTCCCTAACCCCCGGTCAACGGATTGGCACCAGGCTGTGTTATGCCAGAAACCGGGCCACGCAAACAAGTGAACCCCATCTATAGGATGCAGGCAGCACACAAAACCACGCCCCCTCCTGTCAGTGGTGATATTCAGCTGGTTCTATCCGGTTCGAGCGAACCGGTAGCGGCGGCCGTGGGTGGCTCCACTCACCCGCCCGGATGTAATCACATCCCATTTATCCACGTTTTTGACACACTGCGCATGCATGGAAGGCCCCGCGCATGCGCAGAGGTGGCACGTGCGAGCAAATCAAACACGCCCGCGCTCACATTTGTGAACTGGTAGTGAAGGTAAGTGACTACCACCCCTGCCTCTGGTCCGTGGAAAAACCTCTCTCCACGGAACTGGTCTCTGGTGCCCAAAAGTTTGGGGATCGCTGAGCTAGTATAATGATACGGGTGGGACTTTATTTTAGGATTCTTTGATATGGCCATTCTGTATTTAGCGGTGAGTTTTGGAAATGGGAGACTCAATTTAATTAGTGTTTTGAACTTGTTTTCCCTCAGGTACTGGTGGAATGAGCGTTGCATGTGTTTTGAAGAGAAAAGCAGTGCTCTGGCAGGACTCTTTCAGCCCCCACCTGAAACAGCACAGTCAAGATACAGCTAATCCCAACATGCCTGTTGTTTTGACATCTGGAACAGGGTCCCAGGCTCAGACACAGCCAGCTGCAAATCAAGCCCTTGCAGCAGGGACCCACTCCAGCCCTGTTCCTGGATCCATAGGGGTTGCAGGTCGCTCCCAGGACGACGCAATGGTGGATTACTTCTTTCAGAGGCAGCATGGTGAGCAGCTTGGGGGAGGCGGAAGTGGTGGAGGCAGCTATAATAACAGCAAACATCGGTGGCCTACTGGGGATAACATTCATGCTGAACATCAGGTAAAAAGTTAAATATTTCAGAACTGAACAAATGAGCTAAGCGGGCCTTTTGGTAGCTGCATGCAGTGAATGTTATGAAATTTCTGTTTATCTAATTGATCATGTTTCCTTCTCTTGCTTCTTGCATTTCCAAACTGAAATTCTTTTACTTGGGGTACAGCAGCGCGAGATTCCAAATGCCTTTGGATTCAAATCAGAATATTCAATTGTTTTAAGCTTGTTTGATATGCTTTTTGTATCAAAATTGGGGTTTGTGTGTGTGTGTGTGTCCGATGCTTTCTTCTTTTCCTCATCCTTTTCTTTCCTTTTCAGATATGCTGCTATTGTTTAATCTATTTGATACGTTTATGAAAGTTCTTTAAAAGCATCACTGGCAAAATGGCTTAATGTTTTATATTGGTGGAATGTTTATAGTTTGCTGCTCGTCAGTCCCATATCTAATGGGACTGGGGAAGCATAACTAAAAACCAAAGATTCCTTGGACATTCATTTCACTCCGCCCTCCTCCCGCTGCTAGTAAATATTTTTTAAGTCAGCTGAATTTTATTACTTATCCAATAACCAGGGGATTTTAAAAATTTATCTTTCAAATTAAATTTAAAACAGCAATTTGGTCACCCAAGCAAAGCCATTCTTTTTGTATGTGCTTTTTGTATATTGCTTCAGAAACTAAATTATATGGATACAGTAATTATATTCCCTGAATCATCTGTCAAAAGCCATTGAAATGGGAGTGTGTTTCCACCAGCTCTTTTCTTTTGAGCCAAATGGAAGAAGGGGTGGTCGTGGTGATTTATAATGTAGGCAGGAAATAGCTGCTGCTATATGCCTTTGTTCTATGTGCTTGGAATGCTGTGTAGCAATTCACTACATTGTATTCATATATAGAAGGCTGTGAGGAGTAATGGGGATTTAGAAGACAGGGTGGGACTGTTTTTATTTTTTATGTGTTGATGTTAATTTAAAGATAATGATTTTCACAACTTTTAGTTCCTTTTTTTTAGCATGTTGGTATTCTTAAGCTTGTTTAAAAGTGAACATTTGAAACCAATCTCATTAAACATTTTTTTTTTTTAAAAAAAAGCCTTCTTAAGCTAATGATCTTGAACAGATTCAGTCTCTAAGAATATGAAGTTTGGATCAGAGTTGAATGTCCAATTCTTAACATTTTTATCCTTCTAGGAACCAGTCACTCCCTTTAAAAGTTGACAAAGAGTAAAAAAGAACCTGTGAAGTGTAGCCATGTTTTGAGAAATACATTTTCTCTTGATGAAATTTACTCTCTGGGTTTAATCTTATACATAAAGGGCATATGCATAATAAATCATTGCTGTCTTCTTGCGAAAATGAATTGTGCAATTATTTTTAGAATGTCTATGAAATAGTAGTAGTCGATTTCTCAGTATTTTTTGTAGCAGGAATCATGTATATATAATTCACTCTTCATATCCAGATTTCAAACTGCTAACTTGATAATTTCTTCTCAGGCTTCTGTACTGCTTAGATTCCTACCATGTGAGGCTCTTCTCATGGAAGACTTCAATTAGCACATTACTTTGAAACAATGTCATTTTTAAAAAATGTATTCCATATTGAACGACAGTGACAATTAACATGCTGAAGTAATTGTTTCCGAAGCGTCATTAAAATTCATACATGATTGGTAAAGTTAACATGGCAGCCGCTGAGAATGGCAGATGAAAGAGGAGAGTCCTGACACACTTTCTAAAAAAGGATAAAAGCCACGAGATAATCTGCTGTCTCTTTAAGAGCTTGGGAATTAGCAAGATTCTTAATAGGATAAACCTTTATGCATGACCTCAACCAAAATTTTGATGAGCTGAAATAAAACTATTATCTAGCATGTGGCACAATACTGTTTAGATAATAGTATATGTCACAAAATACGCATGGTTTGCTTTTCTGCTTGTCCTCCTTTGGGAGGACTTTCCTGTCCTTAGGCTGGTTCTTCCTATAGATCCGTGATGGCGAACCATGGCATGCTTGCACAGCTGGCACGCAGAGCCCTCTCTGTGGGCACGTGAGTCATCGCCCAGCTCAGCTCCACTGCGCATGCGCACATACTCACATGCCTCCAGCTGGCCAGCTGATTTCCGGAATGTGCTGGAGGGCAGGGTACATACAGGAGACACGCAGACATGCATGGGGGGGGGGTCATATGTGCATTCATGGGAGTTTTAGTCCTAGTAGCCCCCCCCCCCCCCCCCCCCCCGGCAGCCCATTTTTGGTCCCAGGAGGCTGCAGGGAGGCCTACTAGGACCAAAATGGGGCATGGGGGTTTGCGTCTGCATATGCGGGGTGGTGGGAGCGTGGGAGGGTCGTGCACGCATGTGCAGGGGGGTGAGGGGCACGGGGGATGTCGCACACACATTGCATTATGGGTGTCGGCACGTGCGCACTTTCAGCACACGATGACAAAAAGGTTGGCCATCAGTGCTATAGATCATGCAAGGCCTTTCATACTAGCCTTTTTTCAGGATTTTCTAATAACTTAAAAATATTAATTTCTCATAGTATTTGGCTGTGCTTATGAATGAAACTCCTGGTTTGAGGATCTAATTGGAAAATCATCTACATTATGATCTGGTTGCTTTAAATGTAGGAATCCGTTATAACTGAAGTGTCTTATCTCCTGAATTGTAGAATACAGTGGTACCTTGTTACTCAATGTAAATTGAGTAAATTGAGGCATGATGAGTACTAAAAAACGAGTATCAAACAGATTAGATTTTTCCCGTAAGGAATAAGGTAGTGAGACACAAGAAGGCAGCTGCCACTGACAAGTTCTAGCTTGCGCGTTGAGTACTGGGACAAAATTTTCGCATCAGAATGCATTGAGTACCAAATTCGATGAGTTTCAAAGCAAGTACCAAGGTGCCACTCGGGTTTCCTTTCCTCAAGATGGGTTAGAAACAAAAAAAATGTTGCAAGTGTTTATGAAACACAGTTACATTTTCATGAAAGATACTAAATTAAAAAAAAAAAGCCTGATATGGAAATTCATATATCAAACCTTTACTTATTTAAAGCCAGTATTTTTCTGCATCCTCGAACAGTACACAAATTAAACTTCTTAAGATTGGATATGTCATCAGCTATTTTATCTGGGTGCATTTTGTATAGAATATGGAAATTATTTTTTTTTTTAAGATATGGTCCTTCTGAAATTACTTATGATATGTAAAGTCATTCTATACCCTGTTAGGGATAGCCAGTTGTTTTGTTCCTAAACCAGTTTTTAGAAATAGAAATACAATAACAGAGTTGGAAGGGACCTTGGAGGTCTTCTAGTCCAGCCCCCTGCTTAGGCAGGAAACCCTACACCACTTCAGACAAATGGTTAACCAACATCTTGTTAAAAACTTCCAGTGTTGGAGCATTCACAACTTCTGGAGGCAAGTTGTTCCACTGATTACCGTATTTTTCAGACTATAAGATGCACCAAGATTTCGAAGAGGTAAGTAAGAAAAAAGTTTTTGCCCTCCCCAGGAGCACTCTGCAGGCCTCCCAAACTCTCTGCATGCCCCGTTTTTGTGAAAAATGGTCCCTTTTTTCACAAAAATGGGATGAGCGAAGCGGGGCTTCGGGAGGCCAAAAATGGCTGTATTCGGTGTATAAGACGCACCAACATTTCCACCCTCTTCTAGGGGGGAAAAATGTGTCTTATACTCCGAAAAATACGGTAATTGTTCTAACTGTCAGGAAATTTCTCCTTAGTTCTAAGTTGCTTCTCTCCTTGATTAGTTTCTACCCATTGCTTCTTGTCCTGCCCTCAGGTGCTTTGGAGAATAGCTTGACTCCCTCTTCTTTGTGGCAGCCCCTGAGATACTGGAACACTGCTATCATGTCTCCCCTAGTCCTTTTTTTTCATTAAACTAGACATACTCAATTCCTTCAATCATTTTTCATATGTTCTTCATTTTATTTCGTGTCTGATAGCTGTGCCATAATTTAGATGAGGATAAATCCGTAGCATAGATCCACAGTGGAAGAGGAATTTTTTTTTTTTTTTTTAGTTTCATAATGCAGCCCTATGTATGTCAGCTCAGTTAAATCCAATTGATTATGTGGAAGGACACTGGAATCTAAACAAAAGGTCCGGAGCTCTTACTCATTCACTAATTACCTTACTGACTAGATGGGAATTATGGTTCAGCATTCCTGAAAGACACTAGATTGGGAAAGATTCTGTTAAGCTTACAAAATTTAAGACAAAAAAGTTTTCTACATCCTGTCAGCACAGGCGGGACAATAAAGAGGACAAGGGTAAGGATTTAATAAATGCCTTTACCAACATATGGTAGAGTAATTGCGAATTAATCCAATAAAATATACCCAGAATCTATTGAACAAATATGAAGACACAAAGAGTCAACAAAAGAATGCAACAATGCAATACAATCATATTAGTAAATAATAAAATAAGCTTATTTATTTCGTTCGTAATAAAATAACCACACAGTGATTTTTTAACTACTCTGGGGTAGGACTGAATATATTTAAAACAGATGCAACCTACAACTTTCTGCTAAAAACAATTAGGGTGAAACAACCAGAATGTACGCTAATTCACTAATCAAATAAAAAAGAAAACGATTTCAGAACATCATTTCTCAGAGGGAAAGGGGATGGTTGCAGAGTTACAGGATCATGTCCCTTAAAGACTCAGAATCCGGAGACAGTGACAGTGGCATGAGGAACCAAAACATGAAGACGGAAGGGATTATGTGATTAGAGGCCTGTAAACACAAGTACCAGGAAATTGTGAAACTGATGTGGAAGGTCCAACAGAGTCAAAAGGTCACTGTTCTGTACAGGTAGTCCTCAACTTACAACAGTTCATTTTAGTGATCATTCAAATTTACAACGGCACTGAAATATGTGTGACAGTTTTTCACAGTTACGACTTTTGCAACATGCCAACGATCGTGATCAAAATTTGGATGCTTGGCCACTGGTTCATATTTATGACTGTTGCTGTGTCCCAAGATCATAATAATCAACTTTTGCTACCTTCTGACAAAGCAAGACCAAGTTCATTTAACAGCCGGCTCATTAACTTATCAACTGCAGTGATTCATTTAACAACTGTGGCAAGAAGATGGGGCAAAACTCACTTAATAAATGTCTCACTTAACAACAGAAATGTTGGGCTCAATTGTGAACACAGGTTGAGGACTATCTGTACTAGGATCATGGGACAGGGAGAGGAATCAGGAACAGCTGTTAGGAGACAGTTACAGTGGATAATCTAGGCCTGAGACAGTCATGACATATTTAAATTTATATTTTATACACACACACACTTTATTATTTTTTCCAGAACGCTGCTACTACACTCCAGCATTGGGAAAATCCTCTTATCTGACAGCAACTGAGAGAACTTTTTTTTTTTTTTTTTTTTTTTTTACTTATCTACCCACTCTGTGCTCTCTCCACGCCCCCTTTTGCACCCGAATCCCCAGTCTTTCTCTCAGTTGCTGACACACTGGGAGGATTTTCTCTGTGCTCTGAGTGTTGCGTTAGGCCTTTTGGTTATTTTTGATTAGCCCCCTTTTTATTTCTCCCTTTTTTCGGTTAAGTTTAGGTTTCTCTGAGTTCCTGTGAGTCTATCAGCTGCTCGTCGGTTTCGTGCCCAGGGAGCTGGGTCGTGCCGACTTTCGCGCTTCTGCGCCTGCTGCTGCCGGCTTCTGTCCCTGAGGGGCGGATCCGGTAAGGTTATTCTATTGCCGGGGAGGTCGGGGCTGACTGGATCGCTCCCCGACTCCCGTGTGAAACAGCGAGCCGGAACGGAGGTATTTGCAGGAGCGGCTACCGGCTCGCTGTGTGTAGTGGCGTGACTCATCCAGCGGCCGTCCCGTCAGGCTTCTGCGGGCGGCGCTGTGACTGGCGGTGTTTTCGGCCTCGGAGCTTCGGCCGTAAGCGATTGCTGAGGGGGGGGGTGTGGCGTGGCTGTCGGAGCTCGCTACCCTCCCGCCGTACAAAGCCGCTCCAGTCTCCATCCCTGATTGGCGTCCGCGTGTGAGCGGCGCCAGGGGGAAAGCGCTCCGCCATCCTTCAAAGCTCGGGCGGCCCGCCATTTTATAACTGCGCCACCAACTTGCGGCCGCCATTTTGAGCCATTAGGGCGGCCGCCATTTTGGGAATCACCTCGTGGCAGCGCGGACCCTAATTAGAGGGCCGCAGCCTTTTCTCTGAGGTCTGACTGGCTGAGTCTCTGCCCCGCCCTGGGCATTGACTCGGAGGAGGAAAAAGGGGGGGGGAGCGTTTATAGCTCACCCCATTTGCAGCCATTGTGCAAGGCTTTCCCACACACCTGGACAGAGACAGGGGTGCCCTGGTTCTTGGCGTGGCAGGAGTGCCAACACAGCTTGTTGGGGCATAGTGTTTGCCCAGAGCGGTAACCAGACTTTTAACTCATCAATCAATTAATCCAATCATTCAAATAATTAATCAATCAAGCTGATATTTATTAATTAAGTAATCAAAGCAACCAGTCATTCAATCAACCAATTAATTAATCAAACAAGTATTCATCCAATCAATTTATCAATTAATCATCTGTCAATCAATCAATCAATTATTGATTCATTATTTATTATTTTTACAAATCCATCTGTCTATCAATTGATTAATAATTACTATTCAGCTTGGGGCACTCTCACCATGGCGGACTGTTCGTTCTCCTCAGACAGTGATCAGGAGGTCAGCCCTGTCAGATCTAAGTCCCGCAAGAAACAATCGGGCAAACGCTCTGAGTCTGGCGGTCACAAGTCCCGCCACTCTAAGACCTCCTCTGCCGCTGAGAAGGATGCTCTCAGGCGTCATAAGGCTTTGGAAAAGAGATGTGAGAAGGCCAAGCAGGCGTCAGCTTCTTTGGTCCGTGGTGATACGGGATCCGCCCACCAGGCTGTTCCTGTTCCTGACCTTTCGGAGCGGAGACCGGTCCAATCCGGTTCCTTGGCTTGGCAGAAGGGCGTGTCCCAGTCGATGCCTGATGTTTCCTCAGCGGGTTTAGAGGCCTTTCCGCCCCCTCGGCGCCAACCTTCGGCCACTTTCATGCCTACAGCAGCGGGACTCCGAGAAGTGGACAATCCTCCGCCTCCGTCTCAGTTTGACTTCCAGACGATGTTGTCAACAGCGTTGGCTTCTATTATGGCGGCCGGAGCGCAGACAGCGGCCCAGACATCGGCGGCGGGGACTTCGGGCACGTTGGCCTCTTCAAGCTCTCGCAGGGCTCGTTCCCCCTCGCCTCGTGAGTCTGTTTCGTCTGAGGGCTCGGGCCATGACGAGGAGGGCCCCGATGACCTCGAATTCTCTGAGGATGAAGGTCTGGTACCTGACACTCCAGCCTTCACGGGCTTGTTTCGTCCCTCACTATTTAAGTCCCTCCTTCACAAGGCTCGTTTGACTACTAATCTGGGTTCGGTGGGAGCACAACCCCCGACTACCCCGTCTGAGACCGGTCCTCATGATGCCCTGTTTAAGCAAGTCAAGCAGGAGAAGGACTTTATTCCGTGCCCTCAACTGTTCGCGGATGTTTTGCAAGCGCCTTGGGCCCAACCAGGGTCGTCCACTGCACCAAGCAATTTAGATAAGAAGCTGTTCTGTGCGGCGCCCGAGCTTGAAGCCATGTTGGACGTGCCCACTGTGGATACACCGGTGGCGTCTCTCACTTCGCATTCGATGGTCTCATCCGATCCGCTGGAGGGGCTCAAATCGGAGGACAGGCGCACCGAATTGGCCTTTCGTAGGTCTCATCAAGCCGTGGCCTGGACTGTTAGAACTGCCACGGCTACTTCGTTCTTCAATAGGGCCTCTTTGATCTGGTTACGCCAACTTCAGGAACGCCTCCCTCCAGAGGATACCCGCTTGCGCCACGATATTAACAAGATTATTGCAGCCACAGAGTATTCGGCGGATGCTTCGTTGAACTCTGTCAAGTTTGCATCGCGGGCGTTAGCGACTTCTGTCACATCGCGACGCCTTTTCTGGCTACGGCCGTGGAAAGCCGATGTGAAAACCAAGTGGAAGTTGGCGGCGGCCCCGTATAAAGCTCCGAACTTGTTTGGCACGGCATTGGAGCCGATTCTTGTGGAGGACAAAGACAAACGCAAAATTATGCCCTCGTCCCTTCGCAGACAAGACAGGCGTTACACCCCTTACACGCAACGTCAGCCATTTCGTTCCTACTCGGGGCAGGGAGGCCCCTCGACTTACCGGCAGTCGTTCCAGGCTCCAGACCGCTTCTCCGACAGACAGCGTTTCAGAGAGCGTGGCAGATCACAGTCCTCCTCCAAGCGCCCCTATCGCGGATCCACTTCTAGGCCCTTCAGAAGGGGCAAATGACTCACCGACTCCGGGACCAGTGGGAGGACGTCTCCGGGCCTTTTGTCATCGGTGGGCCCGGTCCACTCCGGACGAGTGGGTGCGTCGTACTATTTCGGAGGGCCTCGCAATCGAATTCACGGATCGGCCCCCACGACGGTTCATCCGGTGTCCAGTTTCCCTGTCCACAGACTCTCGCAGCCTGATGGTGGAAGAGATAGCACACCTGCTGGAGATCCGCGCGATAGAACCGGTTCCGTTGGACCAGCAGGGGACCGGCTTCTATTCGATACTATTTTTGGTTCCCAAAAGTTCGGGAGGGGTCAGAGGCATTCTCAACCTCAAGGAGTTGAATCGGGCGGTACGTTACCGTCGTTTCAAGATGCATTCTCTTCGGTCCATTCTGGCTTCTATTCGCCAAGGGGACCTGATGCAGTCGGTGGATTTGCGAGAGGCTTACCTGCATGTTCCAGTGCTTCCTTCGCATCGACAGTTTCTGCGATTCGAGTATGCGGGCAGGCATTACCAGTATTGTGCAATGCCGTTCGGTCTTTCCTCGGCTCCCAGGACTTTCACCAAACTGGTGGCGGTAGTGGCCGCGTATCTCAGTACCGTTCCGGTGAGGGTGTTATGTTACCTGGACGACATTCTGATCCTGTCCTCGTCCAGGGCACAAGCGGCGCAAGACAGAGACACGGTGCTTTCAGCGTTCCGAGAGCACGGATTCTCCATCAACTTGGACAAGAGCCAGCTCGTTCCCACGACCGCGATTCTACACCTCGGGACCCTGATAGACTCCGAGAAGGGTCAGGTTTTCCTGTCTTCAGAGAGGGCGAAAAACATCAAATCGCTTGTGGGCCAAGTGCTGACCCGGAGGAAGGCTCCTCTATTGACGCTGTCACGTTTGTTGGGGAAGATGGTCTCGTGTTTCCGCGTTGTTCCGTGGGCACGCAGACATTCTCGTCCACTGCAATGGCTTCTTCTTCCATTCCAGAGAACAGGCAGTTCCAACTCCACAAGGACGGTGTTCGTGCCTCCGCGAGTCAGAATGTCACTGTGTTGGTGGAAGTCGTCGGCCATCCTGCAAGGTTGCAGTTTTCTGGAACTAGACCGGGTCGTGATCACCACCGATGCCAGCCTCCATGGCTGGGGAGCCCACCTGGGCGCCCAGGTGGGTCAAGGACAATGGTCTCCAGAGGAACGTGCACAGAGCATCAACCTATTGGAACTTCGAGCCATTCGTCTCGCCCTTCTGCATTTCCGGTCGCTGGTTTGGGGTCGTCATGTCCTGATTCTCACGGACAATACATCTGCCAAAGCGCACATAAACCGGGAAGGGGGGACGAAGTCACAGACGCTGATGCTCGAGTCGACACGTCTGTTCAACTGGGCGGAGAGGAATCTGGAGTCCATCCTCGCAGACCACATTTCCGGGGAAGCCAACACACGAGCGGATTGGCTCAGCAGGGAAGTGATAGACCAGGCCGAGTGGCAGCTGCTTCCCAGTCTATTTCAGGAGATTTCTCTTCGCTTCGGACGGCCTCTGGTAGACTTGTTCGCCAGTCCGACCAACGCCCAACTTTCCCGGTTCATCACTCGGTATCCGACTCCAGCGGCAGAGGACACAAACGCTCTGCGGTGTCGTTGGCCAGCGGGTCTACTATATGCCTTCCCACCCGTCACTCTGATTCAGCAGGTGGTTCGCAAGATGATAGTGGAGAGGGCGGAGATATTACTGGTGGCTCCACATTGGCCCCGCAGGCCATGGTTCGCAGATCTTGTGGAGTTTTCGGTGACAGACCCGTGGGTGATTCCTCCACATCGGATCGTGCTGTGTCAGGGGGCCATTCGTCATCCCGAGCCCCAATGGCTGCAGTTGGCCGTCTGGCATTTGAGCGCGTCCTCTTGAAGAAAGGCCGTTTGCCGGATACGGTGATTGGTACAATTCAGTCGGCCCGTCGACCATCCACGACGAGGATCTACGAAGCCACGTGGAGAGCCTTTTGCCGTTGGTGTGCGACTGCTCATGTGGATCCTACGTCTGCAACGGTTCAGGATGTCCTCATTTTTCTACAGGCGGGTTTGGAACGGGGTTTGTCTCCTGCCACTCTCAGGCGCCAGGTGGCGGCCCTGGCCACTGTGTTATCCTGTCCACCGTACACTTCCTTGGCTCATCATCCGTGGGTGAAGGGGTTCCTTCATGGAGCTACGAACCTGAGACCGCCTACGGTTCATCGTTATCCCACTTGGGATTTATCTTTGGTTTTGCAGGCTCTCACTTTGTCTCCGTTTGAGCCGCTGGGTTCCACTTCACTTAAGTTTCTGTCGTTCAAAGTTGCATTTCTCCTGGCGATCACGTCGGCTAGACGCATTTCTGAGCTCGCTGCCTTATCCGTCAGGAAAGATTTGTGCATTTTTCATGCTAACACTGTGGTCCTGAGGATGGATCCTGTTTTTTTGCCCAAGGTTAACTCGTGGTTTCACCGGGCGCAGGAATTAGTGCTTCCGGATTTCTGCCCGTCGCCGAGACATCACCGGGAGGTTCTCTGGCACACTCTGGATGTGCGCAGGGCGTTGAGACGTTACATGCGTAGGACGGCCGAGTTTCGGAAGACGGAAGCCCTATTTGTTTCGTTCCATCCTGCATCCATGGGTCAGAAAGTGTCGTCGACCACGATTGGTCGTTGGATTAAGGCCTGTATTGCTGCTGCTTATGAGAATCAGCGTCGTCCTGTTCCTGGGAACATTCTGCCTCATTCTACGCGGAGTGCGGCTACTTCTGCAGCCTGGGCTACCCAGGCTTCTGTGTTGGACATCTGTAGGGCGGCTACTTGGACTTCCTTGTCGCCTTTCATAAGACATTACCGTATTGATGCCTACGCTTCGGCTGAGGCGTCTTTTGGGCGACGAGTTTTGCAAGCAGTGGTGGCTGGGTCCTCTGAGTTGGATAGTGTTTTGCCCGACCCTGGAAGTTAGGCTTGGGTATGTCCCAATGCTGGAGTGTAGTAGCAGCGTTCTGGAAAATGGACATTGACTTACCTGAATGTCCTTTTTCGGAACGCTGCGTATACACTCCATTTCCCTCCCTTTCTTTGTATGTTGGTTTGTGGTGGTTTTGTGTTAATAAATTTTGTTGTAGTTCACCTATGGTGTCTTCGTTCAAGACTGGGGATTCGGGTGCAAAAGGGGGCGTGGAGAGAGCACAGAGTGGGTAGATAAGTAAAAAAAAAAAAAAAAAAAAGTTCTCTCAGTTGCTGTCAGATAAGAGGATTTTCCCAATGCTGGAGTGTATACGCAGCGTTCCGAAAAAGGACATTCAGGTAAGTCAATGTCCATTTTACAACTAAGTCAAGGTGGCAAACATTCAACATGTTGCCCTTCTCCTATTTTGTCAAGAACAACAACCTTGTGAAGTATGTTGGGCTGAGAGAGAGAGAGACCCTGCACGAATAAGGCTGTGATGTCTTCATCAGAAACCCCCGACCCCCAAATAGGCATGATGTAAAAATTAACAAGCCCAAGAATCAGTAAATAGGCACAAAGTCAACTGATTATCCCAGTGCTGTGGGATCTTTTATAAAAAAAAATGATGTTTTTCAATTGTCTGGGTAGAGAATTGGCGAATTTGGAGGCAGTATTTGAGCTTTGTTAATTTTTAATTTACAGTACTTTCTTTTTCTCATTATTTGTCTCCCCGTCTCTGATTTTTCTGAGAAAAGTTTATGAGACACACGTTTTTGCTTTTCACACAAAACAAAATAATTTTTTCCAGCTTTTTTTTTTTTTTTTTTTTTTTTTTGGTAGTTTCCTAATTCTCTTTTGGCAGATATTTAACTGTTGCCATCCAACAGTTTAGTAACTTCCAGCTTTCATAAGCAGCATTTTACATTTTGGTTGATCTCAATGTTTATAGCTGTAATATTCTTTTAATTAATGATCAATCATACAAGTCTTCAACAAGTGTTCTATCTAATTGTGTAGCTGGGAGCTTAATCAGTTAATAAAAACTTCCAGTGACCATTGCTGAAATCAGCAGCCTGAAGATAATATACTAGTACTTTGCATATAAGATTTACCATATAAAATTGGACATATACTACACTTAAAATTGTATTGAGGGTTGATTTTTGTTTTGTTTTTCAAAATCCTCTTAAAAGTATAGAGAAGTTGAATGGCCTGGCATAAATTTGAAACATTTACCAATTTTGATTTCTTTCATTTTTGCATTGAGAAAGTTATATATGCTGGTAGTGTTTTTTTAAAAAATAGTACAACAAAGGCTTAAGCCGTTGTACGGATAACATAATTTTGCCCCAATTATTTAGTACTCATCTCAAAAACAGGAATGATAACAATATTTTGATTAGCACTAGCAATGTAAAATAATGAGCAAGCTTGTGCTAATACTTATAATTTAGCAGCCCCTTGACAAAGGAAAGAGGAAAATAATGAATCATATTTTATGTCAGGGTTTTTTTTAAAAAAATTATACCCTTAAATAGAACTAGATTAGACAATGAAGCACACAGAACATGGATGGGGAGGCCTCCTGTCCTGTTTGCTGTGGTTCTGTTTAAGCCTCTTTTTCCCTCTGTTGTTTATCCCAGAAGGACATTGCAGCTGTGTAGAATTGAATAGAATAGAATAACAGAGTTGGAAGGGACCTTGGAGGTCTTCTAGTCCAACCCCCTGCTTAGGCAAGAAACCCAATATCACTTCAGACAAATGGTTATCCAACATCTTGTTAAAAACTTCCAGTGTTGGAGCATTCACAACTTCTGGAGGCAAGTTGTTCCACTGATTACCCTATTTTTTGGATTATTAAGACGCACCGGAGTATAAAATGCACCAAGATTTTAAATAGCAAAACAAGAAAAAAAAAGTTTTTTGCTCCGTGCATCCGGTTTTTGTCCTTCCCCAGCCCCCAGGAGCACTCTGCAGGCCCCCCAAGCCCTCTGCGCCCCCCATTTTTGCGAAAAATTGGCCTGTTTTTGGCAAAAATGGGACGCCCGGGGTGGGGTTTAGGGAGGCCAAAAATGGCTGGATTCGGTGTATAAGATGCACCAACGTCTCCACCTTCTTTTAGGGGGGAAAAATGTGCGTCTTATACTCTGAAAAGTACAGAAATTGCTCTAACAGTCAGGAAATTTCTCCTTAGCTCTAAATTGCTTCTCTCCTTGATTAGTTTCCACCCATTGCTTCTTCTCCTGCCCTCAGGTGCTTTGGAGAATAGCTATTGTTTGAAGGTGATTTGGGAATTATCTCTCAGTTGTCTTGAGTGAAATATCAGAACTGTAATCCTTAAAATTGGGTACTATCACTAGCCCTATTCAGGGATAGAGCATAGAGCTAGTCCTCGAGTTACAACAGTTGGTTTAGTGACCGTTCAAAGTTACAGTGGCACTGAAAAAAGTGACTTACGACTGTTTTTCAGTTACAACCGTTGCAACTTCCCCATGATCACGTGATCAAAATTCAGATCCTTGGCAACTGGTTCATGTTTTCGACAGCTGCAGAGTCCTGAGGTCATGTGATCCCCTTTTGCGACCTTCTGACAAGCAAAGTCAGGGAGCCAGATTCACTTAATAACAGGGTTACTAACCTATCAACTGCAGGGATTCACTGCACACCTGAGGCAGGAAAGGTCGTAAAATGGGGCAAAAGTCACTTAATAAATGTCTCTCTTAGCAATGTTAATGTTGGGCTCAACTGCAGCGGTGAAATCCAAATGTTTTTACTACTGGTTCTGTGGGCGTGGCTTGGTGGGCGTGGTATGGCTTGGTGGGCGTGGCAGGGGAAGGATACTTCAAAATCTCCATTCCACCCCACTCCAGGGGAAGGATACTGCAAAATCCCCATTCCCTCCCCACTCCTGGGGGAAGGATACTGCAAAATCTTCATTCCCACCCCACTCTGGGGTCAGCCAGAGGTGGTATTTGCTGGTTCTCCGAACTACTCAAAATTTCCGCTACCAGTTCTCCAGAACCTGTCAGAACCTGCTGGATTTCACCCCTGCTCAACTGTGGTCGTAAGTCGAGGACTACTTGTACAGTAATTGAGCCTGCCTGTTACTGTGGGAAATTGTGACAGTTGTGAATTTATGACTTTTTATGTGGCTGTTGTTCAACGCAATTGGACATCATGTTTCAGGCAAAGCTGTGTCCAACAGCCACATAAATTTGGAAGTAATGGCGTTAAAAATGGCAATAAAAGCACTCTTGTGGTGACCACAGGACACTGCAAATGGCTATAATGCTGTGTTGCTGAGCGTCCAAAATGCAGCCACATGACTGCGGAACTTTGGAATGCCCCGAAATGCCCCTTTTTTCAGGTAGGTCATAACTTTGAACATTTGCTAAGCAACTGGTCGTAAGTCCAGGACTACCGTACTACCGGTATCTGTATTGGAAGAATTTAAAGAATACCAAGTTGCACAATCTCTTACTATTCTGATGTCAGTCAGAATAAATGAGCAAATAGCTCTTTGGATCTATTGCTCTAGTCGTTAGATTATTATGGTATTGTATAGTAGGCAATTTCTGAAATGGTTGTGAGAAACTACATGGACATGTTCATGTAGTCAGCTCTGAATCAAGACTGATTGAAGGTAGCACCCAGAAACACAAAAGTTATATTAATATATGTACGTGTCTGAGGAGGAAATAACTACAAGTGTGAGATTTGATATTATCTAAGACAATCAGGACATCTTTAATGTCATATGAATTTCATAGTTAGTCTATTTGTTTTAGCATAAATCCTAAACTGTTTTTAGGGGGTTGCAGACTTAAGATACAGATCACATTTCAACAAAATACTTATTTTGAGCCCTTTTCTCTAGGAGGAATTGAGGGAAAAGAAGCTTTTCATACTTTTCCCTTCTCTTCTCTTTTTGCTCCCTGTTTGTGGAATTAACATAAGTAAGATTAGAGTAATTCTTGACACCCAAGTTAATTTATTTGCCTATTTATATGAGGAAAAATATGAGGAAATTTTGGATGTTTCCACTTGTGAGTTCCACAGAATGCTGAGGCATAGATACAATTACTGTAAACTTTGTGTAATGCTACTAACATTGATAAGGATGTTTTGTCCTGAGTGTAAACAGTTTCATTAGTCATATGGACTTTGTATATTTTTAGGCATAATTCTTTCAGTGACACAACAATAATGCATATCCATTGCTAGGAAGGCAGCTTATAGAGGGAAAGCAGACAACCATATTGTCTCTTTTTAACTGAAATGCAGGAGAGATTTCATTAGATATAATTTCATATAAGAAAAAATTAGTACAGTTGATAATCATGGTTTTCTAATTACTAAATGTGATCCTGCATCTCTTTAAGTGCAGTCATAAGTTTCTATTCTTTCTATTTTTCAAGAAAATTTTGGGATTTGTGAACTTAAAAGAAATATACATATTTTATAAATGTGAATGTTTTGTTTAGTTATATTAGTTTCAGATGCATTTTCCTTTATGTTGGCTAATCACCTCTCTGTTTCAGTAAGTCTAAATGTTTTGTTTACCTTAACTGATCACCAAACACTTGTTTTTGTTTTTGCAGCTGTAATTTTAAAAATACTTTTATGCAAGTTAAATACAAATGATTATGTTCCAGTTGCTTAAAACTCTGCTTTATTATCTTCTAGTTTTCAGTTTCTCTTACCTACGTTTCTCTTGCCTCTGTAATAGGTTCGATCCATGGATGAATTAAATCATGATTTTCAAGCACTTGCTTTGGAAGGAAGGGCGATGGGGGAGGTAAGTAGGTGGTTTTATTCTCTTGATCTTCCTCCAGTAAAGCCAATGCTCTTCCTTGCCTCCATATGACAAATGACCTGATTTAGGCTTCATTTTAGAGATGGAACTAGAGATGAAGCTCTTGCACTGCTTATAGGAATATTCTCTTTTGCCAGATTTTGTATTAGTAATACTTTATCGATTAGCCATTAGACCAAAGCAGAATAGAGAATATAAAACACAGAATAATAATTAAAATAAATTAAAAATAGAATAAAAGAAATAAGTACTACAAAAGAAAATGCAAATCAAATTTCCATGTCACCTTACAATTTACCTCAAATTAGAACCACGTATGCAGTTCTCAGCTGTACTGTTTTGTTCAAGTAAAAAGCCCTATTATATGTAATTTTGGGGTTCTGACTGCACATGAAACCTATTGTTTTAATCAGTGGTGAAATGCTACCGGTTCGCACCGGTTCAGGAGAACCGGTAGTGATAAAAACTACCGGTTTGAGCGAACCGGTAGTAAAAAAAAAGCTACCAATTCCTACCAACCAGTATTTCTGACGATCAGCTGGGCTGCGCGATTTAAAATCGCTAGAAAGCAGGAAATCCTGCTTTCTAGTGAATATAAATTGTGCGGCACAGATGATCCCCTCCCCCCTCGCTACTCTACTTACCTTCCCAAGCCTCCTTTTGGTGCGCACAGTGCGCATGCGTGGCCAGCGAACCGGTGGCAAACCGGTTCAGATTTCACCACTGGTTTTAATATAAGAATCCCAATAGGCCATTCATCTGACGTGCAGTCCAAGTTACTGATTTCTCTCTTTCTTATACTATTGACATTCAGATAAAATAGGTGTGATGTCTTCTGTCTCTGGGGCTCCTCAAATACAAGTACGTTCATTATAAGGGATTTGGTTAAGCCGTCCTTATTTAACGATTGTGTTCAGCTGCTCAAATCTTGCTTGAGTAAATAGCCCCCTAAGGTGTTTGACATTTCTGTACTTAAATACTTGGCAATTTGAAAGGTATGTTTATAGCGGCTCACCCATTTCAATGTGCCAGCCGTGCAAATGTTACATTTTTTTCCCCTTTCCGTAAAAGGACTGCATATTTACAAAACTACATTTATGACCTTATAGAATAGCTTTCCTATTTATTTTTAATTCTTCATAGTAGGTTGTGTGATGCTGTGAAGATATTGCTGGCTGTAAAACTAAATGATATTCTTTGTTGTTTGGTTTTGAATGCAGACAGAGGCATTAGTAAGTCCAACTTTATGACATAACCTGTTGTGAATGAACTTAGCCAGTTGTTTATAGTTTATTCAGTAAACTATAGTTAAGCAAATTGTACGTGTGCGTGAACTGTTAAACAATGATTAATGCCACTTTTCTATCCCAGTCTAGCCTGGGTTTCTTCTAATGTTTTAGACTAGGGGTTCCCCAACCCCCAGGCTGTGGACCTGTACCAATCTGTGTCCCGTTGTGAACTGGCCTGAGCAAGGGATGGGCGAGCATGCAAAACTTCATTTGCGCATGCACAAGAGCTATGGAACATGGTGGCTCAGTGGCTAAGACACTGAGCTTGTCGATCGGAAGGTCGGCAGTTCAGCAGTTCGAATCCCTAATGCCGCATAATGGGGTGAGCTCCTGTTAGTTGTCCCAGTTTCTGCCAACCTAGCAGTTCAAAAGCACATAAAAAACGCAAGTAGAAAAATAGGGACCAACTTTGGTGGGAAGGTAACAGCGTTCCGTGCGCCTTTAGCATTTGGTCATGACTATGGAGATGTCTTCGGACAGCGCTGGCTCTTCGGCTTTGAAATGGAGATGAGCATCGTCCCCTAGAGTCAGGAACGACTAGCACATATGTGTAAGGGGAACCTTTACCTTTACCTTTTTAAGAGCTAGGTTGTGCGAAACCCTCCCCTCTGTCACCACTTGCTGGTCCATGGAGTCGGAAAGATTGAGGATTGCTGTTTTAGACTGTAACCTCTGCCATCTCTGACTGTTGGTCCTGCTTTGAGGAGCTAATTAGAGTTTTAGTTCAAAATATTTGGAAGTAGCCAGATTGGGTAGGACTAGCTGTGTTCATGCATATATTCTTAATTCCAAGTATGAGTATTTTTAAAAAGGTGCCTTTTATCGTATCAAACCTGTTCAGCTCAGTATTATATACCTGAACCTAGTAGTGGCTTTTTCAGATATTAAGGGAATAGAAAAGAGGAAGGAATAGAAAAGAGAAAAGCCCCCCCCCTCCCTTTATTGTCTACTGGTTTGTTCATGTGTGAAATGAAAAAGTAAGAAATTGAACATGGATATATAGATGCCAGAAATATATATCACAGGATAGCTATTCCTTTCTAGATGAATGGTTTTGGAAAAAGAAGACTTTCTTATTTAAACCTTTCCTTTGAGTCCTCCTAAATCTCTTGTTGTTTTGCTGTGTGAAAAATTCAGCGGGCGTAAATCCTTGGAAAAGAGAATCAAGGCAGTGAGGAAGAGGGGTTTTATCATTAAGTGGTGCTATGGTTTGATCTAGTGTACAAATAATAATAAAGCAGGGATACAAATAAACAAACTAAATCCGTCATGGTTAACCTATGGCACACGTGCCAGACGTGGGACACAGAGTCCTCTCTGTGGGCACATGCGCTGTTGCCAGCTGTTCTTCTGGTTTCCGGCATGTATGCGCCGGCCAGCTGGTCTTTGTGGGCACTGGAGCGCTGGAAAACATCCCAAAAACGCCGTTTTTCAGGCTGGTTTTTGGCCTGAAAATGGTCCGAAAAACAGCCTGAAAAATGGCCCAAAACGGCCAAAAAACAAGCACGCACGCACTGGCCAGCTGGTCTTCAGATTTCCAGCGCTCAGGTGTGCGCACATGTACGCCAGTGGTGGGATTCAATTTTTTTTACTACCAGTTCTGTGGGCGTGGCTTGGGCGTGGCAGGGGAAGGATATTGTAAAATCTCCATTCCCTCCCCACTCCGGGGGAAGGTTACTGCAAAGTCCCCATTTCCTCCCCATCAGCTGGGATTCGGGAAGCAGAGAATAGATGGGGGAGGGGCCAGTCAGAGGTGGTATTTACTGGTTCTCTGAACTACTCAAAATTTCTGCTACCGTGTTCTGGTTTGGGCACTCGGCGTCGAAAAGGTTCACTATCACTGAACTAAATAGTGTCATTTGGTTTTATTATATGGAATAAAGCATGTTCATTGGAGTTATTAACAGAAGTTAACAGACTCCCTTATAGCAACCTCTCAAGGGAAACCAGCCAAAGTCCAGCTAAATCAGCTTTGAGTGCACTCTCCTCATGATTGCCACAGAGACTGTCAATATTACTTGAAATATCCACGATGCTCAGACCAGTTTTATGGGCAAAGTTGTGGCGTTGCAGCATCTCTGCAGGCACATGATGGTGACTTCCAATGCTCCCTTCCAGCTTCCCACAAGCAAAGTCAATAGGAAAGCTGGCAGGATGTCAGAGGTCGCTCCTGCTTCCACTAAATATTGACTTATCATTGAAGTTTGTTTGCCACTATAATTAGTTCTGTATTTATGGTCTACAGTATACCCTTCTTGGATGATCACAGGACGATCCAGCGTTGGGGTTAAAAAATATATATATGGTCAGCCTCAAATTCAGTATTCTGTTCATATCAAGACACCCTTATTTCAAAGGATAATCCCATTTTTATTTTTTAAATAACTTTAAAAAACTAATTTTTAAAATTTATATATGATTTGTTCCGCTAATAGCAGAATTAAACAAGTTTTTTCATAACCACTTTTTTTGAAGAGTATAACAGGCTTCAAGGATTTCCAAAGTTAGTAACTTCTAGCTACAGACCAGTGGTGGTATTCAGGTTCTATCAGGTTCCGGCAAACCGATAGTGGCGGCTACGGGAGACTCCACCCACCCGCCCGGATGTCATCACGTCCTCTTTTTGACGCTACATGAAATCCAAAGACAGCTGCTGTATACTAGGTAGAAAGTTGGCCAATAAATCTATTTGCTTTTGGATTCAACTGGATAAGGTAGACTTTTGATCAGTACAGTGTTAAGTGGAAGTCGGTTCAATCTGCTTCTCTGCAGACTTTATTTTTATTTATTCCTACTTTGTTTTTTTAAAGCAGTCTGGGCCATATTGGGAGACTGAATTAGGGAGAGGCTTCCTTATCCTAAGTAACAGATAAAGGATTGGCTTTCCTTTGAGGCATCTCCACCCAGACTCTTTATGTGCCTTGCCCTGTAAAAACAAAGTTAAATGCTGATAAGAGACAGTTATGCCTAGCACCAGCAGGTCTGACCTTCAGTCAGTTTCTGTAGTTTATGGCTGCATGATGAACTGTTCCTTAAGACATGGTAGAAGAAAAGGGCTTTTTGGGGGGGGGGCATGGAAGGCAGTTATCTTTCTTTCTCTGATAAAAGAATGTGTTCAAGAGTTTTCAAGTTACTAATTACTGAAGAAATTCCTCATCACAGGAGCCCTTATTACTCCCCCTCACCCCCCTCCCAAACATTTCTACTCACTCCACCTTAAAATCTGGTCATGTGGATCTCCAAGAAAATCTTTCCAATACGGGAAATGATGAGCACAGAATTTATTGTAATAATAAGGTCTGTTGTGAGGACTACTTGGTGAACTTGTGAAGGAAAATATATTAGGTTGCGTGGACTAAAATGATAACAGAGAAAGTTCTGAATGAAAGCAGAAGTCAGGTTTGCGTCAAGAATCAGCCAGAATATTGGAGAACACAGTTTATTTTTAGAAGTTAAATAGCCCTAATCTTAACTCTCCAATTTTGTTCCTCCTTTGCATGCAAACCAAAAATTAAATGCTCAGAAGGTAGTCCTACACATCTGGAAGTTGAAAAGCGTAAAATATCAACTGAATGGGATTTATGGCTTGTTGCTGTCAGAAATGCCATGATTCCTCAAACATGATCTTAATCATCATTCTGACTTGTAATTGGGCGCAAGGCTCATTTTTAATAGGTTTGGCAGTGACACGAGTCAGATGTACCAAGATAGGTACATATTAATCTATCTGCGGTAGAGTGCAGTTTATTCATGGCAACCCACAAATTTCCACAGTTTCAGTAGCAGTTTATTTAATTAAACCTTGGAATTTACCTTAGATGTCTCCTGGTTTTGAAACACTTTAATCCAGGGGTCTCCAACCTTGGCAACTTTAAGACTTGTGGACTTCAACTCCCAGAATTCCTCAGCCAGCAAAGCTGGGAGTTGAAGTCCACAAGTCTTAAAGTTGCCAAGGTTGGAGACCCCTGCTTTAATCAGTCAGAGGTTGTGGGTGATTGGTGACTTGGGCCAATCTAGTGGTGAGACCGTCCTACCCATTTGCAGTATTTGTGAAGATTCTACCCATATTTATTTTTCCAAGCATAAATTGTACAGGCAAAAATGGCGATGAAAAGCTGCCATATTTGTAGTTTGTTCAGGCATTTTACCAGTACAGAGAGAAAAATAATAGCCATTGCGAGTGTGTTTATTTTTTTCAGGCCATTTCCTCTTTGGTATTTGAAGTTTGGATTAATTAAATTTAATTAATCTGTTTGCATAGAAAGCCAAGAATCTGGAGTTATTAGCAATTTAGTAACTTCGTTCTTGCAAAAATTGTCTTAAGGTGAAGTCTTCAGTAAGTTCACTAAAACCACATTGTGCATTCTCCTATGAGAGTTAAGTTGGGTTTTTTTAACTGGAAAGCAGAGAGATTACAAAACGTTGAAGTATGGCACACTCTCTATTTGGTAGTCTGGTAATTCCATATCCTAAACAGCCTTAGGTTTTCATTATTGCAATTTTTTTTTTTATCTCATCTGGTCATCTGTGTCTGCTAACTTCCCTCATGTTGCTGGAGCTATTTTCCTGTGCGCTGCTCCCACTATCCATGGATGGGAGTTAATGCTTCAGCCTTTGGCAAACAACTGAGTGTTCCTTTAAGACAAAAAGACCTTCCCCAGGGACTTCCCCTTTTCCCCTTGTCTAGCCACACCCCCAGTCCCATGATCCCCAGTCTGAGCGCAGTTGTTTGGCAACGCTGAAGTGTTCTCCGGGAGCTCCTGCCTTAAGGTATTGGTCTCCCCTTATTCTTGTGGTTTTTTTCTTTGAGTTTTCTTTCACCCTTCCTCAGGGGCGTTTAGGATTTTATTTTATTTTTGAGTATCCTTTCCCTCGGGGTTTTCATTTTATTTTAAAATAGAGTTTTTGGTTGGTCCCTTGTACATTATCTTCGCTGGAGCGCCGCTCGCTGCAGCGCTAATCAGCTGGGCGCCGGATCGGAAAGCCGAGCCGCCCACGCCGCTCATTTACACACGGCGCCAAATTTAAACTTGCTTCAAGCCCCAGCCTCACCAGAAGCAAGCAGCAGCCGCGCGGGGCATAAAGAAGGAAGAGCGGCTCGGATTCACGCCGCTCGAGCTGAACGGGGCAGCGTGCAGCCGTGGTCCGCCCGGCTAGCCCTGCCAGCCGCCGCCGCGCTACAGGAAGCCGATCCCAGCGCAAACAGGCACGGCAGCTGGCTGGACCCTCGGGCCTCCAGCATAAGACCGTAGCCGGCGGAGGGCACCCAAGCCAGCACCACGTGGCGCCCGCCATCTTGGATTCCACGCGGGCCGCCATTTTGGGTGCAGAGGCCCCCACCGACTCCTAGAGGCTCTTCTACGCCCTCCCTCTAGGGCGGTACCCAAAAAAAAAAAAAAAAATTAAATAAAAAGGGGTTAGCTGGTGAGACCTTCGGGCTTTCAGCTGCCACCTCCCCATCTAAGGGCAGAGCGGGTGAGCCTCACCAGTACCATCACCTGGCGTGGAGATTGCGGGCACAAACAGAGAGGGGTGGCCTTGCTTCCAACAAATGGCCATGTCTGACTCCCCCTTCTCCTCGGATCCAGAACTGGAGTTAAGCCCGCCTCGCAAGGGGGCTAAGTCTTCCAAGAAGAGTGCCCGGAAGCGGTCTGAAGGTACCGACCGCAGTTCCAAATCTGGAAAGGGGCTGACTTTCCAAGATAAGGACGCCCAAAGACGCCATCTGGCGCTAGAGCGGCAGTGTGCTAAAGCTCAGAGAGCATTGGAATTGTCACCCAACAAGGGGCCAGGCCCAGAGAGCACAGCGGCTCCCACACCCAGAGAGGCAGATCCAGCACCGGTCACCTGGACGGAGTTGGCCCAGTCCCCAGTAACTCCGAACATAATGGAGAGAGGGACCCAACAGGATGGAACCCCCACCCCTGCACGGAGCGGGCCAGCACCTTTCTCCCCGGCAGGGCCGTCCCGGGGCCCAGGCCCGGGCACAGGAGCGCAAGGGGCACCGCCACCGCCCACGCAGTTGGATTTCCAAGCCATGTTCTCCACGGCATTGTCATCCTTCCTAGCTGCCAGTTGGCAGCAGGCGGTACCTCCCCCGCAACCAGCACAGGTCCAGGGACCACACCAACAGGTCCAGAACAAGACCCGCGCCCCCGCAGCACCGGAGTCTTCCTCTGAGGAGTCAGACCAAGCAGATGAGGCCCCTGAGGACGTCGAGTTCTCAGAAGACGAAGGACTGAACCCAGACACACCAGTATTTTCTGGGCTCTTTCGACCGTCACTGTTTAGGTCACTCCTCCACAAGGCGAGACTCACAACTAACCTGGGTGTACCGGGGGACGTAGAACCAACCCCGTCCTCTACAGCGGGACCACACGATGCCCTCTTCAAGTCGTCTAAACAGGAGAAGGAATACATCCCCTGTCCCCAACTATTTACTGACGTAATACAAAACGCCTGGGGGCAACCAGCTTCTCAAACTACACCGAGCAGCCTAGACAAGAAACTTTATTGCTCGGCTCCTGAACTAGAGGACCTACTACTCCTCCCGACGGTGGACCAACCGGTTGCAGCACTCTCATCCCCATCACTAGTTTCCTCAGAGGCACTGGATGGGCTCAAGGCGGAGGAGAAGAGGACGGAGTGGGCCTTCCGTAAAGCACATCAGGCAGTGGCCTGGGCGATCAGAACATCCACAGCCACGTCCTTCTTCAATAGAGCAGCCCTCATCTGGCTACGCCAGATGCAAGAGAGACTCCCTTCAGACGACACCAGGCTGCACCAAGACATCAATAAGATTATAGCAGCCACCGAATACGCATCAGATGCCTCCCTGAACTCGGCAAAGTTCGCTTCGAGGGCTCTGGCCTCCACCGTTACGGCTAGGAGGCTGTTCTGGCTCCGCCCATGGAAGGCGGACCTCAAAGCCAAATGGAAGCTGGCCGCAGCTCCCTACAAGGCTCCTAACCTATTTGGAGCTGCTCTGGATCCTGTCCTAATTGAGGATAAGGACAAGAGAAAGATATTGCCATCGTCCTACCGCCGCCACGAGCGGAGATACTCACCTTATCCAGTCCAACAGCCCTTTCGCCCCGGCGCAGGGCCCAGGGGGTCCTTCTCACAACGCTCCAATTACCTGGGAGGCGACAGATCACATGACAGACAACACTTCCGAGACCGGGGCAGGAATCAACAATCCAGAAGACCCTTCCGGGGGGCAGGCTTCAAATCCACCAGAAGAGGCAAGTGACTCCAGGACCGAGGGGCCCATAGGGGGAAGACTGCTCCTCTTCCACCAGCAATGGGCCCGGTCGACATCGGACTCGTGGGTAAGGCGCACCACCTCATTTGGACTATCAATAGAATTTGCAGGTACGCCGCCACAGCGTTTCGTGCGGTGCCCTGTCCCACAGTCCCCCGAGCTGCGAGCCCTGATGGTACAAGAACTGACCCACCTTCAGGAGGTCAGAGCTATAGAGATAGTACCACCAGCCCACCGGGGCTCCGGGTTCTACTCCAGCCTATTCCTTGTCCCCAAGAACTCGGGGGGATGGAGAGCCATCTTGAACCTAAAAAGACTGAATCTGTCGGTGCGATACCACAGGTTCAAAATGCACTCACTGCAGTCAATCCTAACGGGGGTGAGACGGGGGGACCTCCTCCAGTCAGTCGATCTTCGGGAGGCCTACCTTCACGTACCCATTCACCCCGACCACAGACAGTTCCTGAGGTTCGAGTACGGCGGGCAGCACTTCCAGTATCGGGCTATGCCCTTCGGACTGTCGTCGGCACCCCGCACCTTCACCAAACTGGTGGCGGTGGTGGCAGCCAAGCTCCGGGCCATCCCGGTCCGGGTCCTCTGCTACTTAGACGACATTCTGATACTCTCGTCAACTCACAACCAGGCAGTCAGGGACCGACACCTAGTTCTAGAGACGTTCCAAACCCACGGATTCACAATCAACCTCGAGAAAAGCCAACTTTACCCATCCACTCGAATCCTGCACCTAGGAGCAGTGATAGATGCCACCAGAGGCCAGGTCTTCCTGTCGCCGGACAGGGTCCAGAATCTCCAACAACTGGCCCTCCGAATCCGGACAGGGAGGAGAGTCTCCCTCTTACAACTGTCATGCCTGCTGGGGAAGATGGTTTCCTGTTTCGGCATCGTTCCGTGGGCACGCAAACACTCGAGGGCCCTCCAGTGGTTCCTGCTCCCCTTTCAACGCTCGGGGAGGGCAAACTCGAAGCGCAAGGTCACCCTCACCCCCAAGGTCAGACGCTCCCTCAAATGGTGGACTTCCAGAGCACTCTCCAAGGGGACAGAGTTCCTAGACCCGGACAGACTGATCCTCACCACGGATGCAAGCCTGCGAGGGTGGGGAGCACACCTGCACAACGGGGTGGCACAGGGCCAGTGGTCCAGGGCCGAACAGCACAACAGCATCAACCTGCTCGAACTCCGGGCGATCAGATTAGCATTGCGCCACTTCCAGGCCACGGTGCAAGGCCGGCACGTGCTGGTCCTGACGGACAACATCTCGGCCAAGGCGCACGTGAACAGAGAGGGAGGCACGAAATCCCGCTCCCTGATGCTGGAATCAGAGGCCCTATTCGAGTGGGCGGAGAAACACCTGCTTTCGATCAAGGCAGACCACATTTCAGGGTCGGCCAATGTAAGAGCAGGTTGGCTCAGTCGAACAACGATAGATCAGGCGGAATGGCAACTCCACCCCCGCCTCTTCAACAAGCTCACCGCCAGGTTCGGGATGCCAGTGTTGGACCTGTTTGCCTCTCCAACCAACGCCCAGCTCCCCCGGTTCGTGTCACGCTACCCGACGCCACAAGCAGAGGACCACGACGCTCTACACTGCAGGTGGCCAGCGGGCCTCCTCTACGCGTTCCCGCCAATCCCGTTGATCCCACGCCTGGTGCGAAAATTGCTGGCAGAGAGGGCCAATCTACTCCTGGTGGCCCCAAACTGGCCCCGAAGGCCGTGGTTCGCCGACCTGATGGCCCTGTCGGTGGAACAACCGTGGGTGATCCCACCACATCAGGTGGTACTGTGCCAGGGCGAGGTCAACCATCCAGATCCTCAGTGGCTTCAATTAGCCGTCTGGCACTTGAGTGGGTCATCCTGAAAAAGGACAACTTACCTGATAGCGTCGTCAGCACCATTCAGGCAGCCAGACGCCCGTCAACAACTCGTATTTACGAGGCGACATGGAGGGCTTTCTGCAGCTGGAGTTCCGGTCACCACGTGGACCCCACCTCAGCATCAGTTCAGGACATTCTAAGTTTCCTACAGGCCGGGTTAGACAAAGGGCTGGCCCCAGCTACACTAAGGCGTCAGACGGCAGCTCTATCAACCGTCATATCCTGTGCACCTTACCAGACTCTATCACACCACCCGCGTATCAGAGGGTTCCTCCACGGGGCTACGAACCTCCACCCGCCGACGGTGCACCGTTACCCAACCTGGGACCTGTCCCTAGTCTTACAGGCCCTAACGGGCCCTCCCTTCGAACCTCTGGCTTCCGTCAACTTCAAACACTTGACCCTCAAGGTGACCTTTCTACTAGCAATCACCTCAGCGAGGCGAGTCTCAGAGCTAGCAGCTCTGTCCATCCGTAGGGACCTCTGCATCTTTAGAGAGTCCTCGGTGGTCCTCCGTCTAGACCCGACTTTCATCCCAAAAGTGAACTCCTGGTTCCACCGGGCACAGGAACTTACCCTGCCGGACTTCTGCCCGGCGCCAAAGGACCACAGGGAGAGAAGGTGGCATACCCTGGATGTCCGTCGAGCGATCCGGACGTACATAAACAGGACGGCGCCCTTCCGACGCACTGAAGCGCTCCTGGTCTCATTCAACCCGGCCTCCATGGGCCAGAAGATCTCGTCCCCCACGGTCAGCAGATGGATCAGAGCCTGCATTACCTTGGCCTATGACGTAAGCTCCAAGCCGCTACCGCACAACATTCTTCCCCATTCCACTAGAAGTGCGGCCACGTCCGCAGCCTGGGCTACACAGGCTTCAGTAGTGGATATCTGCAGAGCGGCAACCTGGTCCTCATTGTCACCCTTCATCCGGCACTACAAGATAGATGCTTATGATTCAGCCGAGGCGGCATTCGGCCGCCGGGTGCTTCAACGTGTTGTGACCGGAGAGGACTCTGCAGGCAGTCAGCCCCCGCCCTAGGGGTTTAAGCTTGGGTATATCCCATCCATGGATAGTGGGAGCAGCGCACAGGAAAATGGACGTTGTCTTACCTGAACGTCCCTTTTCTGGGCGCTGCGTACACTATCCATTCCCGCCCGTATCTATGGGCTGCCTGCCCGACGGTAGAGGGTTGGTTTCCGTTATGCAGTTAACCACGTTGTTTTAGTTTAGTTAATAAAGTTATGTGTGTTACTTCACCACTAGTTGTCGTTGAGCCTTTTTTACGCCACATCTTCGCTCAGACTGGGGATCATGGGACTGGGGGTGTGGCTAGACAAGGGGAAAAGGGGAAGTCCCTGGGGAAGGTCTTTTTGTCTTAAAGGAACACTCAGTTGTTTGCCAAAGGCTGAAGCATTAACTCCCATCCATGGATAGTGTACGCAGCGCCCAGAAAAGGGACGTTCAGGTAAGACAACGTCCATTTTGGCTTCATATGACTGGCATTCAAAGAACTGAGATTGCTGTTAGTGTAAATCGTGGTGCTATCCACACAAATAAATTGTATGATTGAATACAGATGGTCCTCGTTTAACAACCACTTGTTCAACAACCATTTGAATTTACGACAGTATTGAATGTGGAGGCTTATAATCGGTCCTTGTAGTTACAAGTATTGCAGCATCCTCTTGATCACATGATTGTGATTTGGGCACTTGGCTAACTCGCTTGAAAGTAGAACAGTTGCAGGTTTTAGTGCCTTGGTCATGTGATTGCCATTTTCAACCTTCACTGCCAGCTTGTACAACCAAAATCAATTGGGAAGACAGCGGAAGCTTGCAAACAGCAATCAGGTGATGTGACCATGCTGGGATTCGCTTAATGATAGCCACTGGGATTGTCCAGTGTTATGTCTAGTGATGGAGTTTCCAATCTCAATCACGGTTGTTAAGCAAGGACTACCTACAGTCTAAGCCAGTGATGGCTAACCTTTTTGCCATCGCGTGCCAGGAGCGAGGGTGGGGGTCGTGCGCGTGTGTGTCCGCACCCATAATTCTATGTGCCCTGCCCCCACGCATGTGTGCGTGACCCCCCTCTCGCCCTCCCTGTTCCTGGCAAGCAATGGCACTGTAGGCTTGTTTTTTGCTCTCCCCAGCCTCCAGAGCATTTTTTGGAGTCTGGGGAGGGCAAAAATGACCTTCTCCATTCCCCCGGAGGCCCTCCAGAGGCCAGAAATGGCCCATTTGCCAACTTCCAGTGGGACCAGAGGTCCCATTTTTTGATGTCCCCAGCCTCCAGAGCCTTTCTAGGAGTCTGGGGAGGGTGAAACACCTCCCCCCCGGAAGCCAGAAACGGCCCATTTGTCAACTTCTGGTGTGGGACCAGAAGTTGGCAAATGGGCCTTTTTCAGGCTGTGGGGAAGGCCGTTTTCGCCCTCCCCAGACTCCTAGAAAGGCTCTGGAGGCTGGGGAGAGAGAAAAACGGGCCTCCTTCCCCCTCCCTGAGGTCCTCCAGAGGCAGGAAATAGCCTGTTTCCCTACTTCTGTTAGGCCCAGAAGGCCCGAAAATCAGTGCGCGCGCCAGAGCTGAGCTTGCATGCCCACCAATATGGCTAGGCGTGCCACAGGTTTGCCATCAGGGTCTAAGCCCTGTCTCTAGAGAGGAACTTGCAGGTGTCAATTCTGTTTTATGCTATACGCTTCTGTGTCTCAAAAATTAGTCTAACTAATGTTAACTTCATTTCTACTTTGCTTCTTTGTCACTATTATTGGACTTTTTAAAAAATGTAGGTGGGACAGTGTGAAACGGTATGCAAACTATATTAAAAATTGAGCCAAAAGCATCCTGAGATTCGGGGTGTTGCCCTCATCAATAAAGTTGAGGACATATTTTATTCCTTAGGCTGAAAGTGAGGGTAAACACTCAGCTTCCTTGTATATAAAAACTATTATCAAAATAAATAAGAAATGGTGGAAAGAAGAAAAACAGGGGTCTTGGCTCTTTTTATAAGTATATGAATATTTCACAAATAAATACAAGTATAAATACAACTATTTATTAATTTATAAACACAAATATATAAATACAAGTAAATTGTAAGCTTAAAGAGCTATACTAACAATATCTTCATTTAGAACTGAGAATCCAAAAGATCTGAAGGATTGTATTATAGAGCTTTAATTGGCTGGCTTGGTTTCTTCACATGCAGGTGAATAAATGAAGCTTTGATGTTGACCTTTGTAAGATCCTAAATATTAATAACAATAAAGCAAGTTTACTTAATGAGAACATTTGAGAACACAATAGGGCAAAAAGAATAGACATTTTATCTGGATTACAAGTCAAAGCTGTTTTTCTGTTTGCCAAACAAACTGTCTCTCTCAAAAGATTATAAGAATGGGATTTACCATCAGCAAGCTTCATTTACAAACTATTCTGGCAAGTCTGTGTAAAACATTTTAACTATAGTCTTCATTAATATAACTGGTAAAGTGTAAAACTCTTGGGACAAAGATCCTTCTTTGCACAGGAATAAGCATCCAGGCACCAAGAACCATATAAGTGAAACTTCTTGGTCCTCTGAAGAAGACTATAAAGCAGGGGTGTCAAACTCAAGGCCCACTGGCCGGATCCGGCCTGCGTGGTGCTTAGATCTGGCCCGCGTGGCCACCCTTGAAACAGTGAAGGACCAGTCCACGGTGCCTCTGCTAGCAAAAACGGAGCTCAGGAGGGCTGCGGGCGGCCCTCCCGAGCTCCGTTTTCGCTGGCAAAGGGTTGCAGGAGGCCATTGCAGCCAAAAATGGAGCTTGGGAGCCCGTTTTCTCTGGCAGATCACTTGGACCACCACAGGCACCCCTGACACGAGTGACGTCAAGCTGCGCCCCCACCCCCCCCCAAGGTCAAACATAACCCTGATGCAGCCCTCAATGAAATCGAGTTTGATACCCCTGCTACAGGGGTTCTATTGGTAAATTGGAATAGGATAGTGATCGTTTTCTTTTATTTTAAAAAGGGTGTTTATGAAAAAAAAGTATTTAATGAATGGTGGCTTTAAATAAATCTACAGTTTAAAATGAAAAAGTGATCTCATCAACTGAAATCTACTAACCAACCAGGAAAAAACCATAAAATTGGTAGTAATAAGTCCTGTTTCTCATAATCATGTAGACTTATCCCCAAGGCAATTTGATCTAGCGGTTAAGGCACCAGTCTAGAAAGCAGGAGACTGTGGTCTCATCCCGCCTTAGGCATGAAAGCCGGTTGAGTGACTTTGGGCCAGTCACTCTCTCTCAGCCCAACCCAACCTACCTGATGAGGTTGTTATTGTGGGGAAAATAGGAGGAGGAAGGAGCATTAAGTAGGTTTGCCACTTTGAGTTACTTGCAAAAATAAAAAAGACAGGATTAGAAAATCTAAAGAAAACATTTAAAAAATCCATACACCTACGTTCACTGAAGAATAAAATATTAACTTGCTGAATGTGTATATTAGAATGTTTTCTTTGTTCAGCTTCAGATTTTAAACTTTGACTGATACTTAAATTACATTTCATAAATGTATAATTTATGCTGATACTCGGTAAAAGACACTGCTCATACATCTGAATTGCTACATAATCCCTGAATACTTGGCTTTCAGTATCACCATAGTATGCTATTCCATCCCTCACTCTGTCCCACCAAATTCTTAGATCAATGTTACTTAACCTCGGTGGCTTAGAGGTGTGAAGACTTCAACTCCCAGAATTCCCCAGCCAGCCTACTGGGAAAACATTCTATGGTGGTTACTCCTGTTTAGGAGGACCAGCATTAGATAGGACTGGTGTGTCTGTGTGCCAGGGAGGTAGAGTAGTGAGTCTTCATTACCGTAGTCATCAGTCCTTCTAAAGCACATTCATGCGGTATTATTGCACCCATAACAGGGACCCTGAATAACAAGAATAAGGTCCCAAAAAGCTCAGTGAAGCCCCAGGTTTTGCAAAATGTAAAAAAATACAAAAAGCTTAAGAAAGAAACTAAAGCAAAAACAAGACATGCCATGTGGACTTGTGCCTTGTACCTCCATAATGCTAAATAATGGGAGGGGAAAGATGGAAGGTTTATGGGATAAATGGACTGGCCAATCATGAAATGTCACATGGTTGGCCAACCTCCTGAATGGGAAGGCTCCACAATATAATATTATATGCCATGTTTAATTACTTACAAAATTTCAAATAAGCGACAGGAATGGTTTCCATATTCTCTTAGTTTCTCAGTCCCTAGAATGTGAGAAATTCGTTGGGTTCATAATGCACAAACTACGCATTGAGTCAAAGTTTGTTTTAGTCCTGTTTCCTTGGATGAATCCTAACAACGAAGTTGATATATTGCATTGCTCCAAAACACAGATTCATGCGTCACAGTAATCCTAAATAGGTAAGGTTCATTGCACTCTTCATTCCATTCTTCCACCTTGATTTAATATGCTAACAGGTCTGAAATAAAATAATATAGTTTCATGTCAGTTACTAGGAATGAGAGCTTTTGTGGTTTATTGTAAGCTGCTAAACCATGTTTGTCAAACTCAATTTCACTGAGGGCCGCATCAGGATTGTGTTTGACGTCGGAGGGGGTGGATGGGTGGCCAGCTCAATGTCACTCATGTCAGGGGCGCCTTTGGTGGCCCGAGCGCTTTGCCAGTGAAAACGGACTCCCAAGCTTCGTTTCCAGCTGCTGTGGCCTCCTGAAACCCTCTGCCAGGGAAAACAGAGCCCGAGAGGGCCGTGTGTAGTCCTCCTGAGCTCCATTTTTGCTAGCAGAGGCACTTCAGGCAGGTTGTTCGCTATTTCCAGGGCCAGATCTAAGCACCCCGCAGGCCAGATCCGCCCCCCCTCCCACGTTTCCCCCCCCCTTCCCCCCCCCGGCCTTGAGTTTGACATCCCTGTGCTAAATGGGGAATTGAATGTGGCCAGGGAGTAAGAGAAAGAAGGCAGCTGTCAGGGTTGGTGAGATATTGAGAAATTCCATGTTGCTTTAAACTTTACCGTTTCCTGCATCATGGCTGTGTTTGGCCTTTTAATTGTTCATTCCAATACGAGTACGTAGTTATATAATCATGTCATTAATATATGTAAATACTGGCACGTAAACATGACTCTTTGGACTCAAATTACTTGTATATCCTTATGAGGAATTCTGCCATACTGCTATTGGTAGATTTATTTATAAGTTTCCTTTTAGAAAGCATTTCCTCACTGCACCATAACTGTTTTTGTTATTGTTGTTGTTGTTGTTGAAGAGTTTCCTAATTGCACCTCTCTCCCCTACTTTTCAACTTTGTTCCACCCAGCTCTGCCTTACTTTATTATTGCCTAATTAAAGCCTATCAGTCATCGAAACTTTTGCAAAAGGTGAAGCAAAAGATTTTGCCAGATCTGCTGTGCCCTGACCTAGACCTGCCCCACAAAATGAATTATTTTGGTGATTTATTGGACATGTTGCTCAAGAGTGTCTGCCTTCTCTTTGCAATCCAAAGGAGTATTGCTGCCCCCTTCCTTGTAGGAAGGGAATAGTAGAGGTAGTCCTCAACTTACGCCCACCGTTGAGCCCAAAATATATGTTGTTTAAGACATTTGTTAAGTGAGTTTTAAGACCTTTCTTGCCACAGTTGTTAAGCAAAGCCCAGCAGTTGTTAAATTAGTAACAACAACAATGGCTTCCCCATTGACTTCATTTGGCAGAAGGTTGCAGAAGGAGATCACGTGACACTGCAACTGTCATCAGTGTGAGCCAATTGCCAAGCATCTCAATTTTGATCACGTGATCAACGGGGATGTGGCAATGGTCATCAATGTGAAAGATGGTCATGTGGCTTTTTCCAGTACCGTTGTATCTTTGAACGGTCACTAAGCGAACTCTTATCAGTTGAGGACTACCTGTAATGATGGGTTTTTTTTCCTGTTTAAAATTAGGTCTTCCTAATTTTAGGATGACTCTTCCAACCCCCCCCCCCTTTACCTTGCTTTGAAATACCGAATGGCAGATATACCTGACCCCCATACCCTCCAGTTGTGTTGAGAGGGCAACTTCAGAAGTCCCAACAAGCACACTTTTCTGGGAAGAAGTTGTAGTCCTAACATACTTAGGAAATCTGCTCTAAGTGTTAGTTACATGAGGAAGAGCAACAGAGAGATGAGAACTAGCTATTATTTTAAAGCTTCTATCTTTCTCCTAGTGTCCCATGTCCTTTTTAACATAACAATATTTCTGCTTTTCCTTTACAGCAGCTTTTGCCAGGGAAAAAATTTTGGGAATCTGACGATTCAAGCAAAGATGGACCAAAAGGAATATTTTTGGGTGATCAGTGGAGAGACAGCGCTTGGGGGACATCAGGTATTTTGAAATTACCGTGATTGTAAATAATTCTGGACAATCTGTGCTATTTCTCTTTTACAACTAGTCTTCTTTTCCTCTTGTTTCCTTAAAATATTGTAGAAGGTTTAGTTAAAAGTATTTTAAAATGGTCCATAACATCCAATTATTGTAAAACTAAGTATAATTTTATTGGTTAGGGGAATAATACAGGATAGTGAATTATCTTGGGTACACTTTTTAAGGAAGTGGAAAAGAAAGTCGGGGCCGACTGTGGCCATTGAGGGATGGCATTAATTTCTTTGTGCTGTTAAAAGACTAAAATTCCTTAAAGGCAGATTGAAAAAAAACCTTTGTACATGGGGTGATATTTTTATCTGGAATGCATTTCAAAGATTACATTGCACCACCTTGGAACAGTATATTGCTTCCAGTTTATTTCAGCCACAATTCAGAGTGCTGGTTGTGACTCTGAAAGCCCTAAATAATTTATGACTAGGATATCTGAAACAGCCTGTTCTTTTATTTGAGGCTGATGATCATTTAACATCAATGCTAGAGGCCCTCAAGAGCCAAGGTTGATGGAGAGCCAAGGTTGATGGGTACTGTTGATAGCAGCACCTGGCTCTGGAACACTCTGCCAAGAGGGAAAAGTTTAGCTCCTTCCCATCTCTGCTTTAAATAAACAGTAAATCTTTTCCTGTATTATTTTACATGAAACAGATGTGGAATGTTTGTCATAGATGAATATTAGTGTTGCTCTCAACTTTTTACTCTATAGGACAATGTCTCCCTGTCCTTAGGTTTCATGCTAAATTTTAGTAAGTAGTTTTAATTGAACATTTATCCTTAGTGACTTTTAGAAGAAAAAAGGTGAAATTGATAAAATTATTTTTTTTTAAAAAAAAAACAAGTTTTATTAAAAAATTTTCCTTTTACATACATATTTTATGAACAGAGTATTGATCGGGTCACATCTTATACAATTTATAGCATAATTATATATATTTTATAATCTATTCCAATCTTCTTTTTGATTTTTCCAAATACAATTTACATATTTCAGTTTCTGTCATAATATCCTTTTTTCTCTACTTTTTTATTTTATCTTGATCTCTTCTTAATACATAGTGTATAAACAATATTACCATCCGCCCTTCACGTCCCAATTCTTAACATAACTTCAATTAATTATCTTACTTATAAACAGCATACTTCATCCTGTTCAATTTTTATATTAAAACCCTTTAACTTAAACAATATCACCTCCATCCTTAATTCCTGATTTCTTATTGTAACATTAATTATTTATCTTATTTCATCACTTACAACACTTCATTTAGAATCCCCATCACAATTTCAATTCTTTTCATAAATGGACCGAAATTGATAAAATTAATGAGTAGACAATGGGGCATGCAGAATAAGATGGGAAATAATCATATGTTGCAGACCCCAAATATTTTGCTGGTAATAAATTTCCCTTTTGAGAAATTGCGACTATTGTGGTTATTTTTGTTGCAGATCATTCTGTTTCCCAACCAATCATGGTTCAGAGAAGACCTGGTCAAGGTTTTCACGTGAATAATGAAGTTAATTCAGTGCTGTCTCCACGATCGGAAAGTGGTGGGCTTGGCGTTAGCATGGTAGAATATGTGTTGAGTTCATCCCCTGGGGACTCCTGTCTCAGAAAAGGAGGATTTGTAAGTAATACTGTGGCCTTTCTATTTCTGAACCACAGTTATCTATTTGGGATGTGCTTGATCCAGTGTCACTGTATTTGGAACAGGGTGGATTTAAAACATGATTTAAATCACTAGTAAAAAGGCTTGATTTAAATCAACTCGATTTAAATCGTAATTTTTAAAAAGCAACTGTCATCTCTGTCCCACAGCGGCTCCTCCTCTGACCCACTGTTGACTCACTGACAGTCCCATTCACTTTAATGTGGGACTGCTGATGATGTGGCAGTGATACAACAAAGTGAGGGACGTAGCAGGCAGCAGGTGAGTGGATGCCTGTTAACAGGCGCTGCCATGATGGATCTGAAATGACAGGTGCTCTTTAAACGTAAGGACTCATTATTGCTGGTAGTTAGAATCTGTAATATTATTTGCAAACAAAATGATGGTTTCCTATTTAGCTTGCAGAGCTTGGATTTATTGAATGAGTTTACCAAAAATATAAATATTTGGTAGATTTGCAGAATATACAGCCTCATGCTATATACCAGTAACTAAGCCCCATTTCATGCTGAATAAACTAAATTATTAATGTATCTTAAATAGAAAAATATCTTTAGATAGATTTGTACTCCAAAAGCATTTTATTTAAAAAAAAATCAATAACAAAAATCCGATTTAAATTTAAAAAATCCAATTTAAATTTAAAAAACCATTTTTTATTTTTTTTTTAAAAAAATAATTTTTTTAAATTGAATTTTTTAAAAAAAAATATTTATTTTTTTTAAATCAATTTTTATCCACCCTGATTTGGAACAATTTTGAGTTGATCATCGTCTTAATACCCCCCATAATTCTGTTCACATAAGGTAAAATTAAATAGAACTGAATTAAAACGGTGGTTAAACTTTTAAATGCTATGCAAATTATTGACGTAGAATTTTTTCCAAATTGTTAACAATTGAATTTTCTAATACGGTTTATGGAGAATTTAACAACCCTCTGTGCTTTACCCAGGGGCCAAGGGATGCAGAGAATGATGACAATGATAAAGGAGACAAGAAAAATAAGGGTACATTTGATGGCGATAAATTAGGTGATTTGAAGGAAGAGGGAGACGTAATGGACAAGGCTAATGGTTTGCCTGTGCAAAATGGAATCGATGCGGATGCAAAAGATTTTAGGTACATAAGTTTCCATATGTGATTTTGCGCTGGGCAGGACAGCAGTTCATCATGACAAATCATAGTTAATATTCTCTGAGGAGAAAGGAACCTCTGATTTCTGTACTCTTTTCTTCTGCCAAGACATATTCCAGCCTAATTTGCTTGGTTCTTGGCTGGTTACTCATCATACAAGGAATTTGTGGATTAGAATAAATTCTAATCAGTTGTTAAGCAAACTGGTTACAAGATCTGGCTTTTTGGCTGGCTTTATCAGAAAATGGAAGTTTACATAGCTGTCCAGAGTTGTTTCATGTGAGATGGGCAGCCATATAAATGTGATCAATAAATAAAAATCCTAATTTAAAGTTGTTTTCATTGATGAACAGCAAACCAGGAAAAAGAACTGGAGTGCTTCTCCCAATTCCTTCTTCCAGAAGGAGAGGGTACGTATGCACATAGTTCAGTGTTACATAGAAACGTAGCCAAATATGTCCAGTTTGAGGAAAGTTTGTATTGTATTACAAAATTACTAGAGGGTGTAATGGCTCAGCAAGTAAAAGACGCTGAGCTTGTCAGCTGGAAAGCTGAATGCCCAGGTTTGAGACGCGAACTGTGTTGCAACAAGAGCGAGCTCCCGTTACTTGGCCCATTTCCCGCCCACCTAGCACTTTGAAAGCAGGCAAATGCGAGTAGATAAATAAGTACCACTTTGGTGGGAAAATAATGGCGTTCCATCTGCCACAGCATGTAGTCGTGCTGGCCACATGACCATGAAATACCATACAAAAATACCATACATTTGGTTCTGGGAGGCCTGCTAGCACCAAAATGGGGGTTGTTTACGCATGCGTGGGGGGGAGCGTGGGGGGGTTGCGTCCATGCACAGGAGGTGGGGCCTGCAGGGGGCATTGCATTATGGGTGTCGGCATGTGTGTGTGCGTTGTTGCACGCGCACTTTTGCCTCCCAAGGGAAAAAAAGTTCGCCATCACTGGTTTAGTAGAAGGGGCCAGGTAGGTTTTTCCCTTGTAAGCTAGGATTGAGAATACTGGCAATTGTGGTTCTTAGGCTGTTCTTTCCTTTGTTCTCTTGGGAGATCACACAGCAGCAGGCTGCATCATTGGATCGTTAATTGAGCAAGATAATTTTAAAAGATCTTATTACATTGCCTTCAGGTTTTATTGTGACTAATAAAATTATCCTGGGAGAGAATTCCAATATGGTATCACGTCTGAGTTAAAGACGTTTGTAATACGAAAGAAGAGAAGCCATTTCAGAGGATAACAGAGCTTAAAGACAGAGCGTTGTAACACATAAGTGCACATGTTCCTATGGAGCTCTAATTAAATTAAGTGTATAAGGAAATATGTAGGACCAAACTGAAAACACCCCTTTCCCTTTCTTTTTCAGCAGGACACCAGGAAACTGCCAGAACTCTGCCAATGATGTGGATCTTTTAGGGCCAAACCAGAATGGATCAGAGAGCTTAGCCCAGTTAGCTAATACTAATGGTGCCAAGCCCGTGGAGGATTTCTCTAACATGGAGTCCCAGAGTGTTCCTCTGGATCCCATGGAGCATGTTGGCATGGAGCCACTTCAGTTTGATTACTCTGGCACCCAAGTACCTGTGGATTCTGCTGCAGCAACTGTGGGCTTATTTGATTACAACTCACAACAACAGGTAGGTAGTACTACTACATTTATCGACCCAGATGCCTTTTTCAACCTCCCCACCTTACTTCAGTGGATTTGCACATATACACACAATCCCCATTTAGTGGAAATAGCTCGGTGTACTCATGACTATGATGATTTTTTTTGGGGGGGGGGATGTGGATTAAACAGTTGGGTTTCCCTAACCTTTTTTCTTCCATACGTTTTTCTTCTACTCTGGACACCTGCATTTCAGGCCTGTCTGCTGCTGCTGCTATAAAGATGAGATATGAAATATCTATCCTATAAAACAGAGAGGGAGGGAGAGAGGAAGAGAGAGAGGGTGGAAATAATATATAGGTTATAAGCATTTGGGGTATGGAATTAATTTAAGAAATGGGCGTCAACACTGTTTTATAGCCAAAAAAAATAACCTTAGTGAATACTTACTTTAAAATAAATAAATAAATAAATAAATAAATAAATAAATAAATAATAAATAAATAAATAAATAAATAAATAAATAAATAAATAAATAAATAAATAAATAAATAAATAAATAAATAAATAATTTTATTTCTATACCGCCCTTCTCCCGAAGGACTCAGGGCGGTGTACAGCCTATTAAAAAACACAAAGACAAACATCAGTTAAAAATAATTAAAATTATTACATAATTCGGCTGAAATTTAAAATCCCAAAAATTTAAAACCCAATTTAAAAATCATTAAATTGATAGCCCGGCTTGGCGGAACAGCAGGGTCTCGAGGGCACAGCGAAATACACGGAGGTCGGAGATCTTGCGCATTTCCGGGGGCAGTTCATTCCACAGGGCAGGGGCTCCCACAGAGAAGGCCCTCCCCCTGGGTGTCGCCAGCCGACATAACTTGGCCGATGGCACCCTGAGGAGACCCTCTCTGTGGGAGCGAACTGGCCGGTGGGAGGCTGTTTGTGGCAGCAGTCGGTCTCAAAGGTACCCGGGTCCTATGCCATGGAGCGCTTTAAAAATGGTGACCAACACCTTGAATCGCACCCGGAAGACCACTGGGAGCCAGTGCAACTCGCGCAGGAGGGGTGTCACACGGGCACAACGGGTTGCGCCCATAACCACCCGCGCGGCCGCAGCTTTCTCTACAGCCGATTGTGTCATTCTGCTGTTACAGTGAGTCTGTTCTGGCCCTATGTGATGTGTAGCATTATTGTGGCAATAAATGCAAGTACCTTTTAGAGAAATTTTGACAAATAAATGCATCCTAATGCTTACTACTTCTGCCAACCTAGCAGTTCGAAAGCACATAAAAAATGCAAGTAGAAAAATAGGGACCACCTTTGATGGGAAGGTAACAGCGTTCTGTGTGCCCTTGGTGTTTAGTCATGCCGGCCACGTGACCATGGAGACGTCTTTGGACAGTGCTGGCTCTTCGGCTTTGAAACAAAGATGAGCACTGCCCCCTAGAGTCAGGAACGACTAGCACATATGTGCGAGGGGAATCTTTACCTTTAACTTTAATGTTTGCTAACAGCGAACTGAGTTATCACCCACACAGTAGTTAGTTTGAAATTGGAAAAAGAAGAAGATGGCTAAAAAGAGAGTAAAACGAGGGAGTAAAAGGGGAGCTTCCATTAACCTTAACGACAAGTTGTAGGCATCGAAAGAATTGCCATTTAACAGAATCCGCAGGGTCCCAGGTTATCCCTCTCTATTATAAAAGACAGGCAGGTCTCATTTAGTAACCACAATTGGGACCAGTGGCCTAGTTGTTAAGCGAAACTGTCACTAAGCAAAATTATAGCTGTGCTTAGTATCTTCAACTTTCCTTTGCTTTATAGACCTGCAAAAATCAAATGTGAGGATTGGTCACAGAGTTACATTTTCATCACTGCGAATAGTTGCTGTACGAGGCAATCGCTAAATAAAGTCTACCTTTATCAGAGGGATACCGTGTTTCCCTGAAAATAAGACCTGGTCTTATTTTTTTATTTTGCCACCAAAAAGGCACCAGGTCTTCCTTTTTAGGGGGGATGTTGTCCACTGACTCACCTCATTTGCACGCATTGCCCCCGGCCTCTTTTTTGCTATCAGAGGCTTTCAGGAACTTCTTCATCCAGCAAGGCTTTCTTGAAGGGGTCTGTAGCCTATAACAGAGCTCCGGATCAATCCGGAGCTCTGTTATCGGCTACAGAGGCCTCCAGGAAAGCCTTGTTGGCTGCACCCAAAGAAATGGGCCGAGGTGTGCAAGTCCTGGCTGCAATTATCTGAAGGTAAGTAGTAGGGCAGCTCTACCACCCCATCCCCATCTGAGCTTAATTTTTACCTGTGCACCCTACCCAGGAGTGGGCGGGGTCTTAATTAGGGTTTATTTTGGGAGGTAGGGCTTATATTGGGCGCATGTGTAAAAATCAAGCTAGGACTTATTTTCTAAGTAAGTCGTATTTTCGGGGAAACACGGTAGTATTATGGGCAGAAAGTTCTGGGTTCAATGACCTTCTGGTATTAAGAGCATCGGAGTATAAGTTGTGAAATTAATGTCTTTTTTTTTTAATTGCTTATTTCTCAGCTGTTCCAAAGACCGAATGCACTCGCTGTCCAGCAACTGACAGCAGCCCAACAACAGCAATACGCATTAGCAGCTGCCCATCAGCCTCACATAGGTAAGCCTTCAGGTCTTGAATGGGTGAAAATCTGATCGCCTTCTCTCCTCCATTCATCCCTTTGTTAAGTAACTCTGGGGATGCGAGGATTAAAAAAAAGACTGCGAGGATAAAGCAGAAATGATTATGTGATTTTCAGAGGATTTTTATATCCTTTACCTTTATTGTGTCTGGCAGTGATGATGCTCTTGCCCTCACTGAGACTGAGAGTCTATAATGAGAACTTTTATTGGAAGGACTCATTGCCTCTGAGCCAGACAGGAATTAAGTTACTTAAGAGATTTAACCGAGAAACACATTCTCCTGCCTCCTTTTCCTCGCATAATGTTTGCACAAGAACTGCCAGTCATTTAAATAAGACTGAAGGCAAACAGAAGAATATATGTCTTACGTGTGTGTGTGTGTGTGTGTGTGTGTGTGTGTTTGATAGAGCTGTTCCCAAAATCAAATGTGGATAAAATTCCCTATGTAATTATTTAAAACATGGATAAAAAAACCCCACAATTTAAAGTTTAAACTGTTATATACTAAATCAAAGCGAGCAGTAGATTTCTTAACGGAAGATCTCTGTAGATTTTAAGACTCTTGTCTTAACGCCTCAAACCCTTTGCTCTGTTTGATCAGAGATAGGTTGCTCTCATGCGCACACACACAGACACACAGACACACACACACACACACACACACAGACCCTGCGGAAATTGTTCAGTGGGGTTTGTTTTCACTGACAGGTATGTTTTCAGCAGGTTTAGCCCCTGCTGCCTTTGTGCCCAACCCTTACATCATCAGCGCTGCTCCACCAGGAACGGATCCCTACGCAGCAGGACTTGCAGCAGCTGCGACTTTAGGTGAGTTGCTTCAGAATGCTCTTCGCTCTGGGACAGAAGCCCCCCCTCCTCCCCCCCCAAATACTTGAGGCTCCAAGGGACCATTTTCCTTATGCCTCACAGAAGCAGCTGTGTATCTTGGGTCACAGTATCTTTCCCAGCTTGCTGCCTTCCCTTTGCATTGTTTTTCTTCCAAGCCGTTTCGCTTCTCATCCAAGAAGCTTCTTCAGTTCTCAGAGAAAAACAAAAACAAAACAGAAAATTCAGTTGCCTCTTGAAAAAGCACCTTCGGGACAACCATGGCCTGGATGACTGAGAGTCTCCAGAGACTTTCCCTGCATTGGATTTCAGAACAGCAGGTTGTAGAGGGTGGGGAAGGAGAACAGCAGGGAAACAAAACTTGATCCAAGTACGTTGTTTATCTTGTCTAGACCCATAAGAAGTTAGAGCACTTGGTTTGTATCCCTGGCTTCTGGGCTTGAAAGTATAAGCATCTCAAGTGAAATATATCTGCCAATAAATAAGCAAGTACTTGTTTTGGGTCAGGGGTCAGCAACCTGCAGCTCTGGAGCCGCATGTGGCTCTTTCATCCATCTGCTGTGGCTCCCTGTCGCTCAAAATATGCTTCACAACCGTCAATGTGCGACACCCGCCGGCACGCCATTTATTGAGCTTCTCAACCCCCGATAGGCCAACCATGGATAAATCCAAGAAAAGAAAAGTTTCAGAAGAAAACGGAACATTTAATGATAGTTTTGTGGCTGTTCAAGAAATAGTCACGCATGGGAAGGTTTTTGTGGCTCCTGGTGTTTTCTTTTCTGTGCGAAATGGTTCTTTTGAGTGTTTAAGGTTGCAGACCCCTGTTCTGCCGTGATAAGGTACAATTACAGGTAGTCCACGACTTACGACCACAATTGAGCCCAACATTTCTGTCGCTAAGGGAGACTCGCTAAGCGATTTTTTTGGGGGTCCCATTTTACAGCTTTTCTTGCCACGGTTGTTAAGTGAACCGCCGCAGTTGTTAGTGACAAAGGTTGTTCACTGAATCTGGCTTCCCCATTGGCTTTGCTTGCCAGAAGGTCACAAGAGATGATCGCCCGAGCCCAGGACACACTGCAACCGTCATAAATACAAGTCGGTTGTCAAGCGTCTGAATTTTTTTATCACGTAACCCATGAAATATGGTCAAAAGTGGGAGAAAAGGTCACGAGTCACTTTTTTCCAGTGCCATTGTAACGTTGAATGGTCGCTGAACGAACTGTTGTAAGTCGAGGACTATTTTTACCTAAAACTGAAAAAAAATTGAAAATTGGGCATGTGGCAGGGATCCCTTCTTCATCCTCTCTCCCCTTGGGCCAGATGGGGTTCCTCTTAAGCTACGTAGCTCTTCGTTTCTCTTCTTCAGTTAATGGCAACTACAAATCCCCTGTGATGCTACTAGTAAAAGATAAAGCCAGTCCTTTGTCGCTGTTTTAGGGCCTGCCGTTGTCCCCCATCAATATTATGGAGTAGCTCCCTGGGGAGTATATCCCGCCAGTCTTTTCCAGCAACAAGCCGCCGCCGCTGCTGCCACAAACTCCTCCAATCAACAGACCTCTCAGCAGACCCAACAAGGGCAACAGCAGGTAAGAGGCATTGCCTCAGAGACAGCACATTCCCTCTTATAATAGGTAGGTATGATCTGGTTGGTGGTGATCAGGGGTGAAATTCACTTACCTCTCCCTATAGGCTCGCAAATGTGAGCTCACGTGTGTCTCCTCCACGCATGCACAGAGGGTAAAAAAGGGACGTGATGACGTCCGGGCGGGTGGGCGGAGCCTCCCGCTGCAGCCGCTACCGGATCGTGCAATCCGGATAGATCCGGCTGAATTTCACCACCACTGGTGGTGATCTCTTTCTAAGTTTGCCGCTGAGCAGTCTCCTATTGGAGCTAAGTTTGCAGTGGTAGCAGACGGTTTAATAAGTAGTTCCAAGGCCGAAATTGATCAATGGCATTTGTGTGTTGGTCTTTGATTATGAGAAAGAATCTCATTGGTTTAAGGCACCCTGTTATTAAGCTGGTTATTAGGACCCAGTTGTGGGGGCAATAAGCTGACTTTGTATAAAATATACAAAAGGATGAAGGCTATTGCTGAGCACATTGTAAGCCGCCCTGAATCTTCGGAGAAGGGCGGCATATAAATCAAATTTAAAAAAAAAAAATTGGTGTGTGCACAAGAGGAGGGAGGGGAGGCAGAGAAGAACGATGGAAATGCGGCCACAAACATTTGCAAAAGTTCTCATTTACAGGCAGTTCTTAATCAGATTCCAGTATCACATTAAGCCATAATGTGGTTTTGATGTAGTGTATTGTAGGAACTCCCCTGTTGGGGTTTGTTAATCATGATGGATGGTTTAGCATATTCTATCAATCAGATCTCACATCCTGGATAAAGATATGCATATCTATCCTCAAAATAGATTATCTGTCTAGATTTTGGCACAGGGATTGGCAGAAGAGTATAATATATTTGATTGCAACAGAATAATCATTGGTTAGTGTGGTTTCCACCACTTGAGGATAAGGAAACACAGTTTAATTTATTTTTCCAAGTCATTGAACTCAAAAGGTCTGGCAGTGATGACACTCTTGCCCTCACTGAGAACGTTGTTCAGTAATGAGAATCTTGTTATGGACTCAGAGAAGCTGAGCTGGACCTTCTTAAACAATGCATTGCTCTTACGTTAAGAGTTTACCATTTCTTTTCTGCCCAGTGTACATGGATATATTATTGACAGTTGTTCTCCAAATAATTTAAGTATGTATTTTTATAAGTTCCTATATATATAAAAAAGTTACAAATTGTTGTCATAATGGCTCACTATTAGTAAGACTGAAATAAAATAGGACAGAATCTCATTGTGGTACCCATGAATTTATATGTATTCCTTGTATTTCTTGCAGCAATCCATTAAGACTAATTATGGATAATGACGAGTATTAAGTTCAGTTAATTATACTCAGCCATGAAAATCCTTGTATACCTATCAATGGTATCATTTCGGGCTACAAATGCTCCATAAAGGAAACTCCATGTTTATTTTTTTTTCTGAATGAAATCAAGAAGGGGGCAAGTCTTGATCTTTACTAGAAGGCCATTCCAGACGATAGGTACCACTCTTGAAAACCAACCCTTACAGGATCCCTTAGCAACATTTCCCGTGCAGCCCAGCATGTTCTCCACCGCTCCTGATTTTTTTAAAAAAAAATATTTTAGGAACACCCCCCCCCCCCCAACCCGGAGAAGTGGCATGCTTTAAAGCAGAGTTGTAGTCTAACCTATATTTCTAGTGAGACATTCTTAGAAGGTTGGGAGGCAATAGACCAGAGCAAAGATATGGTGATATGGCGGAACCATCATTGGAACCTCGGAGGAATGGTAAAGAGCAATTGAGGAAATGGATGTTTTTATAAAAGAATGCAAATTTTGACTGATCAATAAATGTTTTCTGTAGCCAAATGTTTACATTTCCTGTTCTACAGGAAAAAAGCAACTGTCCGTTTTTGATTTTGCATATATGACATTCAACAAAGGTGGTTTGTGTTTTTTTTTTTTTTTAACTTTTAAAACCATTTTTTCTACAACCTCTTCGGCTGAAGAGGTTGTTAAAAAAAATGCTTTTAAAGCCTCTGGCGATCCCAGCTGACTTGCCTGATCGGCAGAGGCTTTTTTTTTCCTTTTAAAAACATTTTTTCTATAACCTCTTCGGCCAAAGGTTTATTTATTTAAATTTTTTTAAAAAGCCTCTGATGATTGCACAGCTCAGCTGGGCAATGGGGGTGGGGGCAGGGATTTTTGCTACCAGTTCTCCGAACCACCCGCCTCCATCGCTACCGGATCGGGTAATCCGGTCCAAACCGGGAGCATTTCACCCCTGGTTTTAGGGGAGATGGGTGGTTCCCAAAGATGACCAATAAAAAGAGATGTTCTGTGTTAATTGCAGCATGTTGTTTTCTGCTCTTGATGGTGCTGATACCTGATACCTATTTGCTTTTTCTCCAAGGTTCTCCGGGGAGGAGCCAGCCAGCGCCCTTTGACCCCAAATCAGAACCAACAGGGCCAGCAGACGGATCCTTTAGTGGCTGCAGCAGCAGTGAATTCAGCTCTTGCTTTCGGACAGGGGCTGGCAGCAGGAATGCCAGGTAGGAGCTTAGGATTTCCAGAAGACCAGAGGGGTTCAGAGCGGGGCAACCCAAAAAACAGCATTGTAAAGTTGACTCCTTATAACGGTCTCATCTGTCTTCGTAGGTTATCCAGTCCTGGCTCCTGCTGCCTATTATGACCAAACAGGTGCTCTTGTGGTGAATACAGGGGCAAGGAATGGCCTTGGAGCTCCGGTACGGCTGGTAGCTCCTGCTCCTGTCATCATCAGTTCCTCAGCTGCACAAGCAGGCAAGTCTTGCTTAGATACTCTCTGTGGGAGCACAGCGATTGGATGCACAGTCATTTTTAGCAGCTTTATGAAACGGTTACCGTGTTTCCTTGAAAATAAGACCTAGCTTGATTTTTACATGTGGGTCCGATATAAGCCCCACCCACTCCTTTGCACCTGGTTGCACGAAGTGAGGCGAGGCACATGGATAAAAATCAAGCTAGGGTGGGGATGGGGATGGGTGGGGGTGGAGCTGCCCTTCTTACCTTGGGACAGTTGCAGCCAGGCCTCCCATCCCCCGACACCTGCCTCGCCTTGCCGTCCCACTTCTTCTGCGGCCACTTGCCGTTGCTTGCGTGCATTGCCCCCGGCCTCCGTTTCACCATCAAGAGGCCTTCAGAAAAGGCCTCTGCAGTGTAGGAACAAGCTCCAGATTGACGCGCGTAGTGCCCCTCGGCCTCCATTTCACTGTCAGAGGCCTTTCCTGAAGCCACATGGGCTCTTGCTGGGTGGGGCTGTCGTTGCCGCTGCCTCTGCGAGGTGAGACAGTGGAAGACATCCCCCTAAAATAAGACCTAATGCCTCTTTTGGAGGAAAAAAAAAAGACGGTCTTATTTTCAGGGAAACACGGTAGCTACAATGGGTATCAAAATCCAGAGGGAACATCGATGGTTGTATACGACTTCAAATCCAGAGAAAACATGAAATATATTTTTCAATACGGAAAAGAAGTCCTGCCTAGCCTGTTTGTGAGCAAAAAGGTGCCATCCCCATGTAGCGAACTGGGCCCAGGCATCCTTCGCTGCTAATTCTCTCATGCACACCGAACCAGCATTTAGTTTCAATGTACATGAATCTTAGGTTGTAACACATAAAGCAGGAATTCTAGTTTAAGTGCTGAATGTGCCGTCTTCCAAGCTTGAATTGGCTGTATTCATACATACTTAGCTAGGATTTTTTTAATTGAAAAAAATTGAGTGTTTCTTGAACACACAATCGTGGCTAGATTTGTACAGAACGCTAAGATAACGAGGGAAGGCAGGTTTGCAAATCACGTTATGTTAATCTTTCCTACTGTGGCTTAATATTATATATCAACCAGGGAACTGTTTTATGCTTTGTTTTAGCCAGCTAGAGTTTGTTTAAAGCACAATTCCTAGTTTCCATGTAAGTAAATTCTAAAGTAAGGTACGTGGTGCCTCAGCGGCGAAGATGCTGAGCTTGTCGATCGAAAGGTCGGCAGTTCAGCGGTTCGAATCCCTAATGCCGCATAATGAAGTGAGCTCCCATTACTTGTCCCAGCTTCTGCCAACCTAGCAGTTCGAAAGCACGTAAAAAAATGCAAGTAGAAAAATAGGGACCACCTTTGGTGGGATGGTAAGAGCGTTCCATGCGCCTTTGGCGTTTAGTCATGCCGGCCACATGACCACGAAGACGTCTTTGGACAGCGCTGATTCTTCGGCTTTGAAACAGAGATGAGCACCACCCCCTAGAGTCGGGAACGACTTTCACATATGTGCGAGGGGAACCTTAAATTACCTTAAATTTAAGTGCCCCAGCAGCAAAAGTGCTTTTCTATTTACAAACTCAATAGAAAAGAGAGGAGGGCAGGGACTGTTACGTGGAAAGCTGCTTTGCTATCATGGCAACTTGCCATAGTTCAATTTGATTTGCCAGGGTGATACACTAATCCTGTTCTCCCAACAGTTTAAGAATTACTGGTCCAAATGCTACATAAAAATGATAGCAATGGCCTTTCCTGGAAATGAATTTGGTTAGATCGCATTCTGCAAATTAAATGCTGTATTGATTCAAGCTGTGTGAGGTTTCCCATTCTTTGACTTGACCCCTCCTTTCTTTCTCTGCGATAGCGGTTGCAGCTGCTGCAGCTTCAGCAAACGGCGCTGCTGGTGGCCTCGCAGGAACGACCAGTGGACCATTTCGACCTCTCGGGACTCAACAGCCTCAGCCGCAGCAACAGCCCACCAGCAACTTGGCCTCCAGCTCCTTTTACGGCAACAATTCCCTAACTAGCAATTCGCAGAGCAGCTCGCTCTTTTCTCAGGGCTCTGCCCAACCTGCCAACACTTCCCTCGGCTTTGGGAGCAGCAGTTCCCTTGGTGCTACCCTGGGGTCTGCGCTGGGAGGCTTCGGAACAGCAGGTAGGGAGCAGCAGCTCTCCCGAAGTGAAGGAACAATGGGCATTGATGTCTTGCCACTGTAGGAGGGAATAAGGAAGTTGATGTAGGTCAGTTCTGAATAAAACTCCCAGTTCTGAATAGATCCAGCAAAGATCCTTTAGGGCAGTGATGGCTAACCTTTTTGCTGTTGCGTGCCAAAAGCGGGGTGAGGGTGGGGAGGTCGCGCACATGCGTGTCCACACCCATAATTCAATGTGCCCCGCCCCCCGTGCATGCGCGCACAACCCCCTGCGGTCCCCCTGCTTTTGGCACGTGATGACTCGGTAGGCCTGTTTTTTTTTTTACCCTCCCCAGTCTCCAGATGTTTTCTAGGAGCCTGGGGAGGGCGAAAATGGCCTTCCCCACCCCCTTGGAGGCCCTCCGGAGGCCGGAAACAGCCCGTTTCTTGACGTCTGGTGGGCCTGGAAGGCCCGAAAATCAGTTGGCTAGTGCACGCGTGCGCGCTGGAGCTGAACTAGTGCAACGCTCGGGTGCCCACAGACATGGCTACGCGTGCCACAGGTTCGCCATCACGGCTTTAGGGTATGGTAGTTAAGACAGGTAGAACAATTAATCCGTGGAACAACCAGACTCCAGAAGTTGCGAATGCTCCAACACTGGAAGTATTTAAGAAGAGATTGGATAACCATTTGTCTGAAGTGGTATAGGGCAGTGGTGGCGAACCTTTTACTCAACGCGCTTTGGGTGCACGCGTGCTATCCGTGCTAACGTGCGGCCCCTCCCACATGTGCTGCATGTGCAACTGCACCATCTGCACATGTGTGTGGCTTTCGCACGCTCCCCCATGCGCTATGTGTGCAATTGCACCATTTGCGCGTCCGTGCAGTTTTTGCACATGCAATGCACGTGTACGAATGCTATCTGCATACACGTGCTGCACGCAAGTACCATCGCACGCATGCGCAGGAGAGCTTCGAAGACCAGCTGGGTTCCCTGAATTGCGCACATGCACAGCTGCAGGTGAGTTGGGCGGCAGCTCGTTTGCCTGGAAAGATGGCTCTTCTTCCATCTCGGGCACGCGTGCCATAGGTTCGCTATCACAGGTATAGGATTTCCTGCCTAAGCAGGGGGTTGGATTAGAAGACCTCCAAAGTCCCTTGCAATTCTGTTATTCTAATGGGACAGAGGTCCCCAACCCTTGATCCAGGGACCAGTACCAGGCTGCAGCATGCCAGAAACCGAGCCGCACAAACAAGCGAAGCCCCATCTACAGGCAGCATGCAAAACCACACTCCCTCTGGTCCATGAGAAAAACTTCTCTCCACGGAACCAGTCCCTGGTGTCCAAAAGATTGGAGGCCGCTGCTTTAGGACATGACCCTGGCTTACACATTGTACTAAAGCCACAGTTTTGTCAGGGTATCTCAAGAATTGAGTTCACACAACACAGCCCTATCAAACAAACCACATAAGTCCCTAGTGAGCGAGGTTGGCGGTTGTTAAATATGACAAATAAACATGACTTAATGGGTGTGTTAACACAGCCCATATTTCAGTTCATTGATAACTGTATATGAAGGAATATTTATTGCTATGTTTATTTGTTTGCATTTTCCTAGCCTTTTTTTTTGTGGTCTTTCCTATTCTATTTAAACACTTCTAAAGTATTATATTAAAATTGTGACCAACCCAAGGTTTCCCAGTAAATTTTGTTACGCACTCGAATCTCAGTGCCATATCTCACTCAATTGTCTTAAATTGCTGAGAAAGTGACTGAGAAAGTATTTCTCAGGGAAAATGAAAATCTCAAAGAAATGCCGTATCCTTTTCAGTAATTTGATCCCTCAATTCTAGAAATCTCATGTGAGAAAATTAAAATGATGTGTAAAACAGGATGCTGTCATTTCAACAAGATTTTGCAAAATTTTGATTTCAGAATTTTTTAGATTAAAAAAATATATTTTTAAAAATTATTTAATATGGAGAATGCTGTTTGAAGTTTGGACACCTTCTTGGCATGCCTGTTTCTGTTAATTAGAAAGAATTCTAGTAGCCTTTGGAGATAATTCTCAATCTTTCAGTTTTGCTTTGATAATTAGACCCAGTGGTATTCCTTCTTCTCAGGATCCTCCTTTCCTTAACTGATGAAACCTTTCACTCCTCACCTCCTTTCCTTTCTCTTTCAGTTGCCAATTCCAACACAGGCAGCGGTTCTCGCAGAGATTCCCTCACAGGCAGCACTGATCTCTACAAGAGGACATCCAGCAATTTGACTCCTATAGGACATAGCTTTTATAATGGCCTTGGATTTTCCTCTTCACCGGGTCCGGTAGGCATGCCTTTGCCTAGTCAAGGACCTGGCCATTCTCAAACTCCCCCACCATCTTTGTCTTCTCATGGCTCCTCTTCAAGCTTAAACCTTGGTAAGGACACCACTGTTCTCACAGGTTAAATTGGCATCTTGGTTGAAGCTGCAGCTGCTCGTTGTTTCCCATCTGGCCCACTGCTTGCAGGAAGCTTGCTGTCCTCCAGATGGTTTGACTGACAGCATAGGACAGCTAATTCAAAGTATTGGAAGGATACCATTTATCTACTGTTGTATGCTAAATGACTTATATTGCTTGGTTAGATATTCCTGCAGATGTGGCAGGGCCTCAAAAGTCCTAAATCTGAACTGGCTAGGAACCTTCCTTCTTGAAACCCCTGCTCTGCAAAACTGTTTTGTGGGCCTAGCATGATTTGAACCCCTGCTTTGCCCAGTTAAAGAAGTTCAGAAGACTTCTATCTTAAAAAGGAGCTGTAATCCTTATAAAGCTGCTTTTTGTTTGTCTCAGCCAGAATTACCAGCAGAATCCCGATATTAGGCAATATTCCTTTTGTGAATGCAAGGTCCTTAAATTGTTATCCTTTTAGTCTTGTTAGCCAGGAGCTTTTTTCCTTACTGGCTTTTGACCCCAGCCTTTTTTCTTGGCCTGAAAGATGATGGCATCCCAGGAAACAGAATGGCTGTATATCCAAAAGTGTGCTGGATCCAGGATTGTTCCACGTTTGGCTTTTGATAGGGTTGCACACCTGTAGGTTATAGATAACGTAATTTCACACCCAGATTGTGGCTGGGTATATTGATCGAGGCACATCTTCTAGGGAATCTGCACAGAATGCTTTTCCAAAGCCATATGCTAGCAAATAGAAAGATGGAGAAGAATAGGATAATACGTAAGATGTTCCAATAAAGAAGTATCACCAGTGGCAGTCGAAGTAGAATTTATGTGTTTGCATACTATTAAGCTTAAAACTCTAGCAGCTTTTTTTTTTAAGCAGCAAAGTTACACTTTTGCTAAGTGATAGGTCCTGATTATGGTTTTTCTGAGAAAATAAAAACTACTCATCTGCTAAAATTACTTGTGTAAAGCTCATTTTATGGCAGCAAAGGTGTGGTAGGAGCTTGGTTTTCTCTGGTGGTGCTTTCTTGTGGGGAGAGGGCTGGCTCATTTTAGCCCTCCTTCATTGGAGACTTTTAAAGCCGGATATAGAAATCGCCTCACAATCAGGAGGCTGTGAGTTCGATCCTACATAGAGGCAGATATTTCTCTCTTTGGGCACATTGAGAATATATCTGCTGAACAAAACTCCACATTGGCGGCAGGAAGAGCATCCCGCTATTAAAATATTCTGCTAGCTCCATTCAGTCGCTCAGACTCCACCCCACAAGGGATTATGGGGTCGTTAAAAGACGACGATGATGATGGAAACTAACTAATCACCCCTGTAGTGCCGGTAAAGAAAGGGACGAAGGTTCAAAGGACATAGAAACCACAGCTTGCCTTCATGGCTAAAATCAACCACTGAATGATCACATGCACATTTTTTTTTTTTGTTAAAAGTCTGTCCCACTTCAGTTCCAGCCTGGGGAAAATGACTCCATGTGTTTTCAGCTTGAAGCATTCTTATTAGCCACGTAAACTACCTCTGGTATTTTAATTAAAAAAAAAAAAATCCTTGCAGGCGGTCTCACAAATGGAAGTGGCCGTTACATCTCTGCTGCCCCTGGAGCTGAAGCCAAGTACCGGAGTGCAAGCAGCGCTTCCAGTCTCTTCAGTCCCAGCAGCACCCTCTTCCCGTCCTCGCGTTTGCGCTATGGGATGTCCGATGTCATGCCCTCCGGCCGCAGCAGGCTGCTCGAAGACTTCCGTAATAACCGGTACCCGAACCTGCAGTTGAGAGAGATTGCTGGTCACATTATGGAATTTTCCCAGGATCAACATGGATCAAGGCGAGTGGGGAGAACGAGCAGAGGAGAACTTTTATAGAAAAAGAGTGCGGGGATTTTGTTTTTTTTTTCCCCGGGCCAAGCATAGTGTTTGAGTAGCATTCTGCAGGACATGATGGAGCCCTGCAGAATCGGTGTCAACCCTGAATCGAACCTGGCTGAGGCCATCTTTGAGGCTTCAGGGTTGCCACAAGGCAGGAGAAGGGGGGAAATAGATAGTTGGGGTTTGTAGTCAAAACAAAAGGTTTTCCTGTGGGAACCAAGGACATCCCAACAGATGGATGGGGAGAGGAGGAGTGGAGTAACCAAGCAGCCGGTCAGCACCTCTATTAGACAATGACTTGGGGGGAAGGGGAAACTTTCAATTTTTAATTAGGTAAAAACTGCGGGAACTTTCAGAGTCGGTTTTCCACCAGTTGTGCCAATTGATGTATCCAATAAATTGTTCTTTGAGGAATCTACTGCCTTGGAATTCTGCTTTCTATGGGTGCATTACTTGGAACGCTGACAATCAGATTAGTCTATATTCCTATTGGGGAGGTTTTTGTTTTGGTCTCTTTGAGTCAGTCTTCATTCCTGGCAACTACATCGACAAATCCATACTATTCTTGGCAATTTTTTTCCAGAAGTGGTTTGCCATTGTGTTCTTCCTAGGGCTAAAAAAACTGACCCAAGGACACCCCAGCTGGCTAGAATGTGGCTGATACAATTGCATGTTTCATCCTCTTTTCACGTTAAAAATACAGTTTGGATTTTGAAGACCTGGGGTGATCATTGAAGGCCTTCAGGATTGGCATGTGGCTGAGACAGTCCATTCCTATCAATGTTTAGAAATTGTTTCTTTAAGGAATAGGACAGTAGAATGGACTGGCAGTAGAAACTGCATAAAATTGTCCAAAAGATTGCCAAAAAAATGAAATTCTTAAAGCAACTTTAAAATCTTCACAAGAGTTTTTAGCTCATTTTCATAGAGCAGAGGTCTTCAAACTTGGCAGCTTTAAGACTTGTGGACTTCAACTCCCAGAATTCTCCAGCCAGCATTGGCAGAGGTCTTCAAACTTGGCTATGCTGGCTGGAGAATTCTGGGAGTTGAAGTCCACAAGTCTTAAAGCTGCAAAGTTTGAAGACCTCTGCCATAAAGGAAAGCCTTCCGATTCTAGGAGCAACTTGTTTCTAAAAGCTCTTGTTCAAGGAGCTGTCCTGAGGCAAAGACAGGAAGAGTTATTTTTGTATAAAAAGGTTTATATGCTTCAGCATGCTGGTAGTAATTGGTATCATTGGATTTATGCTTATTTTGAGTTAAAATCAATAGGGAATTGCTGGCTGGAGGGTAATGGTTAAATTAATCTAGTAGAAAAATCTCAGTCCTGTTATTTTATTTGGTTTATGCCAGGCTAGGCAGTTATCTTACTTCCATAATTTCAAGTTTCAAAAAAAATACAACAACATCAGCCATGCAAATTCCTTGTTTAATTGTACCCTCTCCAGGTTTATCCAGCTTAAACTGGAACGTGCCACCCCAGCTGAAAGACAGCTTGTCTTTAATGAAATCCTACAGGCAGCCTATCAGCTGATGGTTGATGTGTTTGGAAATTATGTAATCCAGAAATTTTTTGAGGTGAGTCCTGTTTACAGTGCTATTTTCAGAGAAGGTATTGTTTCCATTTGGCTGAGCCGCAAATTAAGCGGAATGATTCAGGAGCTGGCAAACTTTTCAGGTGAACATCACTGTTTCCTTCCCACCCCTAATCTCATGCAGTCATGATGATGTGAAATCTCATGTGGGAATGCAGAAACTTCCTGTGGCAGTCTTTGCAAAATTTTGGCCATTTAGAAACACTATAAATTAACCTGCTCTGGGTTTTAACCTGCTCTGAGAAGGGAGGCGGTGGCTCAGTGGCTAAGACGCGGTGCTTGTCGATTGAAAGGTCGGCAGTTCAGCGGTTCGAATCCCTAGTGCCATGTAACAGGGTGAGCTCCTGTTCCTTGTCCCAGCTTCCGCCAATCTAGCAGTTCGAAAGCAGGTAAAAAATGCAAGTAGAAAAATAGGGACCACCTTTGGTGGGAAGATAACAGCGTTCCGTGCACCTTTGGCGTTTAGTCATGCTGGCCACATGACCACGGAGACGTCTTCAGACAGCGCTGGTTCTTCGGCTTTGAAACGGAGATGAGCACTGCCCCCTAGAGTCGGGAACGACTTGCACATATGTGGGAGGGGAGCCTTTATCTTTTTAACCTGCTCTGATGTGTTTTAATAAACTCTGACATATGTCTTGTAACTCTTTGTCATTGCTTTTAGTTTGGCAGCCTAGAACAGAAGCTGGCCTTAGCAGAACGTATCCGTGGCCATGTCCTTTCCCTGGCTTTGCAGATGTACGGCTGCCGAGTTATACAAAAGGCTCTTGAGTTTATTCCCCCAGACCAGCAGGTAATTGTAAGTTTCCCATTTTAATTTTATCTCTTGATGTTACATGTCAGTGTTTCCTTTTCAATTAAGCTTTGTCTTTGTGTTTTCTTTTCTCCTTTTAGTGGTTTGTGATTGTGATCTATTCTGTAACCTGTGTATGTGTGCAAATAGCGAAAGACTTCTGGGGAGCGCAAGACTAGGTGTTGGTGGGCAAGGGGATGCTTGTGTGTATGCTTCCCCAGATCATGTTTGCCATAAAGGTCGTGAAGAAAACAATAAAAGGTCCTTTGCAGTCTTTGTTCCGTTATTTACTTGGGGGGGTGGGGGGAGGAATGGTGATTGCTAGCTAGGAGGAGCTGCAGTTGGGACATTCGTCTTTTGAGGCCCACGTGCCCACAACCCATTCAGCAAAATCTACTCTTGCGATTGGCAAGCGCAGATGGGTCTTTTTTTTAAAAAAAAATCAAATAATAGGTCTCTGCAAAATGTTTTGAACTCAAAAAACACCCTGAATTTTGAAACACTCTGTTCCAAGCTCAAGACTGCAGTTTGGATGCACTTCTGACCATTCCAGAAGAGTTTTAAACCATCCCGTTTTGAGCTTGAAATTTTGAAATATTTATGAATCAAACACTTGGGTGACCAGAGCAATATCATGTCGTTTCCAAAACCATGTTGGATTTTAATTTGTTGTGATTCAGTTCCTGGTGATCAGAAACAGGAGATGGGAGAAGGCAGCTTCATTTTGCCCAAGATCCATGAGAATCTTGCTGGATCAGTGCTTGGGAGTTTAGGATGAAGAATCTTAGCTGATTCTTAAGGCCTGGTTGTTTAACAGTACTTGTTGTCTGCGGTTCTGGTGGTGCTTTCTCTTTGTTTCTCTGTCCCTTCTTCCATAGAACGAGATGGTCCGAGAACTGGATGGCCACGTCTTGAAATGTGTAAAAGACCAGAATGGAAATCATGTTGTGCAAAAATGCATTGAATGTGTGCAGCCACAATCCTTGCAGTTTATAATTGATGCATTTAAGGGGCAGGTAAGAAGGTGTTTGTGTGCATATTTGATGGAGAATGTACACAGACATTAGGAGGTGGGGAAATTGATGTAAAACAGCAGGGCAGAAGGAGTTAATTTTGGGTACTCTATCTTTAATTAAATGGCAGGATGATGATCAGGTTACCAGATCATTTAAATGCTTTGTTTCAGCGGTGGGTTTCAAATTTTTTTACTACCGGTTCTGTGGGTGTGTCTTGGTGGGTATGTCTTGGTGGGTGTGGCAGGGGAAGGATACTGTAAAATCCCCATTTCCTCCCGATCAGCTGGGACTTGGGAGGCAGAGAATAGGTGGGGGCGGGGCCAGTCAGAATTTTTACTACCGGTTCTCCGAACTACTCAAAATTTCCACTACCGGTTCTCCAGAACTGGTCAGAACCTGCTGAAACCCACCTCTGCTTTGTTCCCTTGAAAAGTTACACTTAGTGACCTGATCTGTGCCCCTTGTCTGCTGCTCTCCAATAGCACCTCCCCCCCCCAATTTCACCAATATATGTATATTGTTTCATACAGAGTAACTGGGAAAGTGTTGGGAGAGGCAAAGAGCAATGAAAGATGGAAAATTTCTTCAGACCTATATGTGTGTGGATATGGAAGTGCATCTCCACGTTTCTGCCTTGCATTGTCTAAATTCCAAATATTTTCCCAAAGTCACTGAGCAAATTGTGTATGCACTCAAACAAATTAAAGAGCTGAAAAGCAAAAATCATAAAAATGAGCTAAGTTTTAAGAAGGGATGGAAAGTCAAAGTATCCTATGGGGATAGATATCTCTCTAAAACGAACAGCCAGTTTAAAAAAAAAAAAGTATTTGAATCCTTCAGCAGGATTTTAGGGCCCTGCGCGTGAGAAGAGCCAAGAAGTCATGTGCAGAAAGCTAAAAGCATTGCCGTGTTCACATAATCCAGCATGCAGTAGGCCAAGGCTACCTTCTCTTTTCCAGAACTGCAGGAAAACAAGGTAGTTCAAGATGACGTTTTGAAAGCTCAAAATGACCATTTTTCTTCCAACTGCACCATGTCACCATCGATCTTAACATCAAGTTTTAAAATGTACAAAGAATTCAGTTTCACAGTTTTTTGGAGCCTGGCAGTGAGTGATAAACTAGCGAGTATTAAGAAAAATATTTGACATGCTACATTGCCTGTTGTTGTTGTTTTGTTTGTTTGTTTTAAATTTAGGCTGTTCTGAATAAGGATTTTTACCCTGTCCTCACCTCTGTCTGTTGAACTCAGGTGTTTGCCTTGTCAACCCATCCCTATGGCTGCCGGGTCATTCAGAGGATCCTTGAACACTGTCTACCTGAACAGACCCTCCCTATCCTGGAAGAGCTTCATCAACACACAGAACAGCTTGTGCAGGTAATCTGTCAAATCATACATGAAATTGCACAGACTTCTGGTATTGGGATGTTCTCCGGATAGGTGATCGGCTTTCAAAATTCTCAGCGATGATGATGCTGGGTGGGCAAATCTTGAGAGTTTAACTCCCCACCTCCAGAAGATAACCAGATTGGAGAAGGGCATAAAATACAGGGTGTGGGTAGCCCTTGCTTAGCGACTGCCTTGCTTAGTGACCAATCACAGTTTGCAATAGTAATGAAAAAGTTACTTGATGACCAATACTTGCATGTATGACCTTAGCAGGTCTGTAAAGCAAAGGAATGCTGAAGTAAGATCATGAGCGTAGTAGTGATTTCACTTTCTTAGTTGTCGATCCCAATTGTGGTAGCTAAACAAGGATCAAATGCATACCAGAGTTTGTCAACCGTGGCAACTTATAAAATGTGTAGATTTCAACTTCCAGAATTCCCCAGCCAGCATAGCATAGCTGGCTGGAGAATTCTGTGAATTGTAGCCCAAGGCTGAGAAACATTGACTTATACTATTAAAGGTGTTAGACTAGCAGTAGGAAACGTAGCAACTGGGTATCCTATTCAACTCACCAATCTACCTCTCAGGCTTTTGTGGGGAAAAATAGGCACAAGCATTGTATACATTGTGTTAAGTTCCTGAATGAAAGTTGGGATACACATTTGACACAGAAAGAATTCAATGAGAAGGCAATGGTTTTGGCATTCCATTTCAGAAGTGAAAATTGTAATTAGTTGATTTGATTACAGCCCAGCTTATTACACAGTACTGCGTAATCGCAATTGCGTTTTAAGGATATTTAACATAAAAAGGGTTTTAAGACTTAAATCTCCTGTTTGTCTACCCAAACAGGATCAATATGGGAACTATGTTATCCAACATGTACTTGAACATGGGCGACCTGAAGATAAAAGCAAGATCGTGGCAGAAATTAGAGGCAACGTGCTTGTACTGAGTCAGCACAAATTTGCCAGGTATCATCATCATTCCTTTTCTGTCTATTTCTAAATAATTAGCTGTAGGGAAAAAAAACCTGAAATGGGAAAAGATTCTGTTCTTCATATATGGACAGAAAAGCTACAGCTTCAAAATAAAGCATCAGAATGCCTCGTAATGATAAAACATTTATTAGTTTTGCTCCCATCCCGCAAATGTATTTTCTCTTTAGTGGGCACAGTTACATAAGGCAGAATGTGGCATTGGGAAGTTGGGGAGAAGCTAAATGGTACTGGAATCATGAATTCTGCATGAGCAGAGTTCAAATGCAGTCACGGAACAGACCAAGATGAAAGATTAGGTTATCTCTTGGTGTTGTGTTGCTTAGTTTTATCCAGTACTGCCCTTGTATGGAACATAATTCAAATCTGTGGGAGTAAAGAATGTTTGCACCAACACGTCCCTCCAAATCAGGACCAAAGTATTATCTAATTCCAGCTGGGGGCAGCTTCTGTGTAGTGTAATGTAGAATACTAGAGAAGGATGAAGTTGTTACTCCTTCAGGAACTAAGAATATCTATGAGCAATTTTGCTGTTGATATGAAGTAGTGTTCAGTGTGTATTTAGAAACATAATCTTCATTCTAGTCCAACCAACTATTTTATATTTGTCAATTCAGGATACCTTTTAAGGGTAAGTGAAGAAGTTAGAGATGGGGACATGCTATGTTGTAAAGCAGTTGTTTTTGAGATGAATGTAGGTAGTATCTAAGGGATGCGGTGGCTCAGTGGCTAAGGTGCTGAGCTTGTCGATCAAAAGGTCAGCAGTTCAGCAGTTCGAATCCCTAGTGCCGCATAATGGGGTGAGATCCTGTCACCTGTCCCAGCTTCTGCCAACCTAGCAATTCGAAAGCATGTAAAAAATGCAAGTAGAAAAATAGGGACCACCTTTGGTGGGTAGGTAACAGTGTTCCGTGTGCCTTTGGCGTTTAGTTATGCCGGCCACAGGACCACGGAGATGTCTTTGGACAATGCTGGCTCTTCGGCTTTGAAACAGAGATGAGCACCGCCCCCTAGAGTCGGGAACAATGAGCCCATATGTGCAAGGGGAACCTTTATCTTTAGATAATATCTGTGCATTATTTCTAGTTGCTCTTGATATCAGTTAGCCAACATTAGTGAGCCTATTTTGAATCTTGCTTATAGAGGACACTGCCTCTCAGTCTCAAGCTAAAACTCAGTCCTGACCATTTATTTCAATTTCCCAGTCTGCATTCTTATGTAACAAGGAGAAAACAGTTCAAATGTTTTATAACTCTTTCCTCTGTGGATGTGCATATCCACACTTGGAGATGCGTGAAATACTTTGCAAAATCCATTGATATGGATGCCTGTTGGGATGCCAGCAAATAACCGGTATCCTTTCTAATTTGCTACAGCAATGTCGTGGAGAAATGTGTCACGCATGCCTCCCGCACTGAACGAGCCATGCTGATTGATGAGGTGTGTACTATGAACGATGGCCCTCACAGTGCCTTATACACCATGATGAAAGATCAGTATGCCAATTACGTGGTACAGAAAATGATTGATGTGGCAGAGCCAGCCCAAAGGAAGATTGTGATGCACAAGGTGAGTCGATGGCCTGGATTTGCCTGTTCTATTTGGTTGGAATACAGCCAAAGCAAAAACCACGGAAAGCCATTTCTTGGAGGTACTACCCAAGGACCTGAAAGATGCCACTCCCCCTTCAGAGTTGCTTATCAGAACAACAGAAGCTGTGTCAAAGCTACCTCTGTGTTTTTGTTATAGGATAGCATCTTGAATGATGGGTTTTGGGGGTGGGGGGGGGAATCTGCTTTCCCTACTAAAATACAAATACTGTTTAAATGAATCATATGTGCTGGTTTTGCATTATTCAGTTTATATTACTGAATATCATGAAGAGGGATCAGAATGCAAGTGAATATCGTGTAATGCAGGGATCCCCAACCCCTGGGTTGCCACCCATTTGGAACAGGGCTACACAAGCAGCGGGTGAGCGCGCATACACACACAGCTCCACTAGTGTGAACGTGCACACCTGCCGCTTGCATGCAACTATTCTTCCCCAAGCCAGAAAGATTGGGGACCACTAGTTTAATTCACAACCATGATGACTACCAAGGGATTGGATGACACACATTAAAATGCATTATTTGGGAGGATCCCAGATCATTACAGGGATTGGAAAAACATGGGAAAACTTCAGAGGAAGTATAAATCATTGCATGCAGATGTGTCTCCCTAATACTGGCTGGTCAGAACTTGGCACCTCCGTTTTGCACCTGCCAGTTCAACCAAGTTTCCAAGGTCCAATTTGGCTTAGTTTCATTGGTCTCTGAATTCACTCTTACAACAGATCATGGCACTGTCTGTATGAAGCTAGAAATGGCTGTTGCCATTCATTGCCTAGTTCAAAGTTTGCATTAGCCGTGGTGGCGCAGTGGTTAGAGTGCAGTACTGCAGGCTACTTCTGCTGACTGTCGGCTGCCTGCAATTTGGCAGTTCAAATCTCAACAGGCTCAAGGTTGACTCAGCCTTCCATCCTTCCGAGGTGAGTAAAATGAGGACCCAGATTGTTGGGGGCAATATGCTGAGTCTGTAAACCACTTAGAGAGGGTGTAAAAGCACTGTGAAGCGGTGTATAAGTCTAAGTGCTATTGCTATTAAATCCACTCTGGCAGCTTGATTTATCTCTTGTCAGACTATTTATTTCAGGATCACTTGTGTAATCCAGGATGATAACCCTGATCCTATGTAATTCAGCAGTCATAGTGTACTTGTGTGAGTGTACTTGTGAACCACTTGTGCTTAAATTCCTCTACCCTCATCCCCTAGATCCGACCTCACATTGCCACTCTCCGCAAATACACGTACGGGAAACACATCTTGGCCAAGCTGGAGAAGTATTACATGAAGAACGGGGTTGACCTTGGGCCTATTTGTGGACCACCAAATGGCATCATCTGAAACACTGAGCTACGGAAGAGAATTTGTGACCATAGTACCTGGAATTCACAACCAGCAACCTGTCAAGCTCTAATATATACTTTGAAAAATATTCATGGTTGCTCAACATATAGATATTACGAGAAAGACAAAATAAAACTAGTCAACAAATTTAAACAGAAAAAAGCTGGGAGGGGACGGGAGGAAAAAAAAACCCCTTTGTAAATTTCTTTAATTTTATCCTGCATAACATGTACTAATTATTTTTTTAAATTGCCCTGCTGTTTCAGTGGTGTATAGAATTCTTGTACATAGGCAACAAATGTACATGGAAAGCCACATTTTTGTTCACTGATGTAACTATTTCAAATATGGAAACTTTCAAAGTGGCTAATATGAAATTTAAAAAAAAAAACGTTTTTAACTCCTCTACCTTACAGGAGAGCTTTTTGGAAACAACCGTTTTGTTCTCTTTTAGTCCACACTCAAGGAGAAGTTTTAGTTAAATTGCGCAGATCTGCATTTAACACTGTTTATAAATTTAAAAAAAAAAATCAGTTTGCTAAAGCTTCAATTTAAGGTAAGTTTTTAAGTTTCACAGACTTTTAAAAAATTCTTTTTTCATAGTACCAAGTGCTAAAGAATTGAGCTTAGCAGTCAACTTTGGGGAGAAAACATACACACCAAGAGTTTTTTTTAAATAGCTGGTTGGTGTGTGGTTACTGCCCTACTACAGTTCTTCTGTTAACACAGAGGCAATTTTTTTTAATTATTTAGCATGTAGAAAAGAATCCAATTCAACTTTGGTCTTGCTTCTATAAATATATAGTGTATACTTGGTGTAGACTTTGCATATATAAAAATTTGTAGTATTTTCTTGTTTTGATGTCTAATCTGTATCTATAATGTACCCTAGTAGTGGAACATACTTTTGATTGTACAATTGTACATTTGTAAACCTCTGTAATGTAAATGTGGAGAAGTTTGAATCAACATAAACCCATTTTTGGTAAGAAAATAAATTAGCAAAACCTGTGCATTTCAGTGTATATTCACCCCTTTTATGGTCGTAGCATATAGTGTTGTATATTGTAAATTGTAATTTCAACCAGAAGTAAATTTTTTTCTTTGGAAAGAAATGTTCTCTTTATACAGCCTGGTTAATGTTTAAAAGGAAAAATGCTTGGGTTTTTTTTTTTTTATTTGTCACCTAGTCAAGAGAGTAGCAATCCTTTCTAAATGTTACACACAAACGATTCAGTTAAAAAATAGTGTTTATTTGACTCTTTGAAAAAAGAAAAGCAATGTTTTACTTATTTTGTGGCAGTAAAAAAATAAAATAAAAACACACCCCTTAATTCCTTTTCAATCAGAGTCCCTCTCTCACCTTGTAAAGTGTGAAATCACTTTGCCTTTTTGTACAGAAGATAAACTGTATTTTGCATTTTGTCTACTTGTAAGTGAATGTAACATACTGTCAATTTTCCTTGTTTGAATATAGAATTGTAACACTACACGGTGTACATTTACAGAGCCTTGTGTATATTTCCAATGAACCTTTTTGCGAGCACACTTGTAACCATATGTGTATAATTAACAAACCTGTGTATGCTTATGCCTGGGCAACTATTTTTTGTAACTCTTGTGTAGATTGTCTCTAAACAATGTGTGATCTTTATTTTGAAAAATACAGAACTTTGGAATCTGGATTTGTGTTTCGTTTGAGTATTTTCAATATAGTTTAAGTCCAGAGTGGAGTATTTAAAAGAAAATGGATGAGGGGAAGTACTCAGATGCAGGGAAAGTTCTTGTGATTGCATGATGGTTACATAATGAATGGCAAATTTTGTTTTTGTTTTTTTGCTGAAGATGGTTCTAGGCAGCAAAGATCAAGATGATATACTGATATAGAGAACTTCATTTAAACCATCAGTCTTAATTCCAGTGAGAGAGAACGGTATTATCTTGTTTCTTATGGTGATAGGTAAAGGTAAAGATTCCCCTTGCACATATGCGCTAGTCGTTCCCGACTCTAGGGGACGGTGCTCATTTCGGTTTCAAAGCCGAAGAGCCAGCGCTGTCCAAAGATGTCTCCGTAGTCATGTGGCCAGCATGACTAAACGCCAAAAGCGCATGGAACACTGTTATCTTCCCACCAAAGGTGGTCCCTATTTTTCTACTTGCATTTTTTACGTGCTTTCGAACTGCTAGATTGGCAGAAGCTGGGACAAGGAACGGGAGCTCACCCCGTTATGCGGCACTAAGAATTCGAACCGCTGAACTGCTGGCCATTCGATCAACAAGCTCAGCGTCTTAGTCACTGAGCCACCGCGTCTTATGGTATAGGGTTCCTTTAATTAACCAAATATATCTCTTAATACTTTTCCTTACGAGGCTGTCTTCTGAATATGGGCAGAAATACTTGACATACAGTAATAATAAACCATGATTATTATTTTTTTGAACAGACAGTAATGTTAAGTCAAATCCAAACCGTATAGGAACCTGACAGGTCTGCTCACAAGTAAATCCTATTTAGTTCAGTGGTGTCTACTCACAAGGATAGGACTGCAACTGTCATGGAACCCAGAAATGGTTTTAAAAGGAAGTTTATGTACAATCTTAACTAAAATTCCCTGTGACTAGGAGAGGGCATCAATTCTTATATATTTGAAGACTTGCTAGTTAACATATTTTAAAAAGTGAATAGCAATTAATTGACCCATAGATTCACAATAATTAGCTTTTTTTCAACAATATGGTTTTGTTTTTACCTCATTGTAAAAAGTCTAAAGTACAGCATTTTGGACTTTGTTCAATGTGCATTTTAGAGAAACACAGTTGTGGATTCTATGTGTCCAATTTAGGCCACTTGAGGGAGCTGCAACCTGTTTTATATATTCCAAGGGGGTTTGCAATAAAGCTGAGTTAAGAAAATGTGCAATACCTTCTCAAAATAATTAAGATGTATTAGACTAGAGCTTGGTTTTTCAGGATTGGATTGATGGTGTTCACACAATGTACTAAGCCATCCCCAACAATAACCAAGATTAAAAGTAACCAACCTAAAGTTTGTCAAAATGCGCAATGATCTGGTTAAGTATGTTGTTTGGACACAGCCAAAAAAAAAAAAAGGGAAATGTATGACCTATCCTAGGTATATTCTAATTTCACTGATGAATCATGATAAATCACATTAATCTCATACATGAAGCCAATCATTGATTCGAAATTGGTGGTGTATGACATGGTGTTTATTGTTGATTCTACCGGTAGCTGCTGTGGCTTACTCAACAAACCAGAGTTAAAAATTCCTGGTGTGTTTAAAACTCTTGTGGGTGTCAATGCTTGTTGACACTCACAAATATTAATGTTTAGAGTGGGTGTCAGCAACCTGTGGCTCTGGAGCCGCATGCGGCTCTTTGGGCCCTCTGCTGTGGCTCCCTGTCAGGTGATCCCACCACTGGCTGGCCCCGCCCCTCGCCCTCCCCTCCCAGTCACTCTGCCTGGCCTGAGAAGGTAAGGGCGATGGTGGTAGATGGAGAAGCGGCCAAGGCAGAGACAGAGAGAGGGAGAGAGACAGAGACAGAGATACGGAGGGAGGGAGAGAGAGGGGGGAGGGAGGGAGGGAGAGTGAGTTGTCAAAAGGGTTTTGTGGTTCCTGATGTTTTTTAACAATCGGTTCTCTGCCCTAATGACCGGCTGGGTAGGCGTGGCTAGGGGTGTGTCATGTGATTGGTGGAAGTGAGTGACGTGGAGTTGGCCACGCCCACCCAGGTTTTGTGGCTCACAGTATTTTCTTTTCTGTGGGAAACAGGTCCAAATGGCTCTTTGAGTGTTTAAGGTTGCAGACCCCTGGTTTAGAGTGTGTGGAAATTAAGTTAAATTCATTTTATATGTAATACTCAACTGCACATTTTGCCTCTATTTATATACAGCGATACCTTGGGATTCTTCAATTGTTTCCGCATTTAGGTGCATCTTATACACTGAATGTAGCCTTGCCCACCCACTGGCACCCACCCTTTGGCCTCTGCCTCCCAGCAATTTATCTCCTTGCAGCAAACAGCAAGAAGAACAGCTCCGTTCAGCTTCAGCACATCCTAATTAGCACAAGTTGATTGGATCGGCCTCCCGACTCTCAGCTGTTTTGCTCTCAGCTGTTTTGCGTGGGCCTCTGCTGCTTGCTGCAAGGAGATAAATTGCTGGAGCAGATTTTTTTTTTCTTGTGCCAATCAAGCTATGCTGAAAACGAAAATGAAAGTAAAGCAGGCTGTTTGCTGTTTGCTCCAACAAGGCATAATTCCTGGGAGGCAGAGGCAGATTTCTTCTTCTTGTTTTCCTCACCAAAAAAGGTAGGTGCGTCTTATAGTCTGGAGCATCTTATACTCCGAAAAATACAGTATGTCATCATCTGATGGAGTGTTTGCATTTTTCCAAAATTTAGTATATATAATTCTAGCTGCCGTCAATATATGTAACACTAAGTAAATGGTTGCTTTGTCATAACTTTCTGACAGTATACCTAAAAGGCACGTTTCTGGTTTGAACTCAATACGTTGCTTAATTATCATATCTAACCAATTATGAATTTTCTCCCAATAACTTCTTGCTTTCTTACGTGTCCACCACATGTGGTAGTATGTTCCTGGAGTCTGGTTACATTTCCAACAATTGGTGGGGGAGTTCTTGTACATCTTGGCCAATCTTGCTGGTGGCAAATGCCACCTATAAAACATTTTGTAAAGATATTCTTTATAGGCCACGGCTATAGTCAGTTTGTAGTTTCTCTCCCAAATTTTAACCATTTTTCTAATTCTACGTCTTGAGCATAGAGATGATGTCTACAAGTCCAGTGAAGGATAGAGCAAGAAGCCATTGACCAACCAAGCAAGACCTGTGTTCCAGATGAGATGGGAAGTTTCTTAATGAATGACATTCGGATTCTAGGTTTTTTTTTAATTACCTAGGAAACATTTTGAAAATCTCTGGCAGGGAGATCATGCTGGTTATCTTTAATTGGCTTTAGAGATTTGTAAGCCTTTTCCTGATCTAAATATATCAGCAGAGTGCAAGAGAAAAAAAAACACTATATTACTTTAGTTTTTATAGAAAATTATGCCACAAAGAATGGCTCAGTTACCATGGTAGTGCAAATCTCTCACACTCACATGACATCACAAATGGCTTCAGGAACTGCATATAAAGAAGAAGCAGTTGCTCTCAGTACAAGCAAGCCAAGCCAGGGAAAATAATAACCACCACGGCTCCTCTATGATGATGTTGTTAGTTGCGAAGTCATGTCTGATCCATCGCGACCCCATGGACAATGTTCCTCCAGGCCTTCCTGTCCTTTACCATCCTCTGGAGTCCATTTAAGCTCATGCCTACTGCTTCAGTGACTCCATCCATCCACCTCGTTCTCTGCTGTCCCCTTCTTTTTGCCCTTAATCGTTCCCAGCATTAAGCTCTTCTCCGGTGAGGCCTTCCTTCTCATTAGGTGGCCAAAGTATTTCAGTTTCATCTTCAGGATCTGGCCTTCTAAAGAGCAGTCAGGGTTGATCTCCTCTAGAACTGACCGGTTTGATCACCTTGCAGTCCAAGAGACTCCCACGAGTCTTCTGCAGCACCATAGATCAAAGGTCTCAATTCTTTGGCGCTCAACCTTTCTTGTGGTCCAACTTTCACAGCCATACATTGCAACTGGGACTGTTGCATCATAGGAAAGGGCTACTCTCCATCCCCCATGATGACACATCCAGCCATGCAATAATGATTAATGGCAACAAAGTCTGGGATGTCCAATCTATCAACTCATCAACCCCATTCATGCAACTTCACCATGCAGGCCCAGGCTGCGAAGTTTTAACAGGAAACTGCAAGAAATTAATCTCAGCAAACATCTCCACCAGTGGCCATTTCACCACACATCCAGCACCATGGAGAGAAAGATAGATGGGCTTTCTTCATGAGACTAGCTGGGGGTAATGGTTGCTGGGCTCCTCCCACCCAGAAGAGACAACATCCATGGCAAATCCCTATGACAAATATCAGAATGGAATAACCAATGAAGCAAGCCCTCTCCATGAACCTGTCTGGAAACAACCCTCATTGGACTCTCCCTCTGTAGAAAAGATTCCATCAGTAATTGTTCCTCCTCATGGCTATCATCTGGGGATTGACAAAGAGCCAGGTCTTCTCCATGAGCCCATCTTGGACCAACCGCCAGTGAATTCCATTGAGATAGAACCGACTCCACCTGTGGTCATTCCTCCACGCAAGTGTAGGAAATGGATGAATAGATGTCTAGGTCCCCTCCATGAGCCTGTCTGGGAACAGCCACCTTTGGGCACCTCTCTCTTCTTGCAGACCCCTGCAGTACCTATTGAATTTGACAGTTCTCATAAAGAGAAAGACGGACCGTTGTATCTTCACGATCCTAGCGTGAAGCAACAGCCATCAGCTGCCTCCTTTCCAGGGAAAACCCCCACAGAAGTAGCTGATCCAAGGACCTCCAAGAAGAGTGTAATGAGATCGTTAGGCCCACTTCATGAACCTGTTTGGAATCAGCCACCGTTGGAGACCTTTCTATTCCAGACGCCACCAGAACCCATTGAATCTGACAACTATCAGAAGATAAGGCCAAGTCATCTGAGTCATATTTATGGGCCTACTTTGACCCAACAGTCATTGGGCTCCTCCACTTTCCCAGATCAAACTCCACCAGTGGCTGTTGCATCTGGCAATCATGAAAAAGGGAAGAGGCAGCATCTTACCCCTCTCCACGAGCCCGTATGGTGCCGAATGCCATTTGTTTCCTACCTCCTGCAACGAGTTCCATCACCACTGAACTTTCCAAATCTCCTCTATCAGAAGAGGACAGAAAGGCAACCAGATCCCATTGATGCATCAAGTTCTTCTCAACACGAACAGTCACCATCAGTGACTATTGCACCTCACAGCTGCCAGAAAGGGATGAAGAGACATTTAGGACCTCTGCATGAGCCTCTCTGGGATCAACCACCATTGGGCTCTTCCCTCTTCCTGCAGACTCCACCTGAGCCAATTCAACCAGATAATGGTCACAAGAAGGGGCAGGGCCAGCTAGATTCACTGTCTGTGCCCGATACCTCCCAACCTCAACACACTACTTCGGTGACCTTTCCACGTTGTAGAAGTCATCTTGGCAATCTCCATGAGCCTATATGGGGCCGACTGCCAATAGGCTCCCCCTGCCTAGAACGGGCATCATCTGTAGGCATCATACCTGGTAAAGGTCAAGAAGTAGGGGGAAGACCCTTAGGTCCCCTCCATGAGACTCTCTGGGAATGATTGGAATCCTCTTTCCTTAAAATGGTGTCCATTGGTAGCCATCTCTGTCAAAAAGAGAATCTAGATACAATAAGGCCTTTCTCAAAAGCCTGATTGTAATCACTTGCCGTGAGTTCTCTTACTCCTTCCAATATTACCAGTAGCCATTACATCTGGGCCTGTTTTGGTAAAAAAAAAAAAAAATGAAGTTACCGAAGCAGTGACTTGGCTTGTTTTCTTATTTTTCCTCCACCACTCATATTTTTCGTTCCACTTTTATGAGATTGGTAACTTATTTCATCCCCAAGGTTTCTATCATATTTTAACAGTTAAAATCACCATAAGAACTCTACTGTGTAGTTGTTGTGACCTAGGCTTCCTGAGTCATTAAAACACACGAGTAGTCCCAAAAATCTCTTTTATTGCAACAGCTGTGAATTACGTGCATTCACAGCTGAGTCCCAATTAGTTGGGAGAAGTCATTCAGGATAATCACCAATCTTTATCTCCTTTGACACTCTGCCAAAGACCTACTTGGCAAAGCCACACGGATTCCAGAACCAAACAGAGATGCCGACTGGGAACAGAATTAACAACGTTGCTTTCCTGCAAAGTGCCCATGTGCCTTTGCTCCTCTTTTAAGCCTTATGGGAGAGGCCAATCATCTCCATGCCTTACTCCCGAGTTCTCCCTTTTGTTTTAACTGTTCATGCCTTCTGGCAGCTCTGCGCATGCACGCACTAGGAACAGGCTGCTCCTGTTCCTCTGCCTCTTTGTTGTCCAACTCTGGAGGCTCCGGAGTCCACGCATCACTCCCAGATGGCCCTGGCCCCATCTCTGCCTCCAACGCAGAGCTCTCATCCAGGCCTTCCCCAGACTCCAGGACTGGCCCATGTTCCTCCCCAGCTCCTCACTGTCCGACTCCGCTGCCAGCTCTGCAGGCTGCTGGGGGACCACAACAGTAGTGCTTGAAGCAGATTTCTCTGTGTAATAAGTAGACTGTCACAGAAACTAGCATGATCACAACGATGAACATGTAGCATTGCCACTACTTTTCCAAGATGATACAGCCTTGAAAAGTATTAAGGATTCTTGCTCTCCCATTAGATAGCTTGCAAATTTAAGAAACTCGGTAAATTGCACTCATGTCAGAAGTTATCAAGGCACTTCTGGGTTGAAAGGATTAGCTGGTGACATCACCATTGCCTGGGAGATGCCAATTTGGGGGCTCCTTTCATGTTCCCGGTAGGAGCTGGAGTGACGGATGAGAGACCCCGCTCCATGGCAGCCCTCGGATCTCGAATGTGGGCTTGCTAATCTCCAACCACAACATAGTAAATTGGGTCTTTTTTTGGGGAAGTCAAATACCCACTGGCTATTAAAGGTTTTCCCCAAAGCAATCTCTGTAGCTTAGTGGTGAAATATATTCTTTGTAGCAGAAGACACCAGCTTTAGCAGGAGAACACACTTCTGAAAACATGGAGAGCAGAGGCTTGCAAATGTGAGTATGTGTGCATGCACACCAGTGGTGGGTTTCAAATTTTTTTACTACTGGTTCTGTGGGTGTGGCTTGGTGGGCGTGGCATGGCTTGGTGGGCATGGCAGGGGAAGGATACTGTAAAATCTCCATTCCCACCCCACTCCAGGGGAAGGATACTGCAAAATCCCCATTTCCTCCTGATCATCTGGGACTTGGGAGGCAGAGAATAGATGGGGGCGGGGCCAGTCAGAATTTTTGCTATCGGTTCTCCGAACTACTCAAAATTTCCACTACCGGTTCTCCAGAACTGGTCAGAACCTGCTGAAACCCACTCTGATGCACACGATGTTCCACGCATGGGCTTTACTTGTGCGCATGGCTTGCACCCATGCGCGCGGCTTCAAAATATGCCTAAATAGGACGGCAGAGAGCTGGGGTGGGTGGGCGGCCCGCAATTTCTGCTACCAGTTCGGGCTAACCGGTCTGAACCAGCTGAATACCACCTCTGATGGAGAGGCCTTACCATTCAATGTAGAACTCTCATAAGAGTTTGCCTTGTTAGTGCAGCTTCCTATGTGCTGGGTGGCAGCTCATTTGCAGAGCATGTGCATCAGTTGTTGAATATTCAGCAATTTCACCAAGGTTCAGTAATATTCTTCTTATCTGAAATACAAGCAATAGTGACTAAATGCACCAGTGTTCTATATCAGATATGTTTCAGATGTCCTCCAACATCCAGGTGTTGAGCAGAATTCCGTACAATAATGCCTATGCACGAACTTTTTTTCCACTTTCCATTTAAGCATAGATGGTTGGTATACAGGAAAAGAACTTATGCAAAGAATCTCATAGTTGTATTTGATTACTAGCTGAATATGTGTCAGTTGTGAGGCATAGCTGCAAAAAAATAATAATAATGCAATTTTGGATGGTTTCAATAAAAGTATAGTTTCACAGTTGTGGGAATTAATAGTTTCCCTGTTATTTTGCTTTGGTCAGACTCTAGCTTAAATATTGTCTCTATTTCCAGACACTCATTTTGAGAGAGAGTTGGGGAGAAACTGGAGAAGGTGCAAAAAAGAGTAATGAAGATACAGTAGTAAGGGAGATGGAAAATAAATTTAACAAGGAAAGGCTGAAGGAACCAAGGTCCTTTAGTCTTAAGAGAAGATGACTGGAGGTGGGGTGTGAGACAGAGGTGGGTTTCAGCAGGTTCTGAGCAGTTCTGGAGAACCGGTAGCGGAAATTTTGAGTAGTTCAGAGAACCGGTAAATACTACCTCTGACTGGCCCCGCCCCCATCTATTCTTTGAGTCCCAGCTGATCGGGAGGAAATGGGGATTTTACAGTATCCTTCCTCTGGAGTGGGGAGGGCCCTGGAGTGGGGAGGGAATGGAGATTTTACAGTATCTTTCCTCTGGAGTGGGGAGAGAATGGAGATTTTACAGTATCCTCCCCCTGCCATGCCCACTAAGCCACGCCCACCAAGCCATGCCACACCCACAGAACAGGTAGTAAAAAATTTTGAATCCCACCACTGGTGTGAGAGGGCTAAAATAACACTCTGCAAATATTGTAGCTAAATAGAAGTCACACAGGAGAACCTGAAGAATGCAGAATGCGGGACACAGGATCCTTATTTCAAGCAACCGGAAGGTAGAGTCTGGTTGAATATTAGGAGGGGGGGAAAATCTAACTACAGTAAAAAGAACTATTGGACAGTGAATACAGGGGATGAACTTCCCGTATTGATTAAAATTTCCCTCTGTGGTGTTGGAAGCTTATCTGGCCGGATATGCTTTAAACTGAAATTCTTGCTTGGGTGAAAATTTGAATTGTAAGGCCTTTTCCAACTCCATGATTTCATAAGAGCATGAAGAATATACTATGCATATTGTCAAGTTTCGAGGTCGTCTCAAATAAATTGCATTTCAAACAAAGTCTTTTGACGAAAAAACTCCTATTTATTAAGCACGACATTCTAACCTGACTCCAAACGAAGCCAACACTGACTTCCAGCCCCCAAACCCTCCCTTTCCGTTCCCCACTCCCCTGCACTCATTGGCCATCTTCCAAGTCATTCTACCCCTAATCTACTCCAGCTTAAAGGAATTTCCCCCCTCCCATCTCATCTCCTAGGGGATATTATCTCCAAGGAAAATAAGTAGGTGAAAAGTCAAACGTCCCTTTCCAGACGCCTTCACTTCTCCTTCTTATGTCAGCACTAGAGTAAATGCAGGTTGAAGTGCTGACATCTATACTCTTTCGATCAAATGCACTCTTCAGTGAGCCAATCAAAACACGCCATTTCACAAGTAATATTGTTTCTTGAATGAATCACCTCCTATAGTTAACTATTGGTAAACCTATCCAGGGACCCCTTTTCTAGTACTAATTACCACGGCTCCCCACACAAGAAAGTCAAGGGAAAACAGGGACCATCTCATCAGTAACCAATTATTATCACTGTAATTGCTATGGTTCCTGCTCATCAGTGATGGAGGAGGAGGATGATGACTCCTCCAGCACCCATGACAACGCATATATCCATGCAACAATGACCAGAGTCAGCAAAAAAAAAATTGAGATGTCCAACTCTATCTCATTATCAGCCACACTCATACAACATCAACATGGTAGCGAGTGATACAAATCCTGGATAGGAAGCCACGCTAAATCTCAGCAGATTCTCCAGCAGGTGTTCTATTCTAAAACCCACTCTTGAAAGAATTAAGAGGCAGATCAGGTCAGCTCATAAGCTTGATGGAGATTGTCAGTGAGTATTACCTACCCACAAGAGATACTACCAACTGTCACTCTCTCTCTGGAAACTAGCAGCAGGAAATGAGCAAAAAAACAGTTTTTTTTCCTGTGCCGGCCTGGGAACAAGCTTCACTCAGCTCTTCGTCCTTGGAATGTGATTCGCCAGAGGTTCTTTCAACTCATGGCAATCCAACCCAAAGTGACAAGGAGCCGGGTGCTCTTCACGAGGCTGTTTTGGAGCAACAGCCTCCTGGACTCCCTTTGAACCCTTCCAAACGAGATTGGATCCCCCCAGTGATCGAGGCACAATGCAAATGTCAGAGGTGGATGGACAACATGAAAAATCCTAGGCCTGAGAGCGCCTTGGATCAGCCAACAGTGCATCCCTCTTCTCCAGAACTATTTATCCCATTGCGCAGTGGTCATCTGGAGAAGAAGAAACGACCAGATATGTTCTGCAAGGTTGGCTTGGCACCACCATTGCCTCCTCCGCCACCTCCACCTCTACCACCTCCACCACCAGTGGTCTCAGGACAAACTTTGTCAGGGGTTACTTCGTTTGGAAGCTCAAAAAACAGGAAACGGGATTATCAAGGTCCTCTCCATGAACCGATCTGGAATATACCGTTAGAATCTTCATCTTCGAAACCATTTCTACCTGTAGTTATGTCGCTACCAAGTTGTCAGAAAGGACAGAAGAAAGAACCAGCATCTATTAATAATTTGAACCAAAAGCCTTTTGGCCTTGTTCTCCTGAATCAACCGTCACCAGGAGTCACTGCACCTGAAAGCCATAAGAAGAGACATCACCTAGGACCTCTTCATGAGCCCATTTGGGAGCAACCACCTTTAGACTCTTCCTTACTAGTGCAGAATCCAGTGGTGGCTGTTCCAGCTGTCAACTTTCAAAGGGAGTGGGAGAAAGACTCTCACAACGAGGAGCAATTGCCTTCTACTCAACCGGTCACAGCCAGCAACTCTCAAAAAGGGAGGAGACTGAGGAATCATCCTTGGTCTCCATTCACTTTCTGTAAACTCCAGTAGTGATGATTCTGCCAAATGCTGGAGTACAACAGACCGACAGGTCAATTTGCCAAGTTTCTCCTGGTCAAGCTAGGAAAAGTGGAGAAACATCAACTCCGTCTTCTGGCTATGGTCTCAGAGTGGCCGAATCCCTCTCTATGAATCTTCTAGGGAATCATGGTCATTGAACGTCTACTTGTTTAAAAGAATACTATCAATGACTATGCCATTGGGGAACTGCTGGAAATTTTGGGGAGAAAAGTCAGACTTTTCCCACGAGATACGTCTCCTTCAGAGAATTCCATCAATTGTTTTAATTGGCTTCAATTAAAAAAAAAGGGAACATAACTGAGGCTTGACTTTTGTTGTTCTCTCATGTTCATTAGCCTTGCTTGTTTCCCCCAAATTAAGACTGAGTCTTATATTAATTTTTGCTCCAAAAGAAACATTAGGGCTTATTTTCTGGTTAGGTCTTATTTTGTGGGAAATACAGTACTAAACACCTCCATCTGCTGACGATCTTAACAGGGCTTATTTTTGGGGTAGGTCTTATATTATGAGCATCCTGAAAAATCATGCTAGGCCTTATTTTCCAGTTGGGTCTTATTTTCCAGGAAACAGGGTATGTTTATTAGATTACCAGCAATCTGTGAAGAACAAACTTGACACTGCAAGCATACATTTCTTTTAAAAATGTCTACACTGCCAGTCATACTGCCCCAGAAAGAGGGTAGGGAAGAGTAACCAAAATGATAGGGGTCTGGAAGCTAAATCATACAATGAACAGTTAAGGGAACTAGGTATGTCTAGCCTAATGAAAAGAAGGTTTAGGGGTGACATGAAAGTTGTCTTCCAATACTTGATGGGCTCTCACCCAGAGAAAGCTGGGGTCAGCTTATTCTCCAAAGCACCTGAGGGCAGGTCAAGAAGTAACGGATGGATGCTCGTCAAAGAGAGATCCAACCTGGAACTAGGAGAAATTTTTTGACAGTGAGAACCAATAATCAATAGAACAGCTTGCAACTTGGAGGTACGGGTGCAACATCACTGGAGGTTTTCAAGAAAAGATTGGACAACCACTTGTCTGGGATTAAATAATGTCTCCTGCCATGGGCAGAGGGTTGGACTAGAAGACCTCCAAGATCTCTAATTAATTTTTTTAATTATTTTTTTTTATGGATTAGCCCTTGAGCCATATCAAAGTGCAGAGTTCCAGAAATAAATTATTACTAAAAGGTCTTTTCCAACACTGTGATTCTATTCTATAAAAGCTGATCTCAATAGATTGGAAGAAACATGTTCTTCTTAGTATTATACAAAAGGTAACATAAAGATTAAAAAAACCCTCAATGTGTTAAGAATATGACCAGACCATTGAATATTAAGTATTATCATATATATCCCTTAAGGCAAACTGTAATGTCAGGCATTATCTCCTTCCTGGCAAATCTCACAAGAGAAGTTTTCTGTAGAAATTGTGATGCCCAGTTCCTCCCACAAGATTATTTCTATAACTCGAAAAGTTTTCAGAAGGCTCCAGGTTCAAACCTAGCATGTCCAAAGAGAGCATGAAAAAGATATATCTCTCTGAAATCCTGGAAAATCAAAGTGGACAGTTGCAAATCTACCAATCCCTTAAGATTCCATTTGTCCTGTCGATCCAATGAGTCAAGTCAAGGAGACAATTTTATTCGCGGAGTCAAGTCAATTGACTCAAACCAATTTGAATCATCAAATGGAATTAATTGTGTTCAAATCAGCCATTGGAATTGGGGAAAAAAAGTAAACTCTGCCAGTGCCTGGTGAATCCTCCAATTAATTCAAAGTTGCTTGATTTTGCTAGACAAGTCAAATTCATTCAAATCCAATTCAGTCTGATAATTCGGTTCAAAAGTAGAGTTGATTAAATCGCCTTTGAATTTTGTGTCTGGATTGAATTGAACGTTCTTCCAGACACATGAACAATACTCAGCTAAATGGACCAATTGTCCACTTCAAGAGAAGTCCGCTTCCTAAGTTCTAACTAAATATAAACACAGCAAAAAAGCAAATGCTTTATATAAAAACAATAGTGTGGAAATTGTGTTTGAAATGGATGAATTATTAATTTAGATAATTAGATGCATCGGTATCTTCTCCAATGACTAATCTGATTTTATCAATTATTTCTTTTGGATAAACCTAAGTGTTCCAGGACTGATACAAAGGACAACCAATCCAGAGAAGGAATAAGATGGGATGTGCTTCTGGGTTCTTGCAGAAACAATCCAACTAGGGACTCCTTTCAAACCAACCCAACGGAAGTATTAGTGATCCTGTACTTCATCTGAATGCTTCCTTTAGCTCCAGACAGTTCAACGTCACCTCTGGGATTTCAAAACCAGTGGCAAAACCAAATGAAACAGAAAACCCAAAATATCTTTAAAATGTAATGTAGTAATCATGCCTATACAAATTGCAGTTGTCTTTTGGCCAAAATGCCCAACAAGCTTTATAAAGAACAAAGGTGCCCATGGCAACTAAAAACCAGAAGAGATTTGAAGAATTTGGCTCCACCCACCCATGACATCACAAAGTCACTACAACTCCCTCACAAAGAGGCAAAGGATGTTTCTTCCCCAGATGGAAAAAGGGTACCAATCCTTTCTCAGGTTGCCCATGTCCTGCTTCTGATTTCAAGTACTAACTCACACACAGTTGCTATGGTAGTTCACAGTTTACTCAAGGTCGAAGAGATAACAGTTTAAGTATGCAAACCAAAACAGAGTCTCTGACAGATGCTGGCCTGAATGGTTAGCTTTTAAACAAGAAGATGCAGAAGAATGCTGCAAAATCAGTTCAAGGTACTGAGAGCTGGGTCAGGGGGTGGTCAGAGTTTCATCAGTAGAATCCACAAGAGATCACTGGAGATCAGATGGCTGTTTCCAACAGAGGAACATGGACCAGGGCTGCCTCTTAAATCAAACTGCAGCAAGTTTTGATTTCTTTAATCAAAAGAAATTACTCTTTACTCTTAATTTCTGATGTTGGTGGGCAGGGCATGCTGTTGACGTACTCCTTTGCTTGGCAAGGAGTCTCATGGAACATCTCTGCTCTGTTCACCTCTCTATTCACCAGGTGAGAAGGCTGGGAGGCCTTAGTCATCCTCATCTGATGGCTCCAACTGTCAAAGTAGTGTCTGGTTTTGATCAGCCCATGTGATTCTTGGCTTTGTGTCTCCTGAGGCTGACATTCCATGGGTGGCTCTGTAGCCTCTTCTTCAAAATCAGAGTCAGTTTCTTCAAAATTTGAAGCGCAACCCAACCTTTCATATACAAATATTAGGTACTTATGGTGAAATTGATTCAAGTTCATTAATCATCCTAGGCATCCAAAGTCTATGAGTGGGTTTCTTTAAAGGGACACCTATGTATATGTTAAGGGACATGGTGGCTCAGTGGTTAAGATGCTGAGCTTGTCGATCGAAAGGTCGGCAGTTCGGCGGTTCGAATCCCTAGTGCCGTGTAATGGGGTGAGCTCCCGTTGTCCCAGCTTCTGCCAACCTAGCAGCTCGAAAGCACGTAAAAAATGCAAGTAGAAAAATAGGGACCATCTTTGGTGGGAAGGTAACAGCGTTCCATGCACCTTTGGCGTTGGGTCATGCCGGCCACATGACCACGGAGACGTCTTCGGACAGCGCTGGCTCTTCGGCTTTGAAACGGAGATGAGCATCGCCTCCTAGAGTTGGGAACGACTAGCACATATGTGCGAGGGGAACCTTTACCTTTTATGTATAAGTTGCTTATTATAAAGTAATCTCCATACTCAAAGAACAGATATCAAGTGTGGAACTAACCCAAAGATATTCTTTTTCAAATGAGGCAAGCAATACAGTGATGATTTTCCCCCTATGAATATCCTACAGTAAACAGGACTTGTAGACATCAGTGAAGTGAGAGAAAGTACTGCTTTCCTCTGTGTGTGTACATGCGTGTACATGTGTGTTTTGTCCATTGCATCGCACAGTTGGTCAATATTCTCTCAGTGCTATGAAGAATGATGTTGGCAATCTTTGGACATGATTGGTTTTTACCCATATGACATCACCCATAGTTTCAGATGCTGTTACCAGAATTCCCAGGGCAAATAGTTCCGGAGTCTCCTAAATGGTATGGTCCTCAAGCCTTCCCATTGCAAGCTAGATGGACATGCTACATCATAACAAAAGACTACCAAGTAGCCCTCCTTCTCCCATGATGACACATCTATCATGCAATAATGACCAAGGTGAAGAAAAACTGGGGTTGCCCAAATCCAACCCACATCATCTTCAATCATATAACATCACTATGTTGGCAATTGATGAAAACGTCATTTAAGAAGTCGCAATAACTCCAGAGACAGATCTCTTCAAGTGGGCTATTTTACTACCCAAGTCCTGGAAGGGCCACATCAGTTAAAAGAAGTTCTCTCACTTGTTGCTCTCCCTGATAAGTGGGAAGGGGATGAGCAAAAAGTCAGGTCCACTTCATGAAACTGACTGGGACATCCCATCATTGACTACGATTCCTACTCATGGCCCCCTGGAATTTGACAAAAAACCAGACCCTCTTCGTGAGGAAGGTAGGGAGAAACAGCTTCATGGAATCCCCTTGGAATCTTCCAAGCCAGAAGAGAGTACACCGTCACTGGCCATAGCACAGGACAGATGTCAAAAGTGGATGGACAAACTGATAAGTCCATTACATGAGCCTGTCAATGAGCAACAAGTATCTGTGCCGTCATGTAGCTTTCAGAAGGAGACGGAGAAGCCAAGAGAAACTTTGTACCAGCCGTTGGGCCATGTTTCATCAGGACAATCGTTCTCAGGAGCCACCACGCTTGAAAGTTATAAAGAGAAACCTTCAAGCCCTTTTTCTGAACCTGTTTGGAAACCACCAACACTGGATTCCAGACCTGCAGAATTGAAGCCATCAGGAAATTTATCACCAGGTAGCTCTCAGAAGGTGAGAGAGAGAGGGTCCGATGCTGTCCAGGACTTGGGGGGCCAATCACCTTTGGGCCCTGTCTTGTCAGGACAAACATCATTTACACCTGTAAAATCTGTCAAAGAAAAGGAGAGTCCTCCAGTCCTTCTCCAAGAGACTGTTTGGAAGCAACCACCACTAGATTCTTCTCAAGCACAGATCCCACCTTCGACGGCTTTGGCCGTTACCTTTCAGAAGGAAGGGGAAAAAGATTCTTTCTGGGGGCAGCCATTGGATTCCTCCCAATCAAAGCAGACTACTCCAGGGGCTGTTGAATCAAGCAGCTTTCCCAAAGGGAAGGAGCAACACATAACTTCTCTTCCCGAGACTGCCTTAAGGAAAATAACTATGGGTTCTCCCGTCTTCCTTGCAACTCCTTTAGCATCTATTCCACCTGTCCATGGTCAGAAGAAGTTTCAGAGGCAGGAAAAGTCTCTCACTGGGCCGGGCTCCTCCTTTCCAAAGCAAAATTCCTCTATAGCTATTAAAGAGGATGGCTCTCAGAAAGAAATGAAGACAGGCCCTCTTCAGGCACCGGTCTGGTACAGACTGAATAGGCATCCAGGAGCTCTCCATGAGCCTGCCTGGGATTAAAATCATTACGTCCTTCTTTTTCTAGAATGGACTCCTCTGAGACTCTGAAGTGGGAGAAACGGGTATTTCCTATTAGCTGGCTAGAAGAATGTGTGATGAGGTCTTTTCCCTTCTAGAACAAGTTCTACCAGTTCTACCAGGTCTCATTAAAAATCAGCATTCCCAAGTACCGAATGTGTCCGTTTCTTCAAATACTTGGTTCTGTTTTCCTGAAAATAAGACCCAACCGGAAAATAAGTCCTAGCATGATTTTTCAGAATGCTTGTAATATAAGCCCTACCCCTCCCCAAATAAGCCCCTGTTAAGATTGTCAGCCAGATGGGTGCACTTAGTACCGTATTTCCCCAAAAATAAGACCTAACCAGAAAATAAGCCCTAATGCAGTGATGGCTAACCTTTTTGCTGTCACGTGTCAAAAGTGGGTGGAGTGGGGGGGGGGTCGCGGGTGTGTGTGCCCGCATCCATAATTCAATGCACCCCACCCTCCCGCACATGTGCACGTGACCCCCCCCACGCTTCCCCCTGCTTTTGGAACGTGATGGCCTGGTGGGCCCGGTAGGCCTGTTTTTTGCCCTCCCCAGGCTCCAGAAGCTTTCTAAGAGCCTGGGGATGGCAAAAACAGCCTTACTCATCCCCCAAGAGGCCCTTCGGAGGCCGGAAACAGCCAGTTTCCCGACTTCTGGTGGGACCGGAAGGCCTGAAAATCAGTTGGCTGGTGCCCACATGCGTGCTGGAGCTGAGCTAGGGCAACACTCGCGTGCCCACCAATATGGCTCCGTGTGCCACCTGTGGCACGCATGCCATAGGTTCGCCATCACGGCCCTAATGCATCTTTTGGAGCAAAAATTAATTTAAGACCCGGTCTTATTTTCGGGGAAACACAGTATTACCTACATTGGCTTGCAAACCATTCTGATGGAAGTCATTGCATTAACTATGTAAGTCGGGGGGTCAAACATAAGGCCCGCGGGCCGGATCTGTCCCATGATGTGGTTGGATCTGGCCTGTGGGGCCATCCTGGAAAATGTAAGGGGCCGTCCTGCATTGCCTCAGCCCATTCTACCCATGTCGCTTTGGCCCAGTCTACCCAATGCAAAGATGAAACATCGGGCCAGTGTGGCTTCAGCCCGATCTACCCAGTGTGAAGAGGAAACATACCAGCAGTTTGGGGAGTGGTGTCAAGCTGGCTACGCCCACCCAGTCGGCCATGCCCAGTGAGTGGTGTCAAGCTGGTCATGCTCACCCAGTTGGCCACACCCACCCAGTCAGCCACGCCCACCCGACTCCCTGAGGTCAACCACAGCCCTGATGCGGCCCTCAATGAAATTGAGTTTGACACCCCTGATGTAAGTGCTTCAAAGGTAAAGTTAATAGAAAGGATACAAAATGCAATGGTGCAACATTCCTTCTGGCTAAATGCATGATAGAGCCAAGGTGGCACAGTGGTTAGAGTGCAGTACTACAGGCTACTTCAGCTGACTGCTAGCTGCAGTTCAGCAGGTCGAATCTCACCGGCTCAAGGTTGACTCAGCCTTCCATCCTTCCAAGGTGGGCAAAATGAGGACTCAGATTGTTGGGGGCAATATGCTAACTCTGTAAACCGTTTAGAGAGGGGCTGTAAAGTACTGTGAAGCGGTATATAAGTCTAAGTGCTACTGCTATTGCTATTTTTGTGCTTCACGTGTTTAATGTGCACCTATGAGCACTATCAACAAAGTACCTGCGTACCTCTTCCTTCCTTTTGAGGTACCGCTTTGCAGAAGGGGGTCAATATGCTACCAGTTCTACAAGAAACAGTGCATCTTACCATGGATCAGAAACAAATGTCAACTATATGAAATAGGTTCAGAACCACCACATCAGATATAGTTATCGTGGCTCCCAAAGGAAGGAAGTCAAGGAAAATGGCGATCACCCAGGATCTATTAGCTTCTTAGTTTAAACCCTAGATGTGCTGTAATTTCTGCTCATTGGTCATCTTGCACCATAACAAAGGCCTTCATCCCAAGGATGACACAACAATAAAACCAGTACCAACAAAAAAAACAACAACAAAAACCCAGAGATGTCCAAACTGCACTAATCATACTGCTCACACGATGTAACCATTTGAAGGTGAGACACACAATGATTGTTAGAAGATGATTCCACAGCTGAGATGATTCCATAGCTGAGTTGCCAGAATGGAGAAAAAAAGAGAGATGAAGGCTGCTGAAGACCTTGCTATACATTATTAGGAGGATTCACCCATCTTCATTAGACACCACCTGCAATCATTCTTTTTGGAAGCTGTCAGGCAGGGGATGAACAGAAATCTGGGAGCTCTTCATGAACCTGTCTGGGAGAAACCATCGTTGGATTCTAACTCCCTAGAACATGTTCCTTCAGTAATTTTTCCACCCCGTGGGAACCCAACACGGATTGCTAAAGAGCTAGGCCCGCTCCATGAAGCTGTTTGGGAACAGCAACTTTCTGAAGTCCCTTTGGACTTTCCCAGTCCAGAATGGACTCCAGGAGTCATGGCACAGCAGAGATGTCAGGTCTGGATGAACAAACAGATAAGCCCTCTTCACGAACCTGTCTGGAACCAACCATCGGATGCTTTCTCTCCAGAATTGGTGTCACCAATTGTTATTCCTCCTTGCATCTGTCAAAAGGAGCAAAAGTCAGTAACTTCTGGCTTGGGCCAAAAGCCACCAGATTCCTCAGGAAAAGAAGAAAACTCAAAGAAGAAGAAGAAAGGAAATTATCCAGGTCCTCTTCACGAACAAATCTGGGAGCAACCACTCTTGAACACCTCCCTTCCAGATGCTTTTCCCCCAGTGCTTACATCAACCTCTGGCTATCAGAAAGAAGAGGAGAAAGCGCCCAAATCATTGTATGATATGAACTCAAAGATCTCTGGATCTGTCCCTCCAGAACAAAGCTCATCCAATATAAATCAATCTGGAAGTTCTAAGAAGGAGAAGGGGAGGTACCCAGGCCCTCTTCACGAGGCCACTTGGGAGCAGCCTGTCCTGGAACCATCACTGGGTTCTTCCTTTCTAATACAGTATCCATCTGTTGCCATTCCAACTTCCACGCAAGAAAAGATGAAGGAGACAGATTCTCATCCTGAGCAGTCTTCACATTCCTCCCAGTCAAAGCAGATTCCATTACCACCCAAGGAACCCAGCAACAGTCAAGTGTACGGAGGGAGATACTTAGGTCCACTTCATAAGACTAACTGGGAGGAACTACCAGTCACTTTTACCCCACTCTTAAAGACTCCGTTAGTGTCCATTCCACCTGGCAGTTGCCAGACCAAGACAGACAGACAAGAAACCCATCCCAACGCATCAGGTTCCTCCCCCAAAAAACAGAGTCTACCAATAGCCGTCAAGCCTATTAGTTCTTCCAAAGAGAAGGAGAAGCAGCTAGGACCACTTCAAGCCCCAGTCTGGTACAGATTGAACCGACATCCAGTCCCACTCCATCAACCTGCTTGGGAATAAAGACCTACTGAGCCTTTTCTTCCAAGGATGAGCTCCATCAATAGTCAACCCACTGAAAAGCTGTAAGAAGAAAGGAGATGCGATTAGGATCACAAGTGATGGATTGCTTCCTCTTTGATTCTAGAATCGGATTCCACCAGTCATTGTTTCCACCATTCTGGCATTAAAAACAGTGAGAATTGGGTCTCAAAATAGCCAGTTTCTTCCTTTCCTCCACCATCCCCAATTCCTGGGACATAAAGGGTCTTGGTAGTACAGTGGTCTAAAGCACCCTGTTATTAAGAACAGCTGCCTGCAATTACTGCAGGTTCGAATCTCGCCAAGGCTCAAGGTTGACTCAGCCTTCCATCCTTTCTAAGGTAGGTAAAATGAGGACCCGGATTGTGGGGGCAATAAGCTGACTTTGTATAAATATACAAAAGAATGAAGGCTATTGCTTAGCGCATTGTAAGCCGCCCTGAGTCTCCGGAGAAGGGCGGCATATAAATCAAATTTAAAAAAAAAAAAAAATTACATGATGGCAAAAGCCCTTCTGTGAATTAGAAGCAGATATTCCTTTAAAGCAGGGGTGTGAAACCAGAGGTAGCATTCAGCAGGTTCTGACCAGATCTGGAGAACCGGGAGCGGAAATTATGAGTAGTTTGGAAAACCGGTAAATAGCACCTCTGACTGGCCCCACCCCCATCTATTCTCTGCCTCCCAAGTCCCAGTTCATGAGAAGGAAATGGGGATTTTGCAGTATCCTCCCCTTGGAGTGGGGTGGGAATGGAGATTTTACAGTATCCTTTCCCTGCCATGCCCACCAAGCCATGCCACGCTCACCAAGCCACGCCCACAGAACCGATAGTAAAAAATGTTGAATCCCACCACTGTGTCAAACTCAAATTCATTGAGGGCCGCATCAGAGTTGTGTTTGACCTTGAGGGGCCGGGGTGGGTGTGGCCAGGGTGGGCATGGCCAGTTCAACCTCACGCATGTCGGGGGCACCTTTGCTGGCCCGAGCACTCTGCCAGCGAAAACGGGCTCTCGAGCTCTGTTTTAGGCTGCGACGGCCTCCTGCAACCCTCTGCCAGCGAAAATAGAGCTTGGGAGGGTTGCGTGCACAATCCTTCGCTGTTTCCAGGGTGGTCCCATTGACTAGATCTAAGCACCCTGTGGGCCGGATCTGGCCCCCGGGCCTTGAGTTTGACACCCCCGCTTTAAATTACTCATAGATCTCAGTGTTGGAAACACTTCCTAGCAAATATCAGACCCCGAAGTTGAACACGGTTCCAATTGTAGTGCTAAATTCCCCAGTAGCAACCGGAATCTCCCCCAAAGGAATACTTGGCACTTGGGGGGTGGATCTGAAGAGCTGCAGCAGGAAGTCTCCTCTTTATCCCTTGGCATCTTCCAATCTATTCCAATATAGGTAGTCCTCGACTTACAACCCTTCGTTTAGTAACCGTTCAAAGTTATCACAGCACGGGGAAAAAACAGTCTTATGACCCTTTTTCACACTTAGGAACACTGCAGCATCAGTCAGAAGGTCAGGACATTGCAATAATCGTCATAAATATGAATCCGTTGCCAAGGGTCTGAATTTTGATCATGCAACTGATTCATAGTTATGACGCTTGCAGCGTCCCGACCTCCTGACAAGCCAAGTCAGCGGGGAAAGCTCGATTGACTTAACAAGCCTGTCACTAACCTGGACAACTTTTACCAAACGGGGCAAAAAACCCTACCGAACAAATGTCTCGCTTAGCAACAGAAACGCTGGGCTCGATTGTGATCATAAGTCAAGGACTCCTCCTAAATCACACAAAACTGGGAAGTGTTTTTTTGGCTAGGCGGCTCAGTGGCCAAGACGTTGAGTTTGTCGATCAGAAAGGTCGGCGGTTCGAATCCCTAGGCCTCCTGCGTGAGCAGGGGGTTGGTGGACTAGATGACCTCCAAGGTCCATTCCAACTCGGTTACTGATCAGAAAGGTCAGAAGTTCAGCGGTTCGAATCCCTAGTATATTTTATTTTATTTATTTTGCCAAGCATATATAAGATAACAGTTAAAAGTATAAACATGGATAAAAGTTATAAAATGTATAAAAGAGTATAAGCATATATAGGTCTCCTGTGTGAGCAACGGGGGGTTGGACTAGATGACCTCTAAGATCCCTTCCAACTTACTGTTACTGATTAGAAAGGTCAGCAGTTCGGTGGTTCGAATCCCTAGTATATTTTATTTTATTTTATTTATTTTGGCAAGCATATATGATAACAGATAAAAGTATAAACATGGATAAAAGTATATATATAATAACTTTTTATTTGCGGTCACAGACCAAAATACAAATATAATTGCAAAAGAATGTGGGGGAAGTAACATCATAAACAGGATAAAAGTTATAAAATGTATAAAAGAGTATAAACATATATAGGTCTCCTGCGTGAGCAAGGTGGAGTTGGACTAGATGACCTCTAAGGTCCCTTCCAACTGTTACGGTTACTGATCAGGAAGGTCAGAAGTTCGGCGGTTCGAATCCCTAGTATATTTTATTTTATTTTATTTTATTTTGCCAAGCATATATAAGATAACAGATAAAAGTATAAACATGGCTAAAAGTATATATACAGTATAATAACTTTTTATTTGCGGTCACAGACCAAAATACAAATATAATTGCAAAAGAACGTGGGGAAAGTAACATCATAAACAGGATAAAAGTTATAAAATGTATAAAAGAGTATAAGCATATATAGGTCTCCTGCGTGAGCAAGGTGGGGTTGGACTAGATGACCTCTAAGGTCCCTTCCAACTGTTACGGTTACTGATCAGAAAGGTCAGAAGTTTGGCGGTTCGAATACCTATTTTATTTTATTTTATTTTATTTTATTTTATTTTATTTTATTTTATTTTATTTTATTTTATTTTATTTTATTTTATTTTGCCAAGCATATATAACAGTTAAAAGTATAAGCATGGATAAAAGTTATAAAATGTATAAAAGAGTATAAGCATATATAGGTCTCCTGAGTGAGCAGGGGATGGTTGGACTAGATGACCTCTAAGGTCCCTTCTAACTGTTACTGTTACTGATCAGGAAGTTCAGTAGTTCGGCGGTTCGAATCCCTAGTATATTTTATTTTATTTTATTTTATTTTGCCAAGCATATATAAGATAACAGATAAAAGTATAAACATGGCTAAAAGTATATATACAGTATAATAACTTTTTATTTGCGGCCACAGACCAAAATACAAATATAATTGCAAAAGAACGTGGGGAAAGTAACATCATAAACAGGAGAAAAGTTATAAAATGTATAAAAAGGTATAAGCATATATAGGTCTCCTGAGTGAGCAGGGGGGGTTGGACTAGATGACCTCCAAGATCCCTTCCAACTCTGTTACTGTTACACTTCAGAACGGGAAAATGGGGAGGGGGGCGTTGGGGCTTGAGCCGAACCTCCTTTTTTTGGAGAGTGGGAAAGCATTACAATTTACAACTCGCCACCGCAAACGGCAGAAGCGAATTTTGCGGGGCCGGGCGTCACGCTCGGGAGCTGGGTGGGGAGCCCCGAACCGGCGCTAGAGGGCGCCGCAGCCTCTCCGTCTCTGCCCCGCTGCCTCCTCCCAGCCGCTGAGCGAATGGAAAGGGACCAGGAGCGCCCGTTTCCTGAGCGGGGGAAGGAGCGGGGCGCGCGCTCTGATTGTTACGGTCCCGGCGAGCCGCGGGCGACTCTGGGCTGGAGCCGGAGGGAGGAGGAGGAGGCGTCCCCCAGCCGCCATCCTTGCACAGCTCGGGCCGGCCTCCGCCCTTCCGAATTGGGTTGCATCTCTCTCCCGGGGCCGCTTCGCCGGTGCCTCTTGCAAGCCCCTCCGGCTCTCCTCCTCCTCCTCCTCTTCCTCCTCCTTCCAGCCGCTGCGTTGCTCCGGGTTTCTGGTTGCATCGGAAACAAAGGAATAATAATAAGAATAATAATTAAAAAAAAAGGTACTTGCCCCCCCCCCCTTTCCCGCTCCTCCCCGTCCCTCCCCTCCCCTCTTCCGTCCCTCGGGGCTCCCGGACGCGTCTCGCAGCCGCGGCGGGCGGGCAGCCGGATCGGCGGTGCCTTCCTCGTCCAGCCGGGAATCCCAAAAAGAAAAGAGAAAAGAATGCCTCGGCTGCAGCCGTCGAGGCCCCGCAGCCAGGCAGGGCTCCCGCTGCTGCTGCTGCCGCCGCCGCCGCTCCTGCTCCTCCTGCTCCTGGCCGGCCACGTCGCCCGGGTAAGTGACACCTCGGGTCTGCCGCGCTCCTTCCAGGCATCCCGGGCTGGGCGAGCTTTTTTTTTTTATTATTTATTTATTTGGGGAGGGGGTCTCTCTTAAACCCGTCTTTTTTCTGCCAGGATTCTCCCTCGCCTGCATCGCGTCTTCCGTGGGTGGTCGGGCAAAAAAGGAGAGGAGGGGGTGCTCTTTTTCCCCCCTCCTGCCTTCAGGCCTTTCTTTTTTTTTAAAGCCCCTCCCTTTAAAAAGCGGGGAGGGGGCTTTAAAAAAACTGAAGCGGGGAAGGGGCTTTAAAAAACTGAAGCGGGGAGGGGGCTTTAAAAAGATGAAGCGGGGAGGGGGCTCGCTCTAATATGCGAGGCTCCCGACTTCCCTGAGCGAATTGGGTGGGTGGGTGGGTGGGGGGCGTTTTTTTTCCAAAGAAGCCAATGCAGGGGTCGCGAGGGGTTCCCAAGGCGGTAAAGCAGTCCTGCTGAATTGGGGAGGGCGGGGTGGGGCTCGCGGTGGGTGGTGGTAGTGGTGGCAGGACCCCTCTTCGGCATTTGGCTGCCGAGAGAGGGATGGAGGGAGGAGGATGGGGAGGGGGGTGTCCTGGAGACGGCTACCCCGGAGTCGGGTCTCTTAAGGGCTCCTCTGCTTAAAAAGAGCATCCCTCCCTCCTTTGGGCCAGGAGGGCGTGTGTGGTTCGCGGGATGGGGGGTGGGAGGGGGCAGATGGGGAGAAAGAGGGGAGTTTGAACGAGCAGCAGCTGCCGTGGGGGTGGGGGGTGGGGAGAGACCAGTGGGCGCGGGTGGGTTGGAAGGATTAGCCAGTGCCTTTACACGCCCCCCTTTTTTGGGGAGGGGTGTTCCATCACTCTCCTGCACCCGAGAAGAGGATGGGGTCCGGCTTTGCTGGAGGGTATCTCGAACCGCTCCGAAGCAAGTCAAAAGGAGTGCCCATCTCTCTCCCCATGGAGTGAATGGGTCTAGTTAGTAGTAGATGCTTGGGCCGATTGAGTCGGAAAAAAAGCCGGGAGTGGGGAGGGGTCCCGAATCCTTGTAACATTCCCGGGTCAGCAATGCTGAAGATTGCAGCTTTGTTGGGAGAATTAAAGACAACCCCTCCCTCCCCTTTCCTTTCATTTCCCCAGGCAGATGTCCTGGTTTGTAAGCTCTAGTTGCAAAAAAAAAAAAGTCTTTATAGAAAGGCGAAGAGAAGGTATTATCTCCCCCCCCCACCCCAATTCCATCGCACAGCTTGAATCTGAATGGGGGAGGGGTGGTGGTCTAGCCACGCCAAAAAAAAATCACCTGCAAATCTTCCAGCTCTCAGCTCTTTTTCCTCTGACCTGCTACAAACTCCCCTTTTCGGGAGGGAAGAGTGATGGGAGAAGGTGGGAGGTAGGGTGGGGTGGGGTGGGGGGAAAGGTGAGCTGTGACGTCATTTGAAGGTCGATGGGTTTGCACAGAAGGAGGCATTTCCCCCCCTTCCCTCTTCCCTTCTTGCTTTGCTGTTGTAGCACGGGTGTCTTGTGGGAGGGTGGAAACAGAGGAAAGGATTATGTATGGGATTATACATAGGACGATATTTGCTCGTCATCTCGGTGGGTCAAAGTCTGCAGGGAAATCTATAGGGAGGGTTGAGTCGGGTGGGAGTGGGAGCCTAGCTGTAAATCCTCCCTGCTTTGCTGTTCGGGCTTTCTGGGCTCGGCACCCCCTCTCGTCCAGCAGAAGCAAAGTAAAAGTAATACAAGAGAAAGAGCATCCCATACACAATTTAATCTTCCAGAGTGGTTAAAGAACAGCCCACTCCCCTATCCAAAGAGACCCCTGGCTTCCTCATGGGCAAAAGCTGGGAAGGAGTGGTCTTGATGGGGGGGGGGGTTTGAAAGAAATGGAAATAGGGGCTGTTCATTGAGTTCCAGGGGACCCCCGTTCCTTCCTGTAGAGAGTCGCTTGCTTGGCTTATCTTTCTCCATGACAGTGATCTTCCCATGGTCAGGGGGTCCCATGTTATACTCTCCCTCCTGTGTTTTTTAGGCCACCTTGAAGCCTGCAGGGGGTGTGGCTGGTGTCGGGGATGACATCATCAGAATGGGGCGTGGCTCAAAGCATCCATCCTTTTACACTTTGTGGGGAGGTGGGAAGGTAGGGTTTAATAGTAGAAGGGTGTGTTAAGCCTATTGTTTTCACCGGCCCTAGTAAAGAGTGGTCCCCCCAAAAATAAAAATCAAATCAAACTTCTTGGGTGTGCGGAGGATGTCCACCAGTGGTACATGATCTGGGTAGGTGGGACTTGAGGAGACCATGAATTCTGAAGCTGTGATGTTATGGAAGAGGTATTTTTTTTAACAAGAGGGGTGTGAGTGTGGCTTTCAGAGCCACTGTTGCTGGTTAAGAGCCTCGGTGGTGCAGCGGACTATGTGCTGTTGAGTGCTAGCACTTAGCTGCCAGCTGCCTGCAATTAATGCAAATTCAAATCTCACCAGGCTCAAGGTTTGACTCAGCCTTCCATCCCTTTTGAGGTAGGTAAATTGAGGACCCGGATTGTGGGGGCAATAAACCAGCTTTGTATAGAACAACACCGCTTGGGGGGGGAGCGAAAGCCCTAATAAGCTGGCGACCCCCAGGGGGAGGGCCTTCTCTGTGGCAGCCCCCGCCCTCTGGAACGATCTGCCCCCGGAGATAAGAAGGATATCGGATCTTCGGGTCTTTCGCCGAGCCCTGAAAACTCTTCTTTTCCAGCAAGCAGGGCTGGCGTGAACCCCGCCCCCCTTTTTTAGTTTTTAATGGTTATTAATTGTTTAGTTTTAATTTGTTAATGGGTTTTAATTCGCACTGTTTTAATTCGGGCCAAAGTATATAATTCTTTTAATTAATTTTAAATTTTGTATTGTTATGTATTTTAGTTTTGGCTGTGCACCGCCCTGAGTCCACTAGGAGAAGGGCGGTATATAAATTGAATAAATAATAATAATAATACATAAAAGTATGCAGGCTATTGCTATAATGCATTGTAAGCCACTCTGAGTCTACGGAGAAGGGCGGCATATAAATTGGACTAATAAATAAATATTAAATAAATAAGAGTGATAAAAGCAGCATCCTGTCTGGCAGGATAGCATCTTTAACCAGGCTGGCCTAGACAAATGCAGTATGACATCAGTGGGGCGGTGAATGCCTAGGGAAGAGACCCGGGCTCAGTGATTGAGTCCATACTAGGGGTGAAATCTACTTACCTTCCTTACCGGTTCGGAAGCGCGTGTGCGCGTCACAGGCGCGCGCAGACCTTCTGCACATGTGCAAAACCTTCTGCGCATGCGCAGAAGGGAAAAAATACATTACTTCTGGGTTGACACCTGGCCCGGTGGGTGGAGCTATGCTCCACCGTTGCTACCGGATCGCCGAACCACTGGCCAAGATCACTACCGGATCAGGTAATCCGGTCCGATCTGGGAGCATTTCACCTCTGGTCCATACTATAGGTATGGTCCTCAATTTATGGCCACTATTGGCACCAGCCAAAGGATTATTAAGTGAGCTGTGCTTGATGTTACGATCTTTTTGCCATGGTTGTTAAGGGATCAGTCCAGTTATTTTCCCCTTGACTTTGCTTGTCGGAAACTGATACAGATTCAGATTCAGATTCACAGAGTTGGAAGGCACCTTGTAGGTCATCTAGTCCAACCCTTCGCCCAAGCAGGAGACCCTACACCAGTGTTTCTCAACCTTGGAAGCTTGAAGATGGGTGGACTTCAACTCCCAGAATCCCCCAGCCAGCAGCGGATTCTGGGAGTTGAAGTCCACCCATCTTCAAGCTACCAAGGTTGAGAAACACTGCCCTACACCATTTCTGACAGATGGCAGTCCAGTCTCTTCTTGAAAGCTTCCAGTGATGAAGCTCCCACAACTTCTGAAGGCAACTTTTGTTCCATGGGTTGATTATTCTCTGGCTGGGAAGGTCACAAGGGGTGATCACGTGATGCTAGGATGTCGCAACCACTATAAATACAAGTAGTCCTCGACTTACAACAGTTTGCTTTGTGACCGAAGTTACAACGACACTGAAAAAAGTGACTTAGGACCATTTCTCACCCTTAGGACCGTTGCAGCATCTCCATGGGGGTCATTCAGATTCTTGGGCAACTGACTCACATTTAGGAAGGTTTCGGGGTCCCGAGGTTGTGTAATTCCCTTTTTGCAACCTTCTGACAAGCAAAGTCAATGAGGAAGCCAGATTCACTTAACAACCGTGTTACTAATTTAACAACTGCGGTGATTCACTTAACAACAAACGTGGCAAGAAAAGTCGTAAAATGGGACAAAAACTCGCTTAGCAGATTTACTCACTTAGCAACATAAACTTTGGGCACCATTGTGGTGGTAAGTTGAGGACTACCTGTACTGTGCTGGTTGCCAAGCACCTGAATTTGGATCGTGGGACGGTGGGGGATGCTGCAACCGTTGCAAGTGTGAGTCATACATCGCTTTTTTTCAGTGCTGTTGTAACTACAAACCGTCACTGAATGAGTGTTTGTAAGTCAAAGACTTCCTATACACACACGAAGAAGATCTCAAGATCTTTCTCTAGTAACATACAATGGACAAATCCTAAGTCTGGAGCCATGATGGCGAACCTATGGCATGCATGCCCAAAGTGGCATGCGAAGCCATGTCACCCGGCACATGCGACCTTGCCTGTTTGTCTTCCGGGTTTCTGGTGCTCGTGCGCATGCGCATGCGATGATCAGCTATCCTTCGCACATGCGGCAGTGCTGAAAACTGGTGTGTGCGTGCACGCCGGCCAGCTGATTGTCGGGTGTGCATGCATGCCAGTACCCGGAAGTTGAGCTTTTCTGGAGCGCAATTCCTTCATGCAGGTGGCAGTGCCAAAAACTGGCTTGTGCATGCATGCTGGCTAGCTGATCATCGGCACCATATGTGTTAGGACCCGGAATCTTGGCTTTTCCAGAGCGCGGCCCCGATGAGTGTGTGCGCGTGTGCACACGATGTTTCCGTGCATCCTTTTCGGCACTCGGTGCTGAAAAAGTTTGCCATCACTGGTCTAGAGACTCCTGATCTGGGCTACAGCGGTTGTACTATGTATCCTATAGCCTTCTGCCCTGATTTCATGATGTTGGCCGTGGTTCAGATAGTTGGGCCACTCTATTTGCCAAGATGACTTCATGTTCTACATTCAGCTTACCTAAATATTGGGAAGGATCATCCTGTGGCAGAATCTGTCTCCCCTAATATAAATTCAGTTCGCTGTGAGCCTGATTCATGAGCCTTATTCCCAGCCTATGAGGTCATTCTCAGATGCCTGCAGGATGCTGATGGAAAATTTAGTAGGGAAAATCTTCTAAACTCCTTGTAGCTATTTTATGGCTGTCTTTGGCTGATGTTGTGCCCGAAACTTCCTAATTCCTGTGTCTCGGAGTAAAGCTCCATTAAAAGCCATTAATGGAGCCGTTAAAGAGGCAGGATGTGAGGAATGGGCAAAGGAATGGGTTGGAGGGCACCAGAACTGTGCATAGGTCCGTTATTAATTAAATGAATGTTCAGCCTTGCAACGTTTCAAAGTTATGATTATTCTTAAACAGAGAGTGATGGGCAAACTCTTCCCACAACCCATGGCAAATAATTGGAGAGTTTACTTGGTTTTTTTAGGTGTGTGTGTGTGTGTGTGTGGGGGGGTAACTTTGAGTCAATTTGCAGTTTTTTTGACAAAGTTTTTCAGTAGAGATCAGGGGTGCTATTCAGCAGGTTCTGACAGGTTCTGGAGAACTGGTAACGGAAATTTTGAGTAGTTCGGAGAACCGGCAAATACCACCTCTGGCTGGCCGCAGAGTGGGGTGGGAATGGGGATTTTGCAGTATCCTTCCCCTGGAGTGGAGTAGGAATGGAGATTTTGCAATATCCTTCCCCTGAGTGGGGTGGGAATGGAGATTTTGCAGTATCCTTCCCCTGCCATGCCCATCAAGCCACGCCCACCAAACCACACCACACCCACCAAGCCACACCCACAGAACCATTAGTAAAAAAAATTGAATTCCACCGCTGGTAGAGATTGACTGTTGCCTTCTTCTTCTTAGGGCTGAGAGAGAGTGACTGGTCCAAGGACACCGCTTTGGCTTCATGCTTAAGGCAGGACTAGAACTCACAAACTCCTGGTCTCTAGCCTCCTGCCTTAACCACTACATCAAACTGGCTGTCTGCATGGTATTAAGAGTTGAAATAAAAAGAAATAAAGTGGGAGGGGAGATCAAATCAAATCAAAAGTGAATGGCTTCCTTGCCCGATCCGGTAGCAATCTTGGCCCGTGGTTCAGTGATCTGGTAGCGACGGCGGAGTATAGCTCCGCCCACTCAGCTGGGTGTCATTACTTCCTGGTTGTAACCAGGAAGTAATGTGCTTCAGAAGGTCTGCGCGCACCTGTGATGAATGCGCATGGCGCATGTGCTTCCGAACTGGTAAGGAAGGTAAATAGATTTCACCCCTGGGCTTCCTCCTTTTCTTTCTGATAACCTTTTCTCCACTTTTCATATTCTTCTTTCCTTCCTTCCTTCTTTCTTTCTTTCTTTTTTTGGCCATTCTTCTTTCACAACAGTAGCTTGTGGCAGAAGAACAGAAAGCTTTCACTAGCAATCTCAAGGGATTTTTTCCAAGTTTTTGAAATTAGACTGACAGTTGTGGTTGGCTTGAATTGGTCATCTTAAAATGAAATAATTGCCTGGGAAACTCAATGTATTGGCATACATTGGCTTTCTTCCTGCGACTCCCACTGGCTGGATTCACATAACACACTTTCTTCTCCATCTGGGTTAATATAAAACAATTATCCATCCATTCATCCATCATCTTGGAGTGTTAATACCACTTTGGAATACTGCATCCAGTTTTAGTCGCCAAGATGTAAAAAAGATGTTGAGGCTCTAGAAAGAGTGCAGAGAAGAGCAACAAAGATGATGAGGGGACTGGAGGCTAAAACATATGAAGAACGGTTGCAGGAAGTGGGTATATCTAGTTTAATGAAAAGAAGGACTAGGGGAGACATGATTGCAGTCTTCCAATATCTCAGGGGTTGCCACAAAGAAGAGGGAGTCAAGCTATCCTCCAAAGCACCTGAGGGCAGGACAAGAAGCAATGGGTGGAAACTAATCAAGGAGAGAAGCAACCTAGAACTAAGGAGAAATTTCCTGACAGTTAGAACAATTAATCAGGGGAACGACTTGCCTCCAGAAGTTGTGAATGCTCCAACACTGGAAGTTTTTATGAAGAGGTTGGATAACATTTTGTCTGAAGTAGCGTAGGGTTTCCTGCCTAAGCAAAGGGTTGGACTAGAAGATCTCCAAGGTCCCTTCCAACCTATTCTATTCTATTCTATTCTATTCTATTCTATTCTATTCTATTCTATTCTATTCTATTCTATTCTATTCTATTCTATTCTATTCTTCTATCTATCTATCTATCTATCTATCTATCTATCTATCTATCTATCTATCTAATACTAGTATACTTTATACCAGGTGTGTCCAATCCACAGCCTGCAGCCCCACAGGCTGCTAGTAATGTAGCCCCACGATGTTGTAATAAAAACATAAAAAGTAAAGGAAGTTTGTTATGTATATACATTAACTATGTTATATATTTTATATGTGGACAAAACAATTCCTATTCACTCAGTGCAGCCCAGGCAAGCCAAAAGGTTGGAGGCCCATGCTTTATATCATTTCCTGAGACCATGGCTAGGTTTTCATAGCATACAGAAGCATAAACTAACAATCCTGTTTTAGCCTAGTCTGGCGTACCGTCTAGTGTGTTGTGGGAACTATGTCTAGCTTTATTGCTTGTTGGGCAGAGTTTGAATTTTTTTAAAAAATTGCCTTTTGTTGCTGGTGCAATTTTATAATTTTATAACGTGAGCAAGAAAAGGACAATCTTTGAATGGGTGTGTGATTAGATAAATGTTGGTTGCAACATTCTGTGTCTGTGTAACAGGAAGACGCTTACTGAAAAAAAAAATTCAGCATACTGGCTGCAAAAGGTTTTTAAAAATCTATTTTAATAGCTGAAAATAACCTGTTTATCCAAATGATGCTCTTATTTCCTAAACAGTCTGTTCTCTGTATAAACAACTTCATCTTTTTAATTCTTTTGGTTTGATTTTAAGCATGCACAAAGACAAATATTTATAGGAATTGGCTTACTTAATTAGCAGACCATCCATTTCCTGAGTATTTTTTTCTGAAAGTTTATCACAAAAGAAACACAAACGTTGACCTTAGTATAAATTATAGAGTTTTTTTTTCCTCTTAACGCCCCCCCCTCCCCAATCTCTTGCAGTGACTTCTCAGATTTGCTAACAAATGTCTCAACTCTACCAGAAAGTACTAAGAACACCAACAACAAAAACCTTGTCATTGTGATGGGGTACGAAAGACAAATGTTAAGCAACTGGAAGCCAGTGACTAGGGAGACCATGTCAAGTTTGCAAAGGCATCCCGGAAGGATTCATTCACTGTGAAATTCCTGGTTGAATGGGTAAAGGAAATTATTCCATCAGCAGCTGCAGAAAATGGCTGTGGTGGAGTTAGGTCAAATTTCTACTTGTCCCTTCTCAGCACCTTTACAAGCTAGGTGTTAAAGCTTGTTGGTTTAGTTTAGTGTCTCTGGGGATTCTCAGTCGTCCAGGTCATGGTTGTCCCAAAGGTGCTTTTTCAAAAGGCAACTGAACTTTCTTTGTTTTTACTTGAAGACATTTCACTTCTCATCCAAGAAGTAGCAGCAGCTGCTGCTTCTTCTTCTTCTTCTTCTTCTTCTTCTTCTTCTTCTTCTTCTTCTTCTTCTTCTTCTTCTTCTTCTTCTTCTTCTTCTTCTTCTTCTTCTTCTTCTTCTTCTTCTTCCTCCTCCTCCTCCTCCTCCTCCTCCTCCTCCTCCTCCTCTCCTTCTCCTTCTCCTTCTCCTTCTCCTTCTCCTTCTCCTTCTCCTTCTCCTTCTCCTTCTCCTCCTCCTCCTTCTCCTTCTCCTTCTCCTTCTCCTTCTCCTTCTCCTTCTCCTCCTCCGCCTCCTCCCTCTCCCTCTCCCCCTCCTCCCCCTCCTCTTTCTCCTTCTTCCCCTCCTCCCCCTCCCCCTCCTCCTCCTGCTTCTCCTCCAGAAAAACTCCTTCTCCACAAAAACTCCTTCTCCTTCTCCTGATTTATAGCTTTAGGTATTTCATATAGTTTAACGTTTGCACCTTGTTATGATGTTAATTTTTGTTTAGGAGTTTTGTATGATTTTATTGGCTTGAGGTTCCCTTCCTTTCTTTTGTATTTCTCTATGAGATTGCTTTTAAATTAATGGAGTGTGATTTAAAAACATGAGAAATGAATGAACTTGTTTTATGACTTAGTGCTATATCTGAAACCAACTACTATGGTTTATTCAGTAGACCATGGTTAATGCATAGTATGAATCCCATTTATAACACAACCTTAGTCTAAGCCACAGATAAGAAATCCACGTTAAGGCTTAGTACATGTCAACATCATTACTAAAATCTTGTAGGACTAAATAAGAAAAGAATTGACTCCTCTCATAGATGTTGTCCCCTCTAGACATCGTTATGGCTGAGTCCATCCTTATATCTACTGTATTAAAACAGAGGTTTCCAAGGCTGAAAAAAAAAAGCCTCTGAAACGGAGGTTTCAGAGGCTGGAAAAAAAGCAAGGCGCAGAGCTCACAACCAACGAACCTGTTGCTAACGTTCATCTCTGGGAACAGTTGATTGGGGGTATTCCGAGAGGCTGATCCACCTGCCAATCAGCTTTTTTCTTATTTTCCTCCCCAAAAGGTGGAGTCTTATACTCCGGTGCGTCTTATAGTCTGAAAAATACGGGTATTTCTTCTGTAATTTTGGGATTCCCATGGAATCCCCAAAACTAAGAGACTTAGAGAGCCTTCTGTACTTTGTGCCTGATTTTAATTACCATATAGTGATGCACTACAAAGCATGCGGTGATGCCAAGGAATATGTTGTATAACAAAGGGATTCAGAAATGGGATATTCAAGGCACTTGGGATTATTTATCCATTAAAAAGAAAGAAAGAAAAAGAAACCCAAGATGTTTGAAAGAGAAAGAAAAGAAACACAAAAAGCATACTGCTTTAAGTTGCTTTGTGGTTCTGATCTCAGATTCTGGGGACCAACTGATAGCCTATTTCATTTCTTGGGAATCGAGTGTATATAATTTTGATTGATTGGAACTATCTTCTGAAGCAGCTCTGGGTCAGAAATAGACGATAGAAACAGCAGATGGACTTCTCGCTAGATGACCTCCACATGATCTTTTCATGCACTTTTTGGAAGATGAGTTAATAAGCAATAGGGTAGAATGACATTGACCATGGCCATATCACACTAAGCCAAAAATTGATTTGCTTGTTTTGAGCTGAGTATGATGTACAAATTCAGCTCTTCTATTTTGGCATCATGTTCAAATCAAGATAGAATGGCTTGTCCAGTAAATTGGGCTTAAAAATTGGGGTTTAACAGCAACTGGGTCTATCCAGCATCCTAACCTAGGCTAGAGAGGGGCGGGGGGGGCTGTTTGTCATGTTGGTTACAATTTTGTACAAACCCGGTCATTGTCTACAAATGCAAAGAGAACAACATCATCAGGTTAAGTGATATTAGTTGGCGTGCCAGACAGTGGTGAAATCTAAAATTTGTTACTACCGGTTCTGTGGGCGTGGCTTGGTGGGGGGGGGTAATGTGACTGGGTGGGCGTGGCCAACTTTTTTTTTTTTACTTTTAAAACCATTTTTTACATGTAAAACCATGTAAAAAAATGCTTTCAAAAGGCTCTGACGATCTCAGTTGAGTTGCCTGATTGTCAGAGAGTGTTAAAAAACCCTCTGCCGATCAGGCAACTCAGCTGGGATCGTCAGAGGTTGGCTCGTCAGAGGCATTTAAAAGAAAAAAAAGCCTCTGATGATTGCGTGGCTCAGCTGGGTATGGGGGGGGCGGGGTCAGGGATTTTTGTTACCGGTTCTCTGAACTGCCCGCCGCTATCGCTACCTACTCGCCCGAGCCAGTCCGAATCGGGAGCATTTCACCCCTGGTGCCAGACATTTGGTTTCTCCTAGTGAGGCTGAATGTTTTGAAGGACCAAATTGTGGTGTTCTTTTACCAGGAATTAAGATTTAATATCGTCGAGTGAACCAGTCATTGATTGTTCATCAAACAGGGGACTGGAGCACATACAGACGGTACTGCATGTTTTAATAATTTGGTTTGGAGTAAAGAACACTTATGACTCCATTGAAGGTTCATTCCCTTCAGAAGTAGACAGGCATTTTAACAGGAGTGTCAATATTAGCTGAAGTGTTTGCTTAGTTATAGCAGCTAGAAGAAACTCCATGGTGATGGAGAAAGCGGACTGTGATTGGGAGGCAAAGTGCTTTATAGGAGAGAAACTGTCTCTTCTAGTCAGTGGGCTGGTAATGGGGAACTGAGGTTTTATAAATCATCTAAAGCAGTGGTGAAATTCAATTTTTTTTACTACCGGTTCTGTGGGTGTGGCTTGGTGGGAGTGGCAGGGGAAGGATACTGCAAAATCTCCATTCCCACCTCACTCCAGGGGAAGGATACTGCAAAATCCCCATTCCCTCCCCACTCCTGAGGGAAGGGTACTGCAAAATCTCCATTCCCACCCCACTCTGGGGCCAGCCAGAGGTGGTGTTTGCTGGTTCTCTAAACTACTCAAAATTCCCACTACCGGTTCTCCAGAACCTGTCAGAACCTGCTGGATTTCACCCCTGATCTGAAGAGATATATAAATCAGATTAAGCTGTAATATTCAGGCACAGTTTGGTCCTTCAAAACATTCAGCCTCATTAGGTTAAACCAAACTAGGAAATCAAGTCCAGCTAAAGCTAATTTTATTTTTTTTTACATTTATTTATTCATTTCTTATTAAAATATTGGACAGTGCGACCATCTTGGCATCATCTCTGCCATACACTCTAAAATATAAAGCAAATATCATATATACTCTTCAAACATTACTAATTATATATAATTATTCTACCCAATGTACTCAGTTATATTTACATATATTACATCACATTTCGGGTTTACAAATCCTGGTTATTTCCTGTTCCAGCTCTCACCTCTCAGTTCCATCCATTGGTAAAATCTATTCCATATATTATGATATTCGGTCTCTCCTTTATTTTTTAATTCTAACATCCTACAAGAAAAATTTATATAAAATGTTTTATAGGTGGCATTTTCCTCCAGCAAGATTGGCTAAAATGTTTAGTAATATATCCCCGAAATGCTGGAAATGCAATCAAGTACCTGGCATGTACTACCATATGTGGTGGACATGCAGAAAAGCGAAATAATTTTGGCGACGGATTCAGGTGTGGTTAGAAGAAATGGTTGGACAAAGATTAGAATTTAAACCAGAATTATTTTTATTAGGAATCATAACAGAGGGACATAGTAAAAGGTCCACATATTTAATATTACACATCGTAACGGCAGCGAGGATGGTATATGCCCAACAATGGAAAAATGAAAGGGAGATAATGAAGAAAATATCGGTTTGTGCAGAAATGGATAAATTGAAGTTAGAATTAAAATATAAAGGAGAGACGGCTAAAGCTAATTTTATTGAGACTTCCAAATTTTTATTGAGACTTCCAAATTCTGTTCAGAAACAGAATTTGGAAGTCTGTTCTGTACAAGTGGTCCTTTTTTACCATCCACTGCAGTGGTGGGTTGCCCCTGGTTCGCACCGGTTCTATAGAACTGGTAGTAAAACCCGTGGGAGACTCACTGGAGGAAATGGGGATTTTGCAGTAACCTTCCCCTGGATTGGGGTGGGACTGGAGATTTTATACGATCCTTCCCCTGCCATGCCCACCAAGCCACACCCACCAAGCCATGCCACGCCCACCAAGCCACGCCCACAGAACTGGTAGTAAAATATTTTGAATCCCACCACTGACATCAAGCTGGCCACACACACCCTGGCCACACGCACATCACGCCCCCCGAGCTCAAACACAACCCTGATGTGGCCCTCCATGAAATCAAATTTGACACCCCTGGCCTAGGTATTGGAATCTGTAAATCTCCATGAAGATCACCTGTACTCTTTATACCAGTGGCCCTCACAACCTTTTGGAAGCCAGGGACGGGTTTCATGGAGAGCAGTTTTTCCAAGAACCAGGGAGTGGTGTGGGGGCGGGGTCAGGGGTGGGCTGCTGGGGGTTTGTAGGGGTTCAGGAGAACCTCTAGCTAAGATTCTGTGCAGTTTAGAGACCCCCAAATCCCACTCCTGGCTGGCCCCGCTCACCCCTCCCCTCCCCTCCCCTCCCAGGAGTCCCCACATGGCCCCTTTTGGATGCAGGTAAGTGCAGGGTGCGTGCGGAGGCTTGGGGAGGGCGAAAAACGGGCCTACCGGAAGTTCAGGAAATGGGCCCGTTTCTGCCCTCCAGAGGGCCTCTGGAGCCTGGGGAGGCCGTTTTCGCCTCCCAGAGGCTCGAGGAAAGCTTCTGGAGCCTCAGGAGGGCAAAAACGCACACACACCCCGCCGTGGTGCCAGTCCACAGTCCAGGAGTTGGGGGATCTCTGCTTTACACTTTCTGTGATGCCCTGATCATTCTTTGGCACGTTCGCTAATTTGCTGGAAGCCCCATAAAAGTCATGCCCGATGCCACTTCTGGCTATTGAATGTGTGCTGGAGCGATATGCAAGTTTCCTTTCAAAATAGGAGAGGTATTGCTTTGCAGTGTGGTTGCAAAAGAGGATCCTTCCAGCAGCGATAACAAAGCAAAACCCTCCTTGCGAGCTCTGAATAGCTTTGTTATTTACAAGGATGATTTAAATTGAGGATTTAATCTATAGTTTAGGCTGGGGATTTAATCTCTGTCCTTTATATGACCCCATCCCTTCAACCTAATGATATCTTATCATCACGAAGAATCCTACACGCATCAGGATAAAAGATATATAATAAAAAGAGTCCACGGTATTTAAAACATTTATTTCCCCTCTAACGATCTCTCTTCTTCTAAGCCTCCTCCTCCTCCTCCTCCATTTGGTACCTGTTTCAGCCCTCAGGGGTTGCTAGATAGAAATGAATGACAATTGAATAATTCCAAAGATCGCTTTATAAATATGAATGATGCGTTCCCATAAATGAGAATCTCCATTTCAATTACTTTTGGCATTTATCCTAGGAGACCAGGCTCAGCTTACAGTTGCACAATGAAAGGGGGGGGGGGGGGAAAGAGAGAAAAGAAATAGAGAGAGAAACAACAAAAGGCAGTTTTTAAAAACATCTCAGCCTCTGTGCAACATCCAGCCAGTTCTTCAAGCCTCATTGGCTTCATGGATTATTTAACCATATTTGACCATGAAAAAGAAAATAGGTACTCAGCTGAATGCTTTCCAGAAATAAGGGAGAGAGAAAGCATTCTTCAAATCTTAGCTTTTTAAAATTAAAACCCAGTGCTCTTCGGAAAGTTCATTTCTTCAGGATTCTGAACACATCTGTTCCTCCAGTGTAAAGTCCCTAGTGAAATCTTTAGAAGAAGGGGTAATTTTAAATTCAGTTTCAAGGATATGCAGCATCTTGTTTCTCTAACTAATTTCGGTCTTGGTGACTTACAAATTCAGGTTTTCCTTTTTCTTTTTGTCGTCTTTCCTTGTTTCTGATCCTAAGATATCTCACCTGTTTTTGGTGGCAATTTAAATTTTCCAGTAAAGTTCACTCAGGTCCATAATTGAGTGCCTTGTGATGTTTTGTATTTCTTTGGTGTATATTTAGAACTCACGATAATAAAAAGTAAAATGTAACATTTATGATTTGTTATCCATATATAGCCAGGGGTGGGCTTCAAAAATTTTAGCAAGGGGTTCTGTGCCCGGTTTCTGGGTGGGTGTGGCCTAGTCGGCCTCCTGCATCACGGTGGGGGGGGGGGGTCGTTTTTGCTCTCCCTGGGCTCCGGAGCCTTTCCTTGAGGCTCCGGGAGGACGAAAACGGCCTACCCAAGCTCCGGAGGCCCTGTGGAGGCTGGAAACAAACTTCCGGTAGGCCTGTTTTTCACCCTCCCCGAGCCTCCGCATGCGCCCTGCACTTACCTACATCTACAACGGGCTGCGTGGGGACTTCTGGGAGGGGTGGGGTGGGGTAGGTGGGGCCAGCCAGGAGTGGGATTTGGGGATTCTCCAAACTGCACAGAATCTTAGCTAGAGGTTCTCCCGAACCCCTGCGTACCCCCAGCAGTCCTCCCCTGCATATAGCATTTCCTTCGTAGAGATCAGATATTCGAACAACAAAATCCAGTGTATTTTCGGTAATGGGAGAGAGATTTTCAAAGCAAGCTTTCTTTGGAAACAATTTAAACTGGGATGGTTATAAATGGTTCATGTTTTTAAGGAAATAAAAGAGAGAGAAAGAGAGATGTCAGCTATTCAGACCTAACAGAAAACCAGATTTTTAGAGAATCCTGCTGAATCATGGCTTGTTCTGGATGAGATTTAAAGTGGTATACAACGTGTTTGACTCCTAGATGATGACCTCCAGATGCATGGGATTACAACTTCCATAGTTCCCAGCCATCCAGAGCAATCTTGAAAAAAAAAAGTCAGCATTCAGGAAGAAAGGCCTTTCATTTTCTAGATCAGGGGTGTCAAACTCAAGGCCCGGGGGCCAAATTTGGCCTGTGGGGTGTTTACAGTAGATCTGGCCCATGGGGCTACCTTGGAAACAGCAAAAATGGACCTCAGGAGGGCCGTGGGCAGCCGTTGCGAGCTCGATTTTCGCTGGCAGAACATTGCAGTAGGCTGTTGCAGCCGAAAACGGAGTTCAGGAGCCCATTTTCGCTGGCAGAGTGCTCGGACCAACAAAGGCTCCCCCAACATTAGTGATGTCAAGCTGGCCACATCCACCTTGGCTACACCTACCCCAGCCCCCCAAAGTCGAACACAACCCTGATGAAATCGAGTTTGACACCCCTGTCCTAGATCCTTCACCATTCCCTTAAAGCTACATTTTCTGCTTTGATTGTCAGAGATGAATAAATTTCACTATGATTTGTTAACCTCTACTTAGCAACTAGTATTATTGGTTTTAATATCCTGCTTAGGTCTTGGACAATTGAGTGTATGACACCCTTAAAAATGAAACCAGATCTTTTTCTTAATGGGTTTAATGGAAAAAAGAACTAGAGAAAAAATTTGGAACTTTGTTATTATATATGTTGACAGCAGCAAGACTATTGTATGCACAAAAACGGAAGGGCCCTTTGTTTCCTACTAGGGACAATGGTTCCATCTGAAATGTTGATTGCAATTCTCAGCTGGGTATGGAAAAAAAAAGAGGGATGCTCTTGTCTCTTTGTAGGAAAGCGATAACGTTGTCACATGATTTGAAGTGTTCCGATGATTTAATTCAGTACTTTAAACAAGGAAGTGGATTTACCTTGACCATCAGGATTTTTTTTCTAACTGGAAGCAATTGAGCAGAATTGAACAGAACAAAGTTGCCTCTCTTTTGTTGGAGCTGTTTAAACAGAGGCGGTAGAGCCATTTATTGGGATCAGTGGTGGGATTCAACTAATTTAACAACCGGTTCTCTGCCCTAATGACCGGCTGGGTGGGCGTGGCCATGGTGAGCATGGCCAGGGGGTGTGACAGGCAGAACTCGGCCTCCTGTACCCCCCTGGGAACAAAAATGGGCTGTGGGTGGGAGGGGGAACACGCCACACCTCCCGCACCCCGTTTTGGGCCTAGTAGGCCTCCCTGAAGCCTCCTAGGAGTGAAAATGGGCCATTGGGGGGTACACCCCCCGTGCCTCATTTTGGGCCTAGTAGGCCTCCCTTGCACTTACTTGGGAGCCAAAATGGGGCATGTGGGGACTCCTGAAAGGGGCGGGAAGGGAAGAGGCTACTCAGCGATCTAACTACTGGTTCACCCGAACTGGCCCAAACCGGCTGAATCCCACCACTGATCGGGATGCTGTACTAGAGAATACCTATACTGGGCAAGGGGTTAGACTAAAAGATCTCTACATTTCCTCCCAATCTGTTCATTTGGTTCTGGTTGTTTGATTTGGTGGTTTGATCCCATTACCATCAAATACCTTAACTCAGGGGGTCTCCAACCTTGGGAACTTTAAGATTCGTGGACTTCAACTCCCAGAATTCCTTAGCCAGCCATGGGGAGTTGAAGTCCAGGAGTTCCCAAGGTTGGACACTCCTGAGTTAACAGATTCCTTGCACACTTGGTCCTGTTAAGAAGTTGTCTGCTCTCAGCTACTGAAAGCTGAAACTCTGCTTGACTGCGGGGACTTAAACTAGAAAAAATGGTTTGTTTGCTGGAAGCTCTTGGCATTTAAATGCAGACATGAAGCTTTGCATGGGCTCTGAATGTCTCAGCAAGACCTTTGCACATCTTATAACCTAAAGCTTTCTTTAAGCATTCAAGATAAGAAAAAAGGAAATACAGTAGAGTTTGCAAACATTATTCTCCTTTGCTTTTTTTTTTTTTTTTTTTGTCTGTGAGCTGTGATATTAGCCTCTATCTGGAGCTGGTAAAAGGAGTTTCCATAATTTAATTGCTGAGTGTAGCATATTTGGATGTCCCCACTGAATTTCACTGTTTCAGTCAATCGGGGGCATTGGTAAATGAGCAATAAACATGTTGAAGGGTGAAATGAACGTTTTCACTTTCTCCATATTTTAGTCAAGCTTTGCCAATAGTTGTTTTTTGTTTACAAATATGCCGACTTTCTCTACTTAGGTTAATGGCTTATAGAAGCAAGAGAAATCCTAATGTGCTCATTAGCACAAATGTTTTAATTTATGGAACTGTGATGGGAGTGGGGTTGCAGGGTACTCCATGGATGGATAAGTTGTTTTAAAATTGAAGGCTGCAGTCAAATGGGATATACTGTACAGTATAATGTGTGTGTTTATTAAAATTTTAAAAGCAATTATAAGAGGACCAAAGTAGGACAGAGGAAACGAAAAAGAAAGAGAAATAGTTGGAAAAGCTAAAAGTGCAATAAAAGAAAAGAGAAGAAGCTTGGGGAAAAAAAAGAAAGATATAAAGAAAAATATAGAAGTTTGAAGACTTCTTAGATTCGTCCCAACTGTTATAAAACACAGATTAGATTTTTCAGATTAACAGAGTTGGAAGGGACCTTGTAGGTCATCTAGTCCAGCCCACTGTCCACGCAGGAGACCCTACACCATTTCTGACAAATGGCAGTCCAATCTCTTCTTGAAAGCCTCAGAAAGAAGGAAAGAAAAAAAAAGCAAAAATGCAGACAGAATAAAAAGAAATCTAAAACACCTTTTGATTTCCCTTGCATCAATTACACACACAATTGCAAAATTATCCCTTACTCCTATGATTTCAAAAGAAAGCTCACTGTTTCTTGTTATCCAGTTTTTTTCCACTAATCGTCAAAACCACAAATCCTAAGTGCCTTTCCCCCCCTGTTTCAGGCAAAAAAGTCTGCAAGGGATTTCCAGTCAGCCATAAATATAGATATTGTTTTTTCTATAATCAAAGAGGTTGATTTAGATTGCATAGATGTGTCCAAGTAGCTTTCTTGGCAATAGCAGGAAGTGGTTTGTCATGGCCTTGTCCGGAGATATATTTTTGATTTCCCGCATAGCTCTGCTATTCCCAAAGCAATTTCTTACTTAAAGGTCAAGGTAAAGGTTCCCCTTGCACATATATGCTAGTCGTTCCTGACTCTAGAGGGCAGTGCTCCTCTCTGTTTCAAAGCCGAAGAGCCAGAGCTGTCCGAAGATGTCTCTGTGGTCATGTGGCCAGCATGGCTAAACGCCAAAGGCGCACGGAACGCTGTTACCTTCCCACCAAAGGCGGTCCCTTTTTTTCTACTTGCATTTTTACCTGCTTTCGAACTGCTAGGTTGGCAGAAGCTGGGACAAGTAACGGGATATCACTCCGTTAAGCAGCACTAGGGATTCGAACTGCCGAACTGCTGACCTTTCTGATTGACAAGCTCAGCATCTTAGCCACTAAGCAATCGCGTCCCCCTATTTCCTACTTAGGAGCTATCTAGACCCAACAGTAGTTTTCAAGCTCCGAGGTTGCAACAGTTGTGTCTCTTCCCAAGAACCTTCCCTCCCCACCCGACGTCTGTTTCATGGTTTGAGTTCACATATCATGTAAAGCCATCGTGTAGGGTTTTTTATTTGTTTTTTTTGCTGAAGGTATCAATTGAGCATGGCCATGTAGTTTATTCAATAAACTATGGATATGCAAACTATTCTTTGGCTAATGCATTTGGAGATATAATAACTAATTCAATGGAGTTTATCCATTTTGGTTTCTATAGGATTGCACTCCTTGGCTGTACATCTGTATTTGCTTAAAGGTAAAGGTTCCCCTCGCACATATGTGCTAGTCATTCCCGACTCTAGGGGGCGGTGCTCATCTCCGTTTCGAAGCCGAAGAGCCAGCGCTGTCCGAAGACGTCTCCATGGTCATGTGGCCGGCATGACTAGACGCCAAAGGCGTACGGAACGCTGTTACCTTCCCACCAAAGGTGGCTCCTATTTTTCTACTTGCATTTTTTACGTTCTTTCAAACTGCTAGGTTGGCAGAAGCTGGGACAAGTAACGGGAGCTCACCCTGTTACACGGCACTAGGGATTTGAACGGCTGAACTGCTGACTTTTCGATCGACATGCTCAGCGTCTTAGCCACTGAGCCACCGCATCCCTTGTCTGTATTTGCTTGCCCGAGCATAAATCCAAGTAAATCCATTCATTGGATTGCACCGTTGGACCATTAACTCTCCAGATTGTTTTAAACACGTTGAGGCAACATGCTTAACCTTGGCCAACCCAGAACTCGTGTTCTTGAATGAATGCATCTCTTTGAGTTTTGTTTAAGGTGAGCATAAGAAGTTCTTTCAGTTGTGAAATTCAGCACCCAACGTCCTCACCAGAACTTGGAATTCTTTCTTTTGTGGTTTAACAGTTGTCATATTTGAAACCTCTTTCTTGTTTTCCACACCTGGTCCACTGGTTTTCAGTTTTGTAAATGTTCAATTCAGCGTGACTTGTGATTCAAACCAAGTAGTGATAGAAATCACAGTAAAAGCACCAAAGAACATGGTCATGTTCACCAACATTTGAAAAAAATTCTAACTTATCCCATAGAGAATTCAGTTTAGGGCCAGTTTGTGTGTCTCTGAAGACAGGTTTCCTATCGTAGGTATTCAAACAATAGAAATCAGTAAAAAATTGAAAAGTCAGGACATATGACAGAAGAATAGAGGAAAAAAACCTTCAGATGTTCAGGTTGGAGAAGTGAAACTTGTTGACTTCAGATACCTGCAAGTTATCCAGAGAAGACAAGAGTTCTGTGCAAACAGCAGGATAAAAACTAATGAGTGGAACTATAAAGAAAGCAGCAGTTGTGGAGGTGAGATTGGTAGGAATTGTAAATTAACAAGTTTGTTGAATACCATTGTTGGGGATGACCACTATCAAATTCATTACTGCATTGGAAATAATCTATCATTATTTCTCTAAAAGCATGGTGAATTAATTTGTGGGAGTATGTATTGGTGTATGGTTGTGAAATTTGGACCATAAGAAAGGCTGAGTGTCAAAGAATTGAGGCCTTTGAACTATGGTGCTGGAGAAGACTCCTGTGAGTCCCTTGGACTGCAAGGCGATCAAACCAGTCAGTCCTAGAGGAGATCAACCCTGACTGCCCTTTAGAAGGCCAGATCCTGAAGATGAAACTCAAATACTTTGGCCACCTAATGAGAAGGAAGGACTCCCTGGAGAAGAGCCTAATGCTGGGAAAGATTGAGGGCAAAAGAAGAAGGGGACGGCAGAGAACGAGATGGCTGGATGGAGTCACTGAAGCAGTAGGCGTGAGCTTAAATGGACTCCAGAGGATGGTAGAGGACAGGAAAGCCTGAAGGAACATTGTCCATGGGATCGCGATGGGTCGGACACGACTTCACAACTAACAACAACAATGTATTGATGTCAAAAATATCTTTATCTTTGAAAAACAAATTTGATATAGCATTCTGCTTAACTTGGAAACCATTTGCAGATTATAATTCTTTAGAGAATTCTGTTGAAGAGCCACTTTGGACTAGTGATTAAGGTACCAGGTAAGAATGGGGGAGAATGTGAGTTCTAGTCCCGCCTTAGCCATGAAAGCCAGCTTGGTGATCTTCATCCAGTGGCTTGCTCTCTGTCAGCCCAATTCATCTTCCAAGGTTGTTGTTGTGGGGAAAATAGGAGGAGGAACGTATGTTGAGTTATTTGTAATAATAAAGGTGGAAGATAGATAGATAGATGATAGATAGATAGATAGGTAGATAGATAGAAGATAGTAGATAGATAGATGATAGATAGATAGAAGATAGGCAGTAGATAGATGATAGATAGATAGATAGATAGATAGATAGATAGATAGATAGATAAATAGAAGATAGACAGTAGATAGATAGAAGATAGGCAGTAGATAGATACTGTAGATGATAGATAGATAGATAGATAGATAGATAGATAGATAGATAGAAGATAGTAGATAGATGATAGATAGATAGAAGATAGGCAGTAGATAGATGATAGATAGATAGATAGATAGATAGATAAATAGAAGATAGACAGTAGATAGATAGAAGATAGGCAGTAGATAGATACTGTAGATGATAGATAGATAGATAGATAGATAGATAGATAGATAGATAGATAGATAGATGATAGATAAATGATAGATAGATAAATAGATAGAAGATAGAAGATAGGCAGATAGATGATAGATAGATAAATGATAGATAGATAGAAGATAGAAGATAGATAGATAGATAGATAGATAGATAGATAGATAGATAGATAGAATATATATAGAGAGAGAGGGTGGGGAGAGAGAGAGATCTACATATGGCCTTGTGCTGCATCTGAAGTTTGGGTTACCCAGCATAATCCAACTGTGGACTGAGAGAGTTCCTCAGGGACCTTCTGTGTCTGAAAATGGACTAAAACCAGGGTCTCCCTGTTGCTAATCCAGCTCCTTCACCACTACATTACATTGGCTGTCTTCAATGCTCATGAAATTGGAGACAGTTGATCTACTGTAATTTGAAAATGAAATTGGACCATAGAGTCGTAGTCTACCACCCTCTATCTCCATACAGGAGCTAAATGAACAAGGTTTATTTTTTTTTTCTTGGTTGGATCTGAAAGCACAATACTGAGCGCACATGCTGATAGATTCCATTAAACGGTTCCTTTTTAAACCAAAAGGAAGGTGAGTGTCTTATGCTCCCTCCTGTGAAAACATTGGGGCTGCTTTCCAAGGCTAGCAATTAAATCACAATCCTTAAATAAACAGAGATGCTGAACTCTCGGCCACTCCACTCTCTCCATCCTTCCGCCCCCCCACCCCAAACTTAAATGGAACATATTGATCAAAAGTGCTTCTCGTAACCCTTCCCTGCTGCAAATAATGATGTTTTCTCTTAGGCAGTTGCTAAATGTCATTATAGAAGAAAATCTGCACAACTCATAACTTTGGGATTGCATCTCTCTCTCTCTCTTTCTCTCCCTCTCCCCCCTGTCTCCCTCTCTTCCTCCCTCTCCCTCTCTCCTCTCTCCCTCTCTCTCCTTTCTCTCTCTCCCTCCTCTCTCCATTCTCTCTCCCCCTCCCTCCCTTTCTCTCCCCCTCTCCCCCCTCTCTCCCTCTCTCTCTTCTCTCTCTCCCTCCGCCCTCTCTCCCTCTCCCTTCCTCTTTCTCTCCTTCCTTCCTTCCCTCCCTCCCTGAATGAGAGAGAGAAAAAGAAAAGAAGAGGCTACATATCATCCTGAGCTATGGTTGTTGAATAAGCAGCAATTAACCAAATCCACACAACATGCCAAGACATAAATAATGGTTTGCAAATTTAGGTGGCTAGGTTGAAACAACATGTCAAGACAGAATTAAAGACTGACACGAAGGCTTCACTAAATGTGGGAATCCAGCTGGGAGAGAGAATGAATAAACGAGAGAGAAAATCAGAAATGAACATCCCAGAGGGTGGAAGCTTCAGTTAAGAGCTGTGATGGTGTCATGGGACCCACATTATATCTTCATTCTTCTATGTGGGCCAAGTGCAAATGATGGCAGACAAATCTTATACATTTGGTAAATGTCATAAATCTTTCCCCAGCTGTGAGTGTATGGCACACTGCATGCCTATCTGATATTTGGCTGGGTTCTCAGAGCTCGTAATTTTCAATTTGAGGACAGCTCCTTGGTTCTTGATTGGCTTCTAGGTTGAGTTCAAAGTGTATATTTTTAGTTGGTCTAGAAGATATTTATACATTCTCCTTCAAGACAAAACAGCACTTTCCCAAACTGGCTCTAAAAGGGAGTTAGAGTATAATACTGTAGAGGCATGGCAAATGGATACGAAATATGACAAACTGTGGCTTTGAAAAAAAAAATCACATTGTCCAAGAGCCGTTGGCTGTTATCTTTCCTGCACTTAGTCCTCATGTGCTTCCTGCATTCATACATAGTACCAAGATGTGGGCTTGTTTGATTTTGACTTAGAACATTGTAGCCAAGTCCAGCCATTGCAGTTTGTAAATCATGTAAATCATATGATCTACTTCTGTCTTACTATCGCAGCACCATTGAGAGTGTCCTGACATAGAGCATTCTTGCACAGTATGGGAGCAGCTCTGTAGCGGACAAAAAAGCTCTACAGAGAATCATTAAAACTGCCCAGAATATCATCGGGCTCCAGCTACCAGCCCTGGACAACATCTTCGCATCTCGCTGTTTGAGGAAGTTGCATAACATTCTCAGAGACTCTTCCCATCTTGCTTACAATCCTTTTGGACTGTTGCCTTCTGGCAGAAGATACAGAACAATTAAAACTCAGACCACACGTCTTCTGAATAGTTTTTATCCCAGAGCTATAATTGCACTCAACAATGAACTAAAAGGCCACCACCAGTGAGCGGTTGGACAGCATTACTTGGTCTGCTGTGTGGATGTTTGGGTGGTTCAGGGGCGGGGAATTTGTGGTGGGTGGGGTGTGTGTTTGGGGATTGTTATGTGTGTTGGACCTGGTCTTTGGGTGTTATGTGAATTTCATTGTATGGGTATACTGTGTATATATGTACAATGACAATAAAGTTATAATAATAATACTTTAAGATTATGCGTGAAAGCCTTTATTATTTTGTGATGTAATACTTGCTTAGTTTTGGTGAATACTGTATTTTTTGGAGTATAAGACGCTCCGGACTATAAGACGCACCTACCTTTTTTGGGGAGGAAAACAAGAAAAAAAAAATCTGCCTCTGCCTCTGGCTCCCAGCAATTTGCTTTCTTGTAGCAAACAGCAAACAGCAAACAGTGGAGGCCGAAAATGGGGTGGCAATAGGCAATAGCAATCCCTGCAGCCTGAAATACTGTAGCTGATAGTCGGGAGGCCGATCCAACCGACAATCAGCTGCTTGTGCTAATCAGGCTGTGCTGAAGCTGAAACTGAAATGGGCTGTTTGCTGGGAGGAGGCAAATTGCTGGGAGGCAGAGGCCAAAGGGTGGGGGCCGGCAGGTGGGCAGGGCTACATTCTGTGTATAAGATGCACCCAAATTTTCATCCTCTTGTAGAATAAGAATAAGAATAATTTTATTTCTATACCGCCCTTCTCCCGAAGGACTCAGGGCGGTGTACAGCCTATTAAAAGCACAAGACAAACATCAATTAAAATAATTTAAAATTGTTAAATAATTCAGCTCAATTTAAAACCCCAGAAATTTAAAACACCCAATTTAAAATTATTATGTTGATAGCCCGGCCTGGCGGAACAACAGGGTCTTGAGTGCACAGCGAAATACCCGGAGGTCGGAGATCTTACGCACTTCCGGGGGCAGTTCATTCCACAGGGCTGGGGCTCCCACAGAGAAGGCCCTCCCCCTGGGCGTCGCCAGCCGACATAACTTGGCTGATGGCACCCTGAGGAGACCCTCTCTGTGGGAGCGAACTGGCCGGTGGGAGGCTATTGGTGGCAGAAGTCGGTCTTGAAGGTACCTGGGTCCTATGCCATGGAGCGCTTTAAAGGTGGTGACCAACACCTTGAATCGCACCCGGAAGTCCACTGGGAGCCAGTGCAGCTCACGCAGGATGGGTGTCACGTGAGCACAACGAGTTGCGCCCGCGCGGCCGCATTGTAGGGGGAAAAATATGGTATAGGTCTGCAATACTGTGACACTGAAACATAACTACCCCCCCCCCGCCCCCGCCCCCCACACCTCCAGCCCTCATGCATTCTGCCTCTTCATTTACACAACCCTGGACTGGAGGGAGCTCCATTCAGTCAGCCGCAGTGAGGAGAGTTGTTTCTCAGATCTGTGCCCAGGAGGCATCATTTATGCGGCCATTTAAATTCACAGATTGCCCATTATGAACAGTAATGGTTCCTGTCAGATGAGCCTTTAGTAAATTGGACTGGAAAGGTCAGCGCTTTGAAACCTTCCTGCCCATGGCTAGATCAGCCACCAGTTCTACTGGTCCCTTGGGGCATAATCCCAGGAAATGGTTTATCTCCATAATAGCTTTTGCTCTCCTAGCTTGTTTATTCTGTAGGATAACATTTAATTAAACTCATCAAAGAGAACGGTCGCTGAACAAGCCGTCTTAGCTCAATTCCTTATTAACGTGGAGGGCCCAAAAGTTGCTGGCGAAGAACCCGCCTTTCCTGTATTAGTGCTGCACACTCCGTGCTTATCGCTGAAATTCACATTCATGACGTTCAGATCCTCTGCAATTTCTCCAATCAAGTCTCGTGACCTCGCTTGTTTGAACAGATGGATCGGCACGCACAAATTCCAAATGAATCCACATTAGGCTTACGATCTATGCTGGGGAGGAGCTTTTAAAGCTGTTCATTGAATTGCAAACTACCGTCACATGTTTTAAGGGTTGGGACCCACTTGCATATAGCATTGTTCAAGAAGAATAAAAAAAATACAGGTAGGGGAGCTTGAATTCGATCCAAAGTTTTCGGTAGACATTTTAGGCCTTCGGTCCATCCACCCAGTACCAATACAGAGAGAACTGTCAGGCTAATCTTACTTTGCACATCCTAATCGTTGATTGATAATTTCTGGTTCCTTAAGTATTAGGGATTTCATTTGATGAAGATCTGATGTGAAGGTTTGATTTGAAGATTGGATGCAATCATGAGTCAGTGGAATAACCACTTCAATAACCAAATCCTCAAACTGAAGGGTTAAATCAGCTCAGTGCATTGAATGGACTTGAAATATTTGAATTGATTTAGCAATTCAAGCGAACTTCTATGTGTATACGGTTCTTATCAAATCCATCTAATTCAGCTCTCGAGCTGATCATTTGAAGTCATTCAAATCAGCTTGTCCAATCAAACCGATGATTGATCTTGGATCTTAGATGATTCAGTTACTCATAGACGTCATGGGCTGACAAGGAATTGAGAGCAGACGTTGCTTCATTCTCAATCAATCCCTTGATCCAGGAGACTCACCATGATACCTGTGAGCCTGTGAACTCTACAGAAATCTTTAGAGGGGCCTCTCAGTCCCTTTGCCTGACCAGATGCCTACATTTTCAAGATGATTTTAGAAAAATAAAAAAATAAAAAAAGATTGAGAAATGGATGTGCTACAAAACAAAGCATTATCTCAGAATGCTCCTTGGCCCCATAGAGACTTCTATAGGTACTTCTGGAAAATAAAAATGGTAAGCATCTGTCAACTTAAGATCTATGCTGGGGACGAGCGCAAAACAGTTCATTGAATTGCAAACTACAGTAACACCAGTGGTGGAATTCAGCCGGCTCTGGCCGGTTTGGGAGAACCAGTAATTAAATTGCTGGCTGGCCCCTCCCCTCCCCTTCCAGGAATCCCCATGCACCCCATTTTGGCTCCCAGGTAAGTGCAGGGAGACCTACTAGGCCCAAAATGGGGCGCGGGGGATGCAGTGCACCTCCTACGGCCAGTTTTCACTCCCAGGAGGCTGCAGGAAGGCCTCCTAGGCCCAAAACAGGGTGTGGCCTGTGTGTGATGCGGTCCCCCCGTGGCCCATTTTTGCTCCCTGGAGGGTGCAGGAGGCCGAGTGTTGCCTGTCACCCCCCTGGCCATGCCCACCATGGCCACGCCCACCCAGCCGGTCATTAGGGCAGAGAACTGGTTGTTAAATTATTTGAGTCCCAGCACTGAGTATCACATTTTAAGAGTTGCCACCCACTTGCATATAGCATTGTTCAAGAAGAATAAAAAGTACAGGGGAGGAAGCTTTCAAAATGGGTTCATCTGAAAAGAGAACGCAGACTCATCGTGTCCCCATCTGGGACAAGTGAGTGATAGTATGATGCATGTAGATATTGCTCTCCCTGCTCCTCCCCACTCCCACCCTTCCAGATACAATTGCAGTTAAACATTCTGAGTTGCCACAGAGGAAATGGCAGGGAATAACATTACCAGTTTGTTTGCCAGTTCTGATGTTTCTTTTTTCTGTCTCAGTACATTTTGGTTAATGGAGTCATTGATTATATGCCTCTGAGTCAAGAAGCTAAAAGGAATGTCTTATTTGGGAAAAACCCACCACCAGATCTTCCTTCCTTCCTTCCTTCCTTCCTTCCTTCCTTCCTTCCTTCCTTCCTTCCTTCCTGTAGTGAAATCCAAATTTTTTTTCTACTGGTTCTGTGGGCATGGCTTGGTGGGTGTGGTGTGGCTTGGTGGACATGACAGGGGAAGGATATTGCAAAATCCTCATTCCCTCCCCACTTCTGGGGGAAGGATATTGCAAAATCTCCATTCCCACCCCATTCTGGGGCCAGCCAGAGGTGGTATTTGCCGGTTCTCCGAACTACTCAAAATTTCCGCTACCGGTTCTCCAGAACCTGCCAGAACCTGCTGGATTTCACCCCTCCTTCCTTCCTTCCTTCCTTCCTTCCTTCCTTCCTTCCTTCCTTCCTTCCTTCCTTCCTTCCTTCCCTCCCTCTCCCTCCCTCCCTCCCTCCCTCCCTCTCCCTCCCTCCCTCCCTCCCTCCCTCCTTCCTTCCTTCCTTCCTTCCTTCCTTCCTTCCTTCCTTCCTTCCTTCCTTCCTTCCTTCCTTCCTCCCCTGCCCAAATTTTGCACCGCAAAGAGCTGTTTCTCCCTGAATCCTTTTTATCAGTATGTTCTTGAAAAGCATATGCTCAGAAATTGCTTTTGAGTTAACGATTGGAAAGATCAGGGTCTTTTGCACAGCCATGGCGATGGCAGCAACGGGGGCCACTTGTTGTTTCCTGCTGAACCTTCAGTCTTTGCTTTCTGTGGACACTTCTTCTCCATCTTGGTCGTCTTCCAGTGAGAGGAATAAGAATATGAGTGAATCGGCGACCGTGCTCTCCAAGGGTTTTGCCGAGCTTCTCAAACAGCTCATTGTATCTGTTAATCAAGTGGGAGGGTGTCGAGTTTGGTTTTCATCAAAGATTTGTTTGTTCCTGGGGGAGGGGGTAAATAATCTCTTGCTCAGCAGAGACGTAAATGCCAGATGGCGGTAATATTACACGGGTGGGCAGCGTGAACAATCATGCAAACTGTTCCGCGGTGCTACCGAACTCCTTGTTCTGCCTAGGTGTAAATTTTAAAAAATCTTTTGCTGGAAAGAAAGAAGGAGGGAAGAAAGAAAGAAAGAGAGAAAGAAAATGAGAGAAAGGAAGGAAGGAGTAAGGTAAGAAAGAGAAAGAGAGAGAGAAAGAAAGAAAGAAGAAAAAGAAGGAAGGAAGGAAGAAAGAAAGAAAGAGAAAGTGAGAGAAAGAAAGAAAGAAAGAAAGAAGAAAAGGAAGGAAGGAAGAAGGAAAGAAAGAAAAAAGGAAGGAAGGAAGGAAGGAAGAAGGAAGGAAGAAGGAAAGAAAGAAAGGAAGGAAGGAGGAAAGAGGAAGGAAGGATGAAGGAAGAAAGGAAGGAAGGAAGAAAGAAAGAAAGAAAAAGAAAAGAAAGAAAAAAACAGAAAAAGAAAAAGGGGCAAAGTAACATTCTGGTGGGCAAAACACAAGCTGCTGGCATTTTGAGAGACATTTTCTGGCCCCATAAAGTCTCTATAAATACTTTAATTGGAAAAAATCGAGGGTGGAAGATAGAAGCCTAGGGCATTGTTCATGCCTCAAAAAGCCAAAGGAAGTTGAGTTAAGTCTGCAGCATCATTTCAGAATGAGGGATTTAAGCAAGGAACAACTGGCAAATGAGTCTTTAGCAACTGGCCAAACTCACAATGGCAGCTGTTTTGTGAATATTCAAGCCTGCCTCACAGGGGGATGTCTCCTCTATTGCCAGCGAAGTTAATTGAAATAACTTGCTCCCTGCTTTTGTTTTTGTTTTTTTTGTTTTTTTTTAAAAATCCAAATTTAAGGCAGCAAATAATTTTTTTTAAAAAAAGCCGTTTAATTATTCCTTGCTAGCAAAAAAACAACAACAGGCTAGCGGTTTCGGGCGATAGCATGCCTGCACTCTGTCAGTAATTGGCAATTATCAGCAGAAAACAAGCTGGATGGGATGCTGACCTGCTTTTCGCCCCCAAGCAAAAAAGGAATCCTTTTGCAGCATGTGAGCATGCCCAGTGATGGCGTTGTGCAAACCCCGCCCTGCAGTGACATCATGATGCAGGTATCTGGTACAGTAGGCAAACGAAGGGCTTGAGCAGTGATACTATTGCAGGATGTGGCTTGTCATACCTCGTCTTACTTGGGGCAGACACTTCTGGTCCCTCGGCAGACATTTTGTGAAGCAACACTTTCTTAATATGGTCCGTCCCAGTGGTGAAATCCAAATTTTTTTTACTACTGGTTCTGTGGGTGTGTCTTGGTGGGCGTGGTGTGGCTTGGTGGGCGTGGCAGGGGAAGGATACTGCAAAATCCCCATTCCCACCCCACTCCTGGGGGAAGGATATTGCAAAATCCCCATTCCCACCCCACTCCTGGGGGAAGGATACTGCAAAATCTGCATTCCCACCCCACTCATGGGGGAAGGATATTGCAAAATCCCCATTCCCTCCCCACTCCTGGGGGAAGGATACTGTAAAATCTCCATTCCCACCCCACTCCTGGGGAAAGGGTACTGCAAAATCCCCATTCCCACCCCACTCCTGGGGAAAGGGTACTGCAAAATCCCCATTCCCACCCCACTCCTGGGGGAAGGATACTGCAAAATCTCCATTCCCACCCCACTCCTGGGGGAAGGGTATTGCAAAATCTCCATTCCCACCCCACTCTGGGGCCAGCCAGAGGTGGTATTTGCCGGTTCTCCGAACTATTCAAAATTTCCGCTACCGGTTCTCCAGAACCTATCAGAACCTGCTGTATTTCACCCCTGGTCCATCCACTTAAAAAATGATTGCCCATCTCATATACTTTCCTGGAATAGAATTATGGGCCCTTAGCTGTTAAATGCAGGCCAGAGAAGGACAGGAGCTCAAGACGGAGATTTCCTAGCAATTTTAAAAAATCCCAGCCAACCTTAGGAACAGCAGTGGCACCAACACCCATCATAGAGATGTCCATTTCACTGCCTGTGACGAAAAAGAAGAAGAAGCTGTTTTGGCTACTTGAGGACTAGTAGAAGGATAGAACTATAGATCTAACACGGTGCTTTTCTGAGACATAAAGATTATGTTACCAATGGGTAATTGACTACCTACAACCTTGTTTCTCAACTTCAGCACCTTTCAGATGTATGGACTTCAACTCCCAGAATTCCCCATCCAGCATACTGCCTGGAGAATTCTGGGAGTTGAAGTCCACATATCTTAAAATTGCTGACGTTGACTGATATATGCAGAGGTGGTATTCAGCCGGTTTGCCCAAACCGGTAGCGGAAATCGCAGGTGGCCCCTTCCACCCAGCCTGGCTGTATACCATCCTATTTAGGCACGTTTTTGAGGCCGGGTGCATGCATGGAAGGCGCACATGCCAGAAAAGCACACACACAGAAGGCTGGGTGCATGCGTGGACGGGTGCGCTCACATTTGCGAATTGGTAGGGAAAGTAAGTGAATATCATCCCTGGATATACGATATACCCAATTATATGATATACACAAGTTTGATCCCTGGCCTGGGAATGTTTTTTTGTCCCCTCTGTTTGGGACTTTGGGGATTCACTCCTCTGTGGACATGGCTTGAAGCGGCACAAAAACCACTTCTTTTGATTCTTCCCATCTACTTTTTTCCCCAAGACTGATTCATTTAGGAGCTTAAGGATCACCTTGTCACTGGAACTATTGAGACTGATTAGCTGTTACTTTCTGCAGAGCTCTGAAATTTGCTTACATGTGCCCTTTTGACTGATCCGCTGAGGACGTTCAAGTACATTATACCTTTTGCTTAGAGATGCCATTACTGTTGGATCAGGAGCAAAAATGAAGGATTGTGTGTGTGCAGTGAGTTTCCACCATCACCACTGTGATTGATTTCCTTCTGCATAGTCTTACTCAATCTGTCTCCAGTCCAGGGTTGATGGATGGGGCTTCTTGAAGCACCGATTCCTGAAAGGACAATGTTACCAGCTCATTTTAGCTAGTAAAAGAGGGAAACAGAGGATTCTTGCCATGATTCCTGGTCTCTGTTTAAGCCAGCCTCTCTCTATGTGTTGAAGCTGGCTGCCATGAATATTTGGCTTCACAGAATGACTTTTTTTAAAATTTGATTTATATGCCACCGTTCTCTGGAGACTCAGGGTGGCTTACAATGCGTTAAGCAATAGCCTTCATACTTTTGTATATTTATACAAAGTCAGCTTATTGCCCCCACAACTGGGTCCTCAATTTACCTACCTTAGAAAGGATGGAAGGCTGAGTCAACCTTGAGCCTGGGGAGATTCGAACTTGCAGTAATTGCAGGCAGCTGAATGTTAATAACAGGCTATTAGTCTGCTGCGCCACCAGACTTGAGCTGGGAATAACCTTTCCTTCTGATGACTTTGTCCCAAGCCTGGTCCAAGGTAGTTTTCTGTCTGAGAATAGAATAGAATTTCATTGGCCAAGTGTGATTGGACACACAAGGAACTTGTCTTGGTGCATACACTCTCAGTGAACATAAAAGAAAAGATATGTTCATCAAGAATCATAAGGTACAACACTTAATGATAGTCATAGGGTTCAAATAAGCAATCAAATCGTACTAGAAAACAGTCAATTTAAATCGTAAGCATACCAGCAACAAAGTTACAGTCATACAGTCATTAGTGGGAGGAGATGGGTGATAGGAACAATGAGAAGATTAATAGTAGTGTAGACTTAGTAACTAGTTTGACAGTGTTGAGGGAATTATTTGTTTAGCAGAGTGATGGCGTTTGGGAAAAAACTGTCCTTGTGTCTACCGTGTTTCCCCGAAAATAAGACCCTGTCCTATATTTTTTTTGAACCCCAAAATAAGCGCTTGGCCTTATTTTCGGGGAGGTCTTATTATTTTGGGGCGGATGGAGCAAGATGGGGTTCCTCTTGCCATCTTACCTGATTTCTAGCTCTATTTTTAAATATTTTTGGGGAGGGCTTATTTTTTGGGGGAGGCTTATTTTAGTGCATGAGCTCAAAAGCCCGATTGGGCTTATAATCAGGGGATGTCTTATTTTCAGGGAAACAGGGTAGCTGTTCTGGTGTGCAGTGCTTTACAGCGTCGTTTTGAGGGTAGGAGTTTATGTCCAGGATGTGTGGTGGAACAGCTAAGAAACCATATTCTCCCGTTCAGTAACATCTACAGTTGGCCATGTTATTTGGGCAAGGGAGATAGGAAGGGTCCCCCAATACCATTCCTTACCCCTTGCGGTTGAAACACAATACAGTAACGACAGTGGTAGATGCCCAGTTTTGCTTCCACGGAATTTCCTCATGAAGACTTCCTCAAAAGACGTGATTTTGAGAGTTGAAAGCACCAAGGAAATACCTTATTCAACTCTCATCGCACATTCTCAGATGAGAATGTTGGACCCAGATATCAATGGCAGTTTAATTTCCTCTTGCCATCCCAAGAAGGAGGAGAACGTCAAACCCTTTATTTTGGATATAGAGATGCAAGCTTGAAAAACACAGGTGAAAGGATGTGGTGAAAGACAAGCTTGCTAAGAGCCAAGAGACGGATTTCTTGGACTGGTGCCATGGCATTTAGGGGAGAAAGGAAGCAGACAAGAGTTTTCCAGTCACTTCTCTATTACATTCATTACAGTTCATCTTGGACATAATCCAGATGCTTGGAGGAGGGGTCGCTCCGGAGAACAGCTTGAAGTGTTGCCACATGTGGTTCAGCAGGTCTGGAAGGGTATATGTGCCTGTGTACCTTCATAGACCAGCATGTGATGAATCTGAGACTCACCGTTTCTGAAGAATTACAGCCAGGTTTATTAGGAATATTCACGAGAACGTACACCAAAGAAGTAAAATATCTGATTCTACACATCATAACAGCTGCTCGAATAACATATGCACAACATTGGAAGCAGGAAAATACTCCAACGGATGAAGAAGTGATAGAATTTTTTTTAGAATGTGCCAAGATGGACAAATTAACAAAAGAAATTAAAGAAAAGGAAGAGACAGACTATTATATAATTTGGAATAAATGGTATGAATGGCTTGGGACTAGAAATAGAGAATAATAAATACAAGGGAACTTCTAAAAATGTAAAACATGTGTATAATAAATATATAGAAATGTATAAAAATAAGGCTATTAGTGTTAGAAAATGCAATGTAACCAAAGAAAAAGGGACAATGAAGAAAAAGAAATAATAAGAGAGATACGAGGGGAAAGATACAAAACGGAAAGAAGACCATTAAGAAACATTGTTTAAAAAAGAGGATATATTTATATGTTGTATGTTATGTGTTTGTCATATTGTGTTATAATAAAATATTAAAAATTAAAAAAAAAGAATTACAGGCAGGGGTGTTATCCCTTACGGAAAATGAAGAGAAGACATTAGACAGCTCTTCAATTCATTTAAAGATCTCAAAAATGCTGAGCCTAATGCAGAGAGTATTTGTTCTCTGGGTGGTTTTCTCCCATTAGTAATGTTAAGATTTCTTGAAGACCTTGTGATCCTACTCACATCCTGTAGGTCAATGTTTCTTAAAAGTGCATCTTAAAAGTTCTCAAGGTTGAGAAATACTGCTGTAGGCTAATAATTTATTTATTTTATTTACAAATTCATATGGCCATCCAGCTCACACACAGTGACTCTGGGCATCTTACAACATTAAATAAAAGCTTGGGATTGTTTTCTATGGCAGCTGTATGCTGGAGGGTACCCTTGTTCCTCACATCCATAGGAAGGGCACCCAGAAACAACGTCAAAGTATTTTATTCTTAATTCTTCTTCTTATTATTATTAATTAGACTTCTATACCGCTTCATAGTGCTTTACAACCCTCTCTAAGCGGTTTACAAAGTTAGCATATAGCATATTGCATTAGCATTAGCATATTGCCCCCCAACAATTTGGGTCCTCATTTTACCCACCTCGGAAGGCTGAGTCAACCTTGAGCCGGTGAGATTTGATCTGCTGATCTGCTGAACTAGCAGTCAGCTGAAGTAGCTGTAGTACTGCACTCTAACCACTGCGCCACCTCGGTTCTGTTAATTAATTAAACTCTAGGAGCACAGTATATCGCCTAGCAACATTCACACATGACCCTCACTGGGGTTGGTCAGAATTTCTACAATTTTTGTTTTAATTGTAGAAGAAACAGCACCAGAGAATGGCAGTAAGGATGGTGCATGCTTTAGCCTAGCATATGGACTTCAACTGGACCGTAAGAAGAAGAATATGGAAAGAGATTGTGCAAAGGCTTGGCCAGATAGAACTACTCTGGGTTAAATGCCATTGATCCTGCATGGAGTAACAGCTCAAAAGGAAGGGTTAAAAAAAAAGGCAAATGGTGAATGTGGTGTTGTGTTGTATTGTGATGCAAGGCCTGCCTCCTTTCGCATATGTGCCACATCTGGCATCTTGTGTGGTTTTTTTTGTTTTTTTTTGATCCCCCTGTGGATGCCTGCCAGAGCATGTGATATCACAACTTTCTTTCATCCCGATGGCATCATTATGGTTAGGAATAGATTGCAATGTTTGTAGCTCAGACCTGTTGCTCGCAATTTGGGATTGTTCACAGCTGCATTCTTTGCTGGGTTTCCGCTTTAAAGAGGAAAATATTAGATCCGGGCATGTAACTCGGTGTTGTAGATCTGGAAAGGTACATTTTCATGGAGCTTCCTTATTCCAGGGCCAGTTGAGCCAAGTCGTTTAAAATGGCAGGGCCTTTGGCTCGATTTAGGCTTCATACGAATCCATACTTTTCAAAATCCTGGTTTACTGACTAAGCTACAGTTGGTTAGGCACGGATATTGCGGTGTCACAACAGCTTACAAAACATCATGGCAGGGGTTGCTCAACATTGTAAGCAAAGGCAAACAAGTTACATTACAGCTTGGAGCAATGTGTGAGCTCAGCTGTACGAGAGGATCAACTTCCAATCCCTGGTTGTCTGCCCAAATGCTCCGATGACAGCAATAATTCAAAGAACCAGTGACTTTAGCATCAGAATTAGCCAGAGTTTGGTGAAGCCGGTTGGGAGCTCCTTTTTCAAGACAAGACCTTTGCATTAATATCATTACCCGTTAGTGTCTGCTTGCAATGTGGACTGCAAATAACTTTTTGGTTTTTAAAACCTGGGGTTCTTTTGAACTAGAGATCGATGGCCAAATGCATTCTCAGTGATGTCTATGGAGTCTATTCTCAGCCATCCAGGTCATGGTTGTCCCAAAGGTGCTTTTTTTCCATCAGGACTGGATTCAGCAGTAGTCCATTTGCATTTAAAAGACAAAGGCCACTCTTTTAAAGATAGCAAAGTCTATATTTTGGACAGAGAGGAGCTCTGGTTTGAAAGAGGGATCAAAGAGGCCATCTGTGTCAAAATTGAACAGCCCTCTCTCAACAGAGGGGGCGAGATACAATATTATCTACCTATGTTTCCCCAAAAATAAGACCAGGTCTTTTGCTCCAAAAAATGTACTAGGGCTTATTTCCCAGTTAGGTCTTATTTTTGGAGAAATACGGTAACTAAAATGTGCCCGTCTGGCTGACGATCTTAACTGGGGCTTATTTTTGGGGAAGGACTTATATTATGAGCATCCGGAAAAATCATGCTAGGGCTTATTTTCTGGTTGGGTCTTATTTTTGGTGAAATATGGTATCTCCAATCTACTACACAGTCCTTTCAAAAGTTCAAGAAGGCTTCACACCCATTTGCACTATTCAGGTGACCCTGACGACTTAGATAAATCTCCAGGTGGCCTCAATGACCCGCTAAAATAATGCAAATGACCAGCTGTCTCCCAAGGAATATAAATCCTTCCATCTCCAACCATCCAGTTACAGCTGAAGAAACTTCTTGGATGAGAAGCGAAACATCTTCAAAGAAAAACCAGAAAATCCAGTTGTCTCTTGAAACATGCACCTTTGGGACATTCTCAGTTATGGAAGCACACAAGAGGGCCAACCGAGCCAATTCTGACGGAATAGGAAGGATAGCTATAGTCTCCAGATTGTATTTCTGGAGGAAAAGCAGGGTATGTCTCTAATATGCAGAGAAGACCTTAAGGGTGATATTTTGTATGGATGAACCAGATGCAAAGTATGATAGAAGAGAATATTTGTAGCTCAGGGTTGAACTGTGGTGTCGTTTGGTGCTCTCTGAATGTGGTAGTTTTCTTGCAGATAATTCAATGATGTACTGATGATTTATCTCGTTTGGTAATGAAATATCTCCAAGAAAACCATCAACCGCAGAGAGCCCCAAGAGCCCCACAGGTTCAAAGTCCTGTTCATGGGTTTTATACTGGACAAATGGGGTCATAGCACTCATAGGGTTTTGATTTTGCTGTCACCGTTTTTGATTCCCTTCGGCAGCTGAGCTGTGACACTTACCCATCCAGCCGAATGAGATGAAACGCAAGCATGTGTGTGTTCCATACAACTAGTAGTTGTATGTCTCTCCAGTGCAGGCCATTCGACATATACAATAAATATTTTACTTGGCACCAAACTCACTTCCTTTATCTGTGGTTTATATCTGCAGGCAACTTCTATGGAATCCCCATTTCCCATTGCATCCAACTTGGAAAGATGATGCTGATATGAAACAAGCTTGAATCACGATTTAATATCCTGATTTACTCCAAAGCTTGTGAGCATCTTTCTTCTGAGCCCCCCCTTAATTGCTTCTTCAGCCAAGATGCAATTGTCTAGTAAGAATAGTTATTGTCAACTCTTGTCGACTTTGGACACCTTCCCACTCGCATTCTAGACACAAGTGTTTACTGAGTTGTTTAGGTTAATTTTCCTTTTTCTCTCTGTTCTCCCACCCTTTTGCCTGGCTCTCTCTCATTGCATCTTCCTCTCCAATCCCTATTGAATCCCAAAGCATTTTCAAGACCGCCCCCTGGGTCTATTTTCTCTGCAAGGGGCTAGCCTGGTTTCCTGCCCTCACTTTGTCTGAGTCCTCTTCTTTCCAAAATAAACATTTCTGAGAGACATTTGGAGTTGGGAAGCAGCTAAGAAGAATCAAAGGAGTATAAATAGAAGCGGTATTGTTTGCAGGTCTATTGTTCCTCTATAGAGATTCAGGATATGGGTTTTGGGAGGTAAGAATAATGGATAGACACTTATGCTGCTTTTGGAAGGAAAAAGTGGTACTTGGCGACCTCAGCTGAATGCTTCTGTGTGCCAAGCCACCATTTGCCACCAATGTTAGAAGTTAAGAAAGTTACATTTTGCTTCTCTTAAAGGTAAAGGTAAAGGTTCCCCTCGCACATATGTGCTAGTCGTTCCCGACTCTAGGGGGCAGTGCTCATCTCCGTTTCAAAGCTGAAGAGCCAGCGCTGTCCGAAAACGTCTCCGTGGTCATGTGGCTGGCATGACTAAACACCGAAGGTGCATGGAACGCTGTTACCTTCCCACCAAAAGTGGTCCCTATTTTTTCTACTTGCATTTTTTACGTTCTTTCGAACTGCTAGGTTGTCAGAAGCTGGGACAAGTAACGGGAGCTCACCCCATTACGTGGCACTAGGGATTCGAACCGCTGAACTGCCGACCTTTCGATCGACAAGCTCAGTGTCTTAGCCCCTGAGCCACCGCATCTCCTTTTTTTTTTTTTTTTTTTGCTTCTCTTACCTTCCTATCAAGACACAGTTCAGGGAGAAACAGTTTGGCACTTGGAAGTGATCAGTTTATCAATATGGATGGTATCAATAAGTGTTTAACAGGGTACAGGTAATTGAAAGAATATGTACTGCCTTCCCAACCCTGTGTGCAACAGGGTAGTCTTCCCTCCGATCCAAGGATGACTTATTATGAGTTCACAACCAGAAGTTAGCTCCAGTTCCACTTGAAGACACATGGGTCTAAACTCTCAGGATTCCCCAGCCAACATGCTAGCTGGGGAATTCTGGAAGTTGAAGTCCTCATGTCTTCAAGATGCCGAGGTTGAGAAACACTGCACTGAAGATAAAATCAAACAAACCAAATGGGGAGAATGTGGTGGTGGTTGTTGGAGCAGTAGTTAAAATACAGTATTGCCAGCTAACTCACTACCCATTGCCGGGAGTTCGATCCTGACTGGCTTAAGGTTGACTCAGCCTTTCATCCTTCCGAGGTATATCAAATGAGGACCCAGATTGCTGGGGGCAATAGGCTGGTTCTGTAAACCGCTTAGAGAGGGGCTGTAAAGCACTGTAAAGTGGTATATAAGTCTAAGTGCTATTGCTATTGCTATGATGACGCAGTGGTTAGAGTGCAGTACTGCAGGCTACTTCTGCTGACTGTGAGCTGACTGCCATTTGGCAGTTCGAATCTCACCAGGCTCAAAGTTGATTCAGCCTTCCATCCTTCCAAGGTCTATAAAATGAGGACCCAGATTGCTGGAGGGCAATATGCTGGCTCTGTAAACCGCTTAGAGAGAGCACTGTGAAGCAGTATATAAGTCTAAGGGTTATTGCTATTGGTTTGGCAGCATAGAAATAACTTGATTTGGCTCAGGCTGTAAGACCCCTGTCTATAACCAAAGAAGAAACAATTAAGCATAATGAATATCATGCGGTCACTTATAGCATGTGATTGTGATGGAATAAGGGAGAGGAAAGGGAGGTCAGGAGAGAATGCCTTGGCTAGTCCTTTGCATTTGCAAATGGATAGCCTTTTTTTAAAAAAAAAATAAAATTAGCAGAGCTTATCATCTTCATCATCGGCTGCCAGGTACTTAAAATGCAGGCATTCTTTACGTGCATTATCTCTGAATTCATTTTCTTTTAAAAGCTTCCGACTGCACTCGGAACCCGGTGTACGAATGAATTCCTGCCACGGCACGGAGGTTTTCATTCATGTTTATTCCTTTTAAATACTAAACATATTTCTTGCTTTCTCTTCCAAAGCTGCCACGATGATAATGAGCGTGATAATTTGCATAAACAAAACGAGAAGGTCCATAATTTATTGCAACTGATCTTGTGCATTGCTGAATTCAGTCCAGTTGGGGGTGGGGGGAAGAAGAAAAAATGGGGAATAAGGCCATTGGAATGCAATTCATTCCTTTCCTATGGATTGCGTGGGCAATTCAGTGAATGTCTGCAGCTCCCCAGCCTGTTTTCCTTTATTTCCAGGACCTCCTTCTATTGTTCTTGTTAGCATTTGGCAGAGCTATTTTTGCATTTTTCTTCCCTTTTTTCAAAACAAGACATAATCTAGGTGTATAAAGCCTCCCATAGGCTCAAGAGACCAATTGTGTTCTTCGTTTTTTTTTAAAAGCCCTCCCTCTGGGAGAAAATGGTGTTGAAAATTCTGGACCTGCTCCCTGGGAAGATGTTACTGTATTATCACTGTGCTACTCTTCTGTGGCTCTTGGCTGCTGTAAAAATATTTATTTTGAAAAACACGCCTCCTTCCCAAGCTGCATAAAAGTTGCCATTCTCTGTTACAGAGCTAAAACCAGTGGTCGAATTCAGCCGGTTCGGGCCAGTTCGGGTGAAGTGGTAGTTAAATTGCTGGCTGACCCTGCCCCTCCCTGCCCCACCATTTCAGGAGTTCCCACTCATCCCATTTTGACTCCCAGGTGAGTGCAGGGAGGCCTCCTAGGACCAAAATGGGGTGTGGGGGCGGCGCAGTGCACCCCCCCTGCCCGCAGCCCATTTTTGCTCCCAGGAGGCTTCAGGGAGGCCGAGTGCTGCCTGTCACATCCCTGGCTAGCCCACCATAGCCACACAACCGGTCATTAAGGCAGAAAACCAGTTGTTAAATTATTTGAATTCCCACCACTGGCTAAAACCATCATACCTAGCTGGAAGAGCTAGTTCCTGGCTAGCTGGTGCCAATTTTGGTTATTTAAGTGAGTTATGCTCTTGTTCAGTACCTGCTTATTTCTTGGACATTCGGCATAGATGACTCCAGCATGTAGCTGATTCTCTAGGTCAGTGTTTCTTAATTTTGGAGATTTTGTGTGGACTTCCAACTCCCAAAATTCTGGCTGGAGAATTATGGGAGTTGAAGCGCACATGTCTTAAAAGTTGCCAAGATTGAGAAGCATGGCTCTAGGTCAGGGGTGTCAAAGTCGATTTCATTGAGGGCCACTTCAGGGTTGTGTTTGACCTCCGAGGGCAGCGCTGGGGGGGCGTGGACAGGGGGGGCATGGACAGCTTGACATCATTCATGTCAGGAGTGCCTGTGGGGGCCCAAGAGCTCTGCCAGCAAAAACGGGCTCCCAAGCTCTGTTTTTGACTGCGACGGCCTCCTGCAACCTTCTGCCAGTGAAAACAGAGCTCAGGAGGGCTGTGTGCAGCCCTCCTGAGCTCCATTTTTGCTGGCAGAGGCACCATGGGCTGGTCCTTCACTGTTTCCAAGGTGGCCCCCATGGGCCAGATCTAAGCACCCCATGGGCCGGATCCAGCCCTGCGGGCCTTGAGCTCCACACCCCTGCTCTAGGTCTTACCCTTATGCACTACATTACTGAATCACATGTGGAAGAGCAGATGTTGTGATCTTTTTTCCGAGGAATGGGTGGGTGGGTTGTTGTCTCCCTTTGAAGTTGGCCAATATTTGTGAGGAATGGCCATTAGAGTACAATTGTGCATTGAGCAGCTGTAAGCAGCTGTAAGACTGCCTTTTTGAATCTGAACATCTTCCAGAAACATGGATTTCAACTCCCGGAATTCAACAATGGCTGGCTGGATAGGGAAATATTGGACTTTCGTATATCTGGAGTGTGACCAAGTTAGCAACAGCTAGAGTAGGAGACAATTATCTCCAGATTAATGTGGAGCTACAGGTAGTCCTTCACTTAATGACAGTTCATTTAGCGACCATTCAAAGTTACAATGGAGCTGAAAGAAGGGACTTATGACTTATGACATTGCCCCTCCTCATGGTCATGTGATCAAAATTCTGACAACTGGGTCATATTTATGACAATTGTAGTGTCCTGGGGGTCATGCGATCCTCTTTTCTGACCAGCAAAGTCAATGGGGAAACCAGATTCACTTAAGAACCATGCTATTAATTTAACAACTGCAGTGATTCACTTTACAACGGTGGCAAGAAAGCTTGTAATGTGGGGCTAAACTCACTTACATTGGGGTCATAAATTGAGGGCTACATGTATTATGGAAAGGGTTGCTTCTCCTGCCTTTAACATCAGCAAGTAAAAAAAATGGACCAGTCTGGAAACCAGCAAGAGGATGAGGTCAGATAGCAAGAAAGGTGTCCAGCATGTAGAACTCCCCATCTATAGCAGTGGCTGAAATTGTGGAAACCTTTTGGGAAAAATGTATTTTCTAAAACTAGCTAATAACATCACTTTTTTTTTGGAAGAGTACCATAAAATTATATATCAATGGAAAGATAATTTAATCAAGAATGTAATGCAATAACTTTTATGAAGGATTTGCTATTAGAATAGCAGTTACAGTATAAAGAAGAAAACAGGTAGAAAAAATGAGATATACAAAAATTATCACCATGTCAGTTAATACCTATTTAGGTAACCTTTAGCATGAATTACGGCCTTACAATGTCTTCCCATGGAGTGAACCAAGTCTTTTAGTTCTGCAGCTGTGATAACGTGAAACCAGGATTGAATGATTGCTTCTATTAACTGGGTTTTATTGCTGGGTCACTTCTGACTAAAAAGTTTCTTTAGTCGGCTCCATAGATTTTCCATTGGGTGAAGGTCTGGGCTATTCCCAGGCCATTCCAGCAGTGGAATAGGATGATCTTGAAACTCCCCCCCCCCAAAAAAGTGGTGTTATTAGCCATCAAACTTCAAAAATACACTTTTCCCAAAAGGTTTCCACAATTTTGGCCACTACTGTAGGCAGAACATGAAGGGCAAGATAAGGGGAGTCGAGGAATACGGGAGAAGATCAAGAAAAGAGGAGGAGCAAAAGAGACAGGATGGTGACAGGTTGACACAGCTGACTTGGCAAAGCAGCCAGGTGAGGTGGAAAGAGGAGAGTTTAGGAAATAGGAGAACGAGCCAAAAGAGAGAGAAGTCCGAATATATTTTTTACAAGAGAGAAAAGTGTCTGTTAGGTTGGAAGTAGCAGTCCTGCTGCTCCTGAACATATGTAGATGCCACCTCAGTGAAAGCTATCTAAGAATGAAGCCACTTTTCAAGCCTTACTTTGTCAGTTCAGATACAGCTGTAGCACATCACCATTTCCCCATAGTATCCTGTGGCAAAGAAGCTTTAAATTATGGCTCCAGATCCGAATATAGCAATTTCTCCTAAGCCACAACTTCTCAATGGACCTCAAAGCAGGTCCTCCAGATTATAGATCGGATCTTTGGGAATTAACCCTGACCTGGATTGTTCCTGATTCTTCTTACCTCTTTTCATGTGCTTTTCCTGTTCTGATCAAGCTCTAGTCTATGCTTCTCTGCAAATTGGCACATGGCAATTTGTGACAGGTGAGAATGGGTGACTTGGTGGCCAGTGGCTTTAATTTTTGAAGCTGGAGTTTATATTGTAGAGATTCCGAGTACGTATCCTCTTCAAGTTGAAGGAGTATAACTTTGGCTTTTGCACTCTACAAAAATAGTTCATATCAAACACGGAATTGGATTTAGATTTAGCTAAACTAAAATTAAACATATCGCGTGAAGTGTTAATACCACTTTATAATGCCTTGGTGAGGCCACACTTGGAATACGGCATTCAGTTTTGGTCGCCACGATGCAAAAAAGATGTTGAGACTCTAGAAAGAGTGCAGAGAAGAGCAACAAAGATGATTAGGGGACTGGAGGTTAAACATATAAAGAACGGTTGCTGGAATTGGGTATGTCTAGTTTGATGACAAGAAGAACATGATATCCGATATCTCAGGGGCTGCCACAAAGAAGAGGGAGTCAAGCTATTCTCCAAAGCACCTGAGGGCAGGACAAGAAGCAATGGGTGGAAACTAATCAAGGAGAGAAGCAACCTAGAACTAAGGAGAAATTTCCTGACAGTGAGAACAATTAATCAGTGGAACACCTTGCCTCCAGAAGTTGTGAATGCTCCAACACTGGAAGTTTTTAAGAAAATGTTGGATAACCATTTGTCTGAAGTGGTGTAGTGTTTCCTGCCTAAGCAGGGGGTTGGACTAGAAGACCTCCAAGGTCCCTTCCAACTCTATTATTCTATTTTATATGTGTTTATTAGATTTATGCCTATGCTTTCGTTCAGTAATGCAAGGTGGGATACCAAAAACTTTCTTTTTTGGGTTTTCCCCCCCTTTACAATATCAAACATATGAGATAGGTTAGCTACAACAGCATGATGATCCCAAATTTTTGCATTGATTTTCTTTGACTGACAGGGGAACAGAACCTGAGCCTCCCTTCTCCTAATTCAGCACCTTAACCATTACACTTCAGTGGCTAAATATAGCTAAAAGAATGATTCTTTAGTCATATGTTTTAATATTTGTTTCCTTCAGCTGCATTCAAAATTAGAATTCAGTGATGACTTCTGCACCAAAGGTGTTAGGAGCTGTGTGTTCCCAGGGGCTCAGATTTCACCTTCTGAGTTAATTCTTTTATTCATCACTGGATGCCCATTGTTAGATGTGGTTAGCTAAGAGGATGAAAAAAGATCAATTTGGCCTTTGACTGTGATAAAGATATGTAGATTGATTCCTTCCTTCCTTCCTTCCTTCCTTCCTTCCTTCCTTCCTTCCTTCCTTCCTTCCTTCCTTCCTTCCTTCCTTTCCTCCCTCCCTCCTCTCCTCCATTTCCAGAAATTCAAAGCTGCTTACTCATTATATAGAATAGGATTTTTTTAAAAAAACCAAAAGAACTGTAACAAATCATCAGCTAATTTGCAATATTCAGTGTGGCATAACTCCAGTTGTCCTCCAGTGCTTTTCTGAAAAGCCAAGTTCTTAACTTTTCTAAAATATACAGAAAAGGGGGTTGTTACACTATTTAGAGACTGTTGCAAAGGAGGGGAAAATGACTGATAATTCCTCACTATGAGGTCCATGAGAATGGCATTCCTGCGGTAGTAGACCTTCATCTTACCTTCTCTCCCAGATGTTATATAGTGGCAGATTAAATCTCCAGATGATTTTTGGAGATATCCAGCCCCTGATCAGGTGGTTTTTGAGATAACCCAAGAGGTTTTGGAGATAACCCAGCCCTAGGTTTTAAAGGTGACAACTAGCACTGTGAATTGTATCTGGAAAATAACTAAGAAGTAATACATCTCCTGGAATAGTGATGGCACATGAGCAAACTTTGCTGTATCCATAACTACCTGGACTACTGGATGCTGACCCAACTGGACTTTCCAGTTGGTCTTCAAGGGAAGCCCCATGTATAGAGGATTGCAATAGTCTTCTCCCTTCCTTGACTTCCATCTACCTGTCCTGGGCACCAGCAGATCTTATATTGACTGACGCTCCCACTCTCATCGCCTTCTTGATACCAAGCTGTGCTATTGCCCCTGCCTCTTTAATTGGTTGTTTTTGTTGCTGGTGTAGAACTGAAAAGAGAGCCTGCTTTCCATTTATCCAAAGATAATTGTTTTGGGTTCAGAGTAGTAATTCAGTTGTTCGCTAAGCAGCAATTAGGAGGCTGGGAGAAGGCTGCACGGAGGCTGGTGATGTAGTTATTATCAGCCTTGCTGGCTGGATAGCATCTCCTCTTAGACTGGCAACAGGCCAATGCTCCCTTCCACCGCCAGCGGAAATTTACCAGCATTTGTTGGCAGCAGTGTTGCAGTGCTTGGCTAGTAAATTTGGACGGAAGAAGTCGGATAAGAACCACGTGCGCCTGGGAGAAATCTGGTGTAGAAAGTTAGCACCCA